>NW_005054370.1:3487531-3488568 GCF_000277835.1 Geospiza fortis | reverse complement strand
GGTTCCTCACACTTGAAAACTCTAAGGTAAAATAGGTATTGGTCCTTAGATCATACAAATTCAACCACTCCAAACAAATTCAACCAAGTATTATCCTCCTTTATAATGACCTAAATCCCATACAGAAACATGAAATCATGTCTTAGATTAACATGATTTAATGCAAGCATTTCTCCCTCCTCCCAAATAAACAACCCAGGGGGAGGAGCTAAATGCTTTGTGCAGCTTTAACCACAGAGATCCCTATCATTCAAGAGATAAATTATTGTAACTGTGACACTTTCTTCTGACATACGTCATGACAAAAAAAAAAAGGTATCGTGAACGGGAGAAAATAAAATTTAAAAATTCCTCAGTGTTCTCTCCCAAAGCAGCAGCTATAGGAACTCTGTAGGTACCACTGAGTTTTCCTGAAATAACTTACAATTCAACTATGATAGCCAAAACGAACTCATTCATTAAAGCTCAACCAATTGGAGAAACCACAATTAATAACAATAACAACAAAAACGTTGTCTTGTTTGGGCTACTTATTGCAGAAAATGAATGAACACCATATTAACAAAAGTACGTTAAGTACTCCTAAACAACAGTCTTGTTTAGGATAGTGTCCGTCCCCCCCTCCCAAGCAGATTCTTCTGAGTGAGGAAATACAGAAAGAATCAAGCTTTTCTTAACCAAAAGTCTTATGATTTTTCCTTGTAGTACAAGCTTCAGACATTAAAGTCGGTACGCGCGTGCCTTTTTTTCCTCCCCCAACACCATCCTCAGGAAGAGATCCAGACACATTTATCTCCCAAACTCGAACATCTGTCTCAACCCCCTTCGTGCAAGTCAGCAGCTTCCACTCAGAAGTGTTGAATTCCTTTAACCGCCCCGGGAGACCTCCGCCACCAGCAGCTCTCTGGAAACCCCCGTTTCCGTTAACGGCGGCGCCGGCGGGCACAGCCTTCCCCCGCAGACACCCAAACACCGGGGCTGTCCCTCCTGCAGCCCAACAGCCCGGCTGTGTCGGGATCTTCCTCCTCCTCCTCGGT
>NW_005054370.1:3484364-3487206 GCF_000277835.1 Geospiza fortis | reverse complement strand
CCCCCGATACCCCGCGCCGCGCCTGACGGAGACAAAATGGCGGTGGTGGCTGGCTCTGCCCACAATGCACCGCGCGGGCCAAGCCCGCCGTGCTCCGCTCCCTCACGGCGCCTCCGTGCTGCCCACACCGAGCAGCCGTGTGGCACGCGGGCAAGAACGGGGCGTCCGGACAAATGCCGGAACGCGGAAGCACCACAGTCGCGTGTGGCTCCGCGTGAGGGGCAGCGGGTGCCACATAGACGGTGTCCTGCCCAGTGAGGTGTCATGACAAGTGATGTCCAGCTCCGTATGGAATCACTGCAGACGGTAACCTGTCACGACAGAGTTTCTAGCCCAGTGCGGTGTCCGAACGCAGGGACACAGCACAGAGACACAATGCTAGTGGCCTGGCTGGTCATGGCTGGAGGCTAAGGACACGGGCCTGAGCACAGCTGAAGCAGTGTCATAGTCCCTTCTCCATCCTGGCTGGAGAAAGTCACTCAAACAGCTCCTGATGCGCTCCTTCTGAATCCCCGTTCTGAGTGCCTCCAGCTGGGCATGTTCACATAGGAATTTGGGGAATTGTAGGATCGTTATGGTTGGAAAAGGCCTCTAAGATCATCCAGTCCAGCCATCACCACACTCAGTAATAAACCATGTCCTCATGTGCCATACCCACACATTTTTCGAACGCTTCGAGGGATGATGACCACCACTTCTCTAGAAAGCCTGTCCCATGCTTGACAGGTTGAGGAAGAATAGAAGCCCTGCATATGTAACAAAAGTCTTAGTCTTTGACCTTGGAAGCAGCCCACTTTGTTTTCTTTTCTAGATGTGACTTTGTACTCGATATACACTGAGTTTCACATAGCAATTGTCAACTATTTTACAATTGCTCGACATAATTTTGAATGTCCTACGTACATACAACTAATTAAAATTTTAATTATATTTTTTGAAAAACTTTGTGGTAAATAGGTATGGTTCGTGCCTATAAAATTGAAACAGTAATAAATATGGATACAGTAATCAATATTTGGAAATAATAAAACAGTTAAAAAGTTGAAATGCCAATAAGAAAAGCGAGAGGAGGGGCTCTACCACCCCCTCTTCCCTGCAGATGTTCAGGATAGGAGGAAATAGCAAGAGATAACGGTTACCAAAATTAACAAAAAGAAGGGAAAATCTGGTTGGGTCCCAGGAAAATGCTAATTATAAGAGATTTATTGCTTTGATGCTAAAATGTAGTAGAATGTTAGTTTTGGCTTACATTATATTGGCTTGGTGTGCATGTGTAACTCAAAGGTGAACTAAAGGACAAAAGAGGAAGAGGAGAGGCCTTCATCATGACGACCCCCAAAGACTGGTGCAACCACCAGAACGAGTGATGGAGCATGCGCCGTAAAGGTGGAGACGAGGGCGGAGATAGAAGTGTGATGAATCGAAAATGGGAGGAGATGATATTGACACCTGGCTTATAGGGGGGGAATCTTCACTTGGCAAGCTCGTACGTGAGGTGGCTGGGGTCCAAGAGCCCTGCACTCCATACCCCGTGGTTATCTTTTGCTTATGCGCTATTATCTGAACCAAATTATCCCTTATTTTAATCAAATTATATTATCAATATATATTCTCTAAATTATTCAATTAAAATTGCTGCTATCTTAAATATTGTTTGCTTTTTTTATGAAGGGATAATTGGGCAAACATAACAGCTTGAAGCCAATGTTCATGCTGATCCTGTAAAACTGGCTTAGACTGACAGCAACTTTGTTCAGCATCACTGAGGGCTTCATGCAAGCACCAGTTGTTACCTGAGGAGTTTCCTTTTGGAAATGTCTCCCTAATGCAGCACTGTGAGGCACCATTCAAGCCTTGCAGCTTGAAATTATTTAAGAAACCAATGGAATGGTTGAAACAGTGTGATTGAAATCAATGTAGCACAAGTTACGGTATGAATTTTCAGTTAATATCCTGCAGTCTGGGTTTGGGGATGGGAGGGAAGGTGGGGTGCTAATGCTGGGAACTGGGGCAGAACATGGGCTGTTTCAGTTTCTTGGTAATGTTCTGATTGCATCAAGGAAGCAAACAGGTACACTGGAGACCAACTACTCAGAATTCCTTGGCATGCTGCCACGGCTGCACAGAGCAACCTGGAATACAAAAGTCTGAGTGAAGTTTGAAATTATTATTTTGACTTTTTATAGTGGTAAAGTTTTTACTGACCGCTTTGTAACTTGGATTAGGACAAATCCATGACAACAAAAAACAGCTTTTCAAACCAAACCATGAAAATGGCAGGAATTACCTATAATCTTTCCAGCTGCTTTGCAGACAGATAGTGATCTTTATTTTACTTATGTTTTTTAGGGATTCTTTGACTGCTGAGAATGCACAAAGATGATAAGAGTTTCCTCTGCAGGACAAGAGGGTGCCCCATCTCTGTAAGTGTTCGAGGCCAGGCTGGATGGGGCTTGGAGCAACCTGGTCCAGTGGAAGTTGCCCCTGCCCATGGCAGGAGGTTGGAACGGGATGAGTGTTATGTTCCTTCCCAACCCAAATCATCATAATCTTAAAAATCTCTTCAGTACCTCCTCATGCAGTTAGCAGGCAAATCCAGTTTTTCTGAATCCCTTTATTTAGCCCCTTAGCAGAAGGTTTTTGCGCAACAGTAGTTATAATAAAGTTCTTCTTTCCTTGAGTAAAACCACTGTATAAAATTAATCTTAACTAAATTACCACAGACACTCAGTGAGCTAGAAATATGGCCCACCCCTGGAAGTGTCCAATATCAGGCTGGATGGGGCCTCTAAATAACCCGGTGTAGTGAAAAGTGTCCCTGCCCGTGAAAGGGGGGTGGGGG
>NW_005054370.1:3442967-3484112 GCF_000277835.1 Geospiza fortis | reverse complement strand
GGAGCTGGGGGTCGGCCTCAACTCCCAGAACGAAGTCAACGGATGGTAAGGGCGCCCCCCCGAACCCGGTCTCTCGGGGAGCTCGGCCCGGGCGGTCCCGTGCCGAGGCTGCTGTCGATTCGGTCCGCACGTGAAAGGCGAGGCGGGGTGAATTGAGGAGGAAGGAAAAGGTCTATCCGCCTCCGAATACTCTGCTATGGAGCTGTCCCTATTCCAGAGAGGATAACCAGGGTCACAAACACGCGTCCCTGCTCCACCTCCTGCCCTGTTTGCCCCTTCTCCAGGTCATTGGGGACTTATTTTGTAGTGTTGGTTTTGATTTTTTTCCCCCAGCCTGAGACGGTGTGGTCTGTCAGAACACAAACCTCAGCTTTACATGAACTTGCCTTAGCACAAATATTTATTATTAACTTAAGTTTGAAAATTACTTTCTCTTTCAAGCAGGGAACTTGGGGATTTGGCATCTCGTTTAGATCCACCTGAGGACATTAAAGAGAAGGCTGTTCTGTAATACACACTTGTACCAGTAACACTGTAGACATAAACACACACACATAATTTTATTTGAAGGAAGATTTGAGAGGGAATGCTCAGGCATTTTTGGAGACTGTTTTCTGCAGGCTCAATTCAGCCTGTATTTACTGTGCTGTTTCATGCTTGAAAATATAAAAAAAAGGGGGAAACAACTTTTTACATGGACAGATAGTTACAAGACAAGGGGGAACAGTTTTAAATTAAAAGAGGAGAGACTTAGATTAGATGTAAGGAAGAAATTCTTCCCTGTGAGTGTGGGGAAGCCCTGGCACAGGTTGCCCAGAGAAACTGGCTGCTCATGTCCTGGAAATGGTCAAGGCTGGGTTGGACAGGGCTTGGAGCAACCTGGGAGAGTGGAAAGTGTCCCTGCCTCTGCAGGGGGTGGAATGAGATTAACTTTAAGGTCCTTTACAACACAAAGCATTCTAGGATTCTATGACATTATAATTAAAAATAGGAAAAACAAAATTAGGAAAGGAGCAAGACTTTTAAAGATGAAAATTCAATCAGCAGTTTTGAGAAGCATGGAACACTTAACAACTTGAGCTTTAAACTGTGATTAAAATTAAAGCTTGTAAAAATATAAAGTAGCTGATTCAAAGGATGCTGAATTATCTTAGTGAGTGAGATATAAACCACCCTGTCATCGGAATGAGTTTGTGTCTAAAACTGGAATTGATGAAATAAGTCTTGTAATAAAATCAATTATTTTTAAAAATAATGATCTGGTAGTTTTTAACCATGGCAATAAATGGATCCTCATTGTTGTTTAAGTTTGTACAATTAAAATTTTTGCTGTGAGCTTCTTAGTATGTGTGATTCTTAGAGGTGCTGAGTACTTATATTTTGGTGAGTATCAAGTCCGTGGGTAGATGGTTCCTCTCTGCACAGGCCAAATGGAATGGCCAGGATGAATCCCAAAATGAGGCTGTGCTGTTGAGCTTTACATATCTTCTCTAAAAACTAAACCAGCAAATTTTGTTCTCAATGCAAATACCCCCCTGTCTGACTTTGCAGTCTCTTTCTGAAAAAAACCCAACCAAACCAAACCACCCAAAGTTGAAAAAGCTTTTTGAAAATTTTCAACCGAAAGTTTTTTCCCTTCTAAGTTTATTTATCTCTGCTTTATTTTATGTAGTTCTCAAAAAATAAATAAACAAACTTGGAGAAGGGTTGAGCATGTTAATTTTCCTGAAGATTTTCCTTCAGCTGGAGCTAGAGAATTAAAATATAAAAGCTAGAGAAGGGTCAAATATCACTAGAACATGGGGTAGGAAAGAATGGTACAACTCTATAGCAAGTTAATGTGTGAGTCTTTAAGTACTTAATATATACACTAATTAAGATCTGAGCACTAAGCAGCTTTTATGTTTCCTTAATATGTTTCTCTAGTCAGAAACTGCAAATAATTTGAAAATGCAGAAAAGGGATTAGTTCTGTGCATCACTTACAGATTGCAGAAAATTAGTTGTCTGCAGATCTAAGCCAAGTAATTGCTGATGCAGCAAATGGCAACTGGGCAAAGAACTGTTCTTAGAAATGATGCTTACAATATTTTAAATGAAATTTACTTGCCAGAAAGTGCAAGTGGTTGTGCTGGCAGCATTAATTAAAGAGTACATATCCTAGGGAGATACCAGTAATAGATCACATATACACAAACACAGGTATTTGAAGTACAGCTGATTCTTTCAAAGATTAAAATATCATACACAAACCTTACTTTCATACTTATTTTTCCAGTAGCCTAAAGACTGTACCCTAAGAAATGATAAATTGAAAAGATCCTGAACTTTGAAAATACTATTGCAGTAAAGAGCATTGGAACAAAGAGAAAATGGCATCAGCAGGTGCCATTGCAGACTCCCAGTCCAGGGCAAATTTCCAATGAGGTTAGCAACTCAAACCTATTTTACATGTATGTAGAGTGTTCTTATAGGCAGCAAGAATGAATGGAAACAAATCGGCCATAACTCAGGATTTGACACGGTGTCCATGTTTTCCATGTGCAGGACCTGTTTGCACTGGGCCTGCAAGCGGAACCATGTGGCGGTCGTGGCTTATCTGCTGCATGCTGGGGCTGACAAGGACATCCTGACAAAGAAAGGGGAGAGGCCAGCCCAGTTAACATCCAAGAGAGAGATCAGGAAGATGTTGGGAGGTAACCTACAGTGACTGTGCCATATGATCATCAAAGATTGGTAAAAGGGTGTTCAAAGCATGTGTGCTCCAATCTTTGTTTTGCATGTGAAGATATTGTGTTTGGATTTTAGTATTTGGACTTGCTTTCTAGAGTGTTTACATGATAAGAAAACAAAGTTGTAAGGAAAGGGGATTACCAATAAATTCCATACCCAGTTAGCAAAACTTTTTTCAAAACACTGGAAATTTACAAAAACTATATTTTCAGGAATGCTGTGTGCCAGATAGATGCAGTTTCCAGTTTTCAGAAGGACAGCAGGAGAAAAATATCTGTAGGAAGGTCTTCTATGAGCAACACCTGATTTTCCTCATGTTCTGTGTTGGATAAATCACAAATTAGCAGCCCAGATAAATGGCTCATTAAAAGACATCAGTAGAGCATCTCTATCATGCTTTGTAGCTGCTGGAATAGAGCAGGCTTTGCTGCTGGAGGTGATAAGTAATTTGAAATGCGGCTGATTAACAATGTCTTGTCTCTCCTGTGTACTCCCGTGTCTGGTTTTGTTTTCACTGTTGTCTCTCCCACCTGTTGAATGGGTAATCCTGCAGCTCTCCCAGTACTGCATGTTCCCTTTATACTCTACCTTAATATCAAACAACATATGACCCTTTGTTTTTCGTTGCCTGCAACATTATGCAGATGACAGCTTTATTCCACCAGAGACCACGTTACAATATTCTGTACAGATTAAAACAAGCCAAAACAGAAGTACTGCAGTGTTTAGAAGGAATTAGCACCCCTGGAATTATTAGAATCAGACTCAGCTTTTATGTCTCTATGGCAACACCTGAGCATTCTGTTTATTGTACGAAAAAAAGACGTGGTGCTTCCTGATGCATCTTTTAACCTGTGATGCTTTTAACACTGCATTCCCCAAAAAAAAAAAGAAACCGAAAATCAGTCTTGGAGAATGTTGTTTGGTTTGTTTTACAGTGGAAGATGAACTCCCAGACTTAAAGCAAGATTCAGATCTGCCAATCATCCCCAATTACCTGGTTAACCCACCTTTCCCATATGTTTACAACACCTTGAGTACCAGCATTCCAGATCCTCCCCTGAATGGGAATCTCTCACACTTGGAACCACAAGACACCAACCCTCCATCTGTACCCGACTCAGACACCTGCGGACGAGCACGAGCACTGTTGCAGCCTGGGAACGCTACTCCTGAGGCTCCTCCCAACAGGGACATCCCACCCCTGCCTCAAGGGTCTGCTGGGCCATCACACCCAAATCCTGTCCTCCAGAGAGCTCCTGTTTACCAGGGGTCAATGTCTTGGGGCAGAAGTCCCGCTTTCCCAGCAGGATCCAACCAGTCCCTACCCCAGCAAGGGAACAGCTCCTGCATGGGACCTGTGCCAGCCTTTCAGCCTGTTTTCTTCACAGGAGCTTTTCCACTCAACATGCAAGGTAATACCAAAAATCTCTTCTGGCTTTGTGTTGATCTTCTGACACCTTGGGCAGTGCTGACTAATCATATGTTTCCAGAGACTTTCAGATTGCCATGCTTAGGCATTTAGGAAACATTTGAAGAGAATGAAGTAGGCAGATCTGCTGTTTCTGCTAGAAATGTTATTAAAATATTAATGTAAAATTTGCTGTCTCAATTGTTACAAAAGCATACAGACACCAGGGTAATCTAATTCTCTCAATAGCATAGTCCAAGCTGCAAAAACAGATCATGACCAAGAAGCTAGTGAGCTCAACAGAACCTCACATGGCTCAGTTTGCACTGAGCTGTTCTAGGATCCGCCTGTTCTGCAGGGAAACTTTGCCTACAGAGAGGGAAACCTGGAATTCCAGTTACTGTTAATAATTTTGTTCTTCAAGTAAAAGGCATTCTGATACCATGGGGTAGCAATGCAAAGTGAACTGAGAGCAAGAAATACCAATAAAAGCAATCTTGGATTGCTCAGGAAATTGATAACCAGTACAAGCTGCTGTTAAATCAATTAAAGAGTATTCATGCAATGGTTCAGACATGCACACATATATTGCATTAGATTTGCTATGATTTTTTCATATAGTTTGATGAAAGTCAATCTAATTAAAACTGTGGTCATACAATTCCAGGTTTTGCTTTCTGAGTATTTCATGTATTCTTACCAGTGACACAAATGACATTAATAGAACATAGAAATACCTGGAAGTTGTTATAGAGACATTGTTTCCAATTTCTTTATACCTCTACCTATTAATGTGACTTTATTTCTAATAGAACTGGTGCTTAAAGTGAGAATACAAACCCCTAATCTTAGAGAAAATGACTTCATTGAAATTGAACTGGACAGACAAGAACTGACATACAAGGAGCTGCTCCGAGTGAGTTGCCATGAGCTGGGTGTGAACCCTGAGCATGTCCAGAAGATCAGAAAATTACCAAATACAATGTTAAGAAAGGTAAGAGCTCTACCTTTTGAAGTGCAGCAACTTAGAAAAGAGACTTTTAGGCTGTTGATATAAAGGAATAATTTGTTGGTCTCTTGCATAGGCCCATGTTGGAAAAAAAAAACCAACCAAAAATGAAAAATCTCTGCTCAACTTGCAACACTCAGCACTTGTTTGGGATTTCTTCAGTAAAACGGTTCTCAAATTTCTTGATCACCTCCTTTCATAACTATTTGGTGCTGGACCCAGTTAATACCCGATTCTATGCCTCTGTTGTAAAATTCAGTACAACACAACACCACTGTGAGCTGCCAACAGCATTTAAAAGGCCTGCAGAGCTCAACCAAGCTCTGTGAGTTCAGCAAGACCTGGCTGTAGTCCTTGCACATAGGTGTTTTTCAGGGTTACTCTGAATATAATTGTCCTTCCTTTAGTAACATTTACCCTGTAGCCAACAGAGAAGGGACCTGTTGACCTGTTTTACCAACTCACCATGGACCTTTCTTTCACTCTCAAATCCTTATAGAGTATTGTTGGCATCACTCGTGGGGCAAATCTGATTAGGAATAGATTAACAGACTTCACTCTGCTGCATCTTCACTGACTGTAGGATGTCTTACTCTGTGTTAGTCAAAAAGTGGAGGAAAAAAAAAGACATAAGCAATTCTGTCACTTTCCAACTTTAGTTAATGTTGAAAGAACTTTTTATTTTCATCTCTAATCACTTCAGGCTCTCTGGTAGGACTTCAGGACCCCTACTGTTCCTGCAGTGACACAAACCTGACTCTGTGTACTGCTGTTGGCAGAAGAGAACTGCTGCAGGGGCTCAGAGCTGGCCTTGCTGGGTAGCCCTGAAGAAAGCCATGCAGGCCATGAAGGTTCACATGCAGGACCTCCTTGGGTAGATGCAAGCATCAATTCATTAGCTTGCTAATTCATGCTAAGAATTAGCAAGGGGAAAAAAAAGGATTTGGGTGCCATGCAATAGATCTTGCAAGTGTAATCTTACTCATCACTTGCACTCACTGTCAGTGTTGCATTCCTTCTAAAAACAGACTTAAGGGAATAGTTGAATAAGACCCCAGAGTAAATACAAGATGCAACAGGATATTTGCTTTCCAGTTCACTGTAAAGAGCTGTCATAGTTACAAATAAATACATACCTTGTGTTAGTATGAGCTTATTATTTTAACTTACCTCTGCAAAATTAAAAGACACTATCACCTAACTCCTTATTGTATTTGTTTAAAGGACAAGGATGTTGCAAGGCTACAGGATTTCCAAGAACTGGAGCTTGTTCTAACAGTAAGCGACAAAAACTCACTTTTCAGAGTCCCAACGCTTTCTGAACAGAGTGGGTATAACAAGAAGGCATCAGAACTTACATACTAATTAAGGAATAAAACAAAGTATTTTTATCTTTCGTTTTACAATTATGTTTGAAAAACAGTACCTATAAGGGCTAAAGATGTGAAAAAAATCTATTTTGTTAACTGTGAAATAAACTGAAGTGGTTATGCACATTTAAAGCTTCTAGTTAATCTAAGAACAGTGAGTCTGGTATAAAAGTAGCTCAATGCACAGGAAGTATTGGTAGAACTATCTGTTAATGCAACAGTTCCTTACAAAAAGATAATTAAATACTGCAGAGTTAGCAGCTCTCAGGGAAAGGCTTACCTTAAGCTGTTCTAATCATTTGTTTGCTATAAAATAGCAGAGGTACTCAAGCTAAAGAACCTGCCATGAAGCTGATTTAATATTTCTACTGAGTCCATTACCATCAATATTCTCTTTTTAGATCATGTTTATTAAGCCCGATCTTACTTAGAGGGAAAAAAGCCAGAAGGGTTTACATATGCGGAAGCACAAAACTATGTCAAGTTTAAATTCTATCAAGTGACTTATAGTGATTTCTTAATCCCTGTTTACACTTTTCCCTATTTCTCAGGTTGAAAATAAAAGTGACAGTAATTATCCAAATAATAAATATGCCCTCAACCAAAATCCCTTTTAGGGAATTTATTCCCTATTGTCTGTTAATATATACATGAGCAATTGACATGTAATGACATGTGCAATTTAATATACTATTTTTGTTACTGTATTGACATTTCTTCAATGCTGATTTTATTTCCCCTTTTAAAAGCACATAAAATGTAATTTTATTTTCCTTTGACCTCTACATTCCTGAGAAAAATTGCATCTTGAACCTGTAAAGTTACCTATGTAAAAAGAAAGCAGTGAAGTACCCAGGGTTTTCTGGGCTGATAGCCAAACTTAATGTTCCTATGCAATGTATTTTCTTTTTTTCACTGTGACTTGTGTTTACCCATGCAGTTTACTGAAAAGAAAATCACAGTTACTTAAAATTCAGAATTTGACTACTTTGCTGTGAAATTCTTGAATAAAGAAATTGAAAAGTATTTAAGAGCTGAATTTTATCTGGTTTTTTTAGGATTTTAGTATTTAGTCACTTGAATTTGAGGAAGAGTTCTACTCTGCTAGGCCACATGAAAAGCAGGTGCTATGGATTAGATGAATAAACTAAAGTATGAGATATAACAGGCAAACGGAATGTACCAAACTGGTATGAGTTTTCCCGTTTCTTCACCTCCCCCCCAATTTCATTGCAAACTACAGCTGCCAAAGGAATTTATCTTTTGTCTTCTCTTGGAGTTCAGAGTCTGAGAAGGCTGTGCAGTGTCCATGCAGCTGCTGCGGCAGTCCTGGGCTGGGGACCAAGCACAGCCTCCACCTGTCCTGTGGGCTGCGGCAGGTAAGAGTCAGCTCTGCCTGTGTCACCGCCAATGCAGTGGGAACTGTCCCCAGAGCGCCCCCCAAGGCTCGCTGCTCTCAGCTCGCGGAAGCACTTGGAGCACGGGGACTGAGCACACCAGAGGGAGCTGCCAACCTGTCGTCAGACACCAGGCCGGGGCTCAGCTGCCAGCACAGATCCCTGCTAACACCTGAATTCTCTTTGTGGCCAGTCACCACACTGAAGCTCAGTCTCCCCAGGTGAATACAGAAGGTTTCGTCACACTGAAAATGCCTCTTCTGCAAAGTGCCAGAAGTCAAACGTAGTCCCAGTCATTGACAATATCTGTTTTTATACCAGATTGTTGGTGGAATATTAAGTTCTCTGTAATGGAATAATAAAATCGTCATTCCTCATGTCACCCTGGCTGCTGCCTTCTCCCCAGCACAGGTTCAGGCATTGGCTGAATCCAGGAGGACTCAGGGTTAACCAGTAAGACCCCCCTAAAGAAAAGCTCATCTCTTGGACAGCAAACTTGCACAGGTGCTGATCCCTATCTATGCATTCCCAGGAATATTTTTATACCTTGTGCAGTTTATACCAGGAAGATACTATTAACACTCCCCAATCTCATCAGTGTATAACCATTACATTCTGTGTGTGATAAATAATTCATTACTTTGTGCTCTGAAATATGAAATGTTAATGTCTAATAAATGCTTGGCGGCAGATTTGGGTTTCTATTTAAGAAGTATAATTTGTAAGAATTAACAAATTATATTTTTGTCTTCTCAAAATTTTTCTGCACTTTCCTTCTGGTAAAACACAGGAACTTTTTCTTGCTGGGTGGTTTTCTGGAGTGCTTACTGTAAGACACAAACATCTAAAGCAAAAGAGGTTCTATCAGATTCTAGCAGCAAATGCTGTTTGAACACAGGCCTCCTTTTATGTGAAGAGGCCTGGTTATCAATAATAAAATAGCTAATTATTTCTGCAAAACAAATCACCCATTATTTCAGATGATTAAGTGTTGAACAAGATAAACTAGATACACACCTGTCTCAGCATGCACGTTCAGCTTAAGTGAAGACTTACTCTCAGTGACTTCCTACCCAAAGACATACAGCAAACTTCTCATACCTCTGGTCCAATCGTGTCCCTGTGAGCTTGTGTGGAGTATACTGAATTGGAAAAAATCTGTGTAGTTAATGTTTTATATGAAGCTATTTGTAGGTTTAGCTTTAAATACATGTTGCTCCTTAGGCTGAAGAGGAATTTTATAATGCCAAAGTTGCCCCGGACACAGATCCTAAAGGTCCCAAGGACTCCCTTGTCCTGGGGAAAATATTGAAAGGAAGAAGTTGGAACTTCTCAGAGGTTACACAGCATTTCACTGTTACTCAGCTGAGTCAGCTTAACTAGGCCTGTCTTTTCACTTCAAATCCTATGAATCCTTATGCAGAAAACACGCAACTCAGGTGTAATTTGTACCATTAATATAATTTACTAATTACAAACCTGAATGCAGTACATAATTGTGCGGTGGTACATTCATTTTCTTGGCGAATATTTGTCATTCTTCAGGAAAAAAGCATGTAATAAAATACTTTATGTATATAGAAAATATTTTAAAATGTAAAATACACTTCCTGGTCCTTATAATTGTAAAATTCTTTGTTCACATATCACAAGTTAAGTCTACTACAAAAACTGTTTTGTAAATTACAGTACATTCACAAGTCACTTTTGTGGCAAGTCAGTAATATTAAAAAAACACCAAACCAAAACCCAAGGGGTCTTCTCTTCATGCCAGTCCAGCATCTTTGGCCATACTGTAAAAGATACCCTTTGCTGCTATAAGGTTTGCAGGTTTGTCAAATTCAGCTATGGTCCCGTTGTCTAGAACAAGAACCCTGTACAAAACAAAAGATGGTGTGGGGGGAAAGATGTGTCAGAAAATTCCTCACAAGGAATGTGGTACCTGTTTGTGTCATGAAGCAAACTTCTCTAATCTTTGCCTTGCTTTTGTTTTCCTCAGTTATTTTCACATGTTAAAACAGAATAGATGATAAACATTCTCCCTGAGCTGCTGCTTGACTAGAAAAGTTACAGGACAGTCACTGTCTCCCAGGGGCAAGAAGAGGGAAAAAAAGCATCTGGAACTGAAACTAGTTCCAAAAAGCCAAGGAGATGAAAGCTCATGAAGAATACTAATATATTTTCAAGTAACTAAAATGGCATGGTGTTAGTGAAGAAGTTACAGCAGCTGCTGTTTTAACAAGGTTCCATAAGCTTCCAGACAGTCTCAGGAGTGTCCCTGGGCAGTGTCCCCTACACAGCTCTGGTTTCTGAATATAGAACCTGTTTCCTATGCCAACAGAGGCAAAGTCAGGGCTGGAAATTCTGGGATGATACAGCACATAATTGCTTACACACAGCCCGACAAGAGAACCAGTGTTCATCTCTAGAGACAAACCAGACCCCTTGAAGTGCTGCTTCACATCCCCAGCAAACCCATGAGCCCACCACACGCTACTCAGAGATCTTACCTGGTGTAATCCATGATTGTGTTCAGCCTGTGTGCAATGGTCAGCACTGTGCAGTCCACAAACTGTGTCCGAATGGTCATCTGGATGAGGTCGTCTGTCTCCAGGTCGATGGCAGCCGTGGCTTCATCCAGGATCAGGATCCTGGTTTTGCGCAGGAGAGCTCTGGCCAAGCACACAAGCTGCCTCTGGCCAACACTGCAAGCACAGACAGCCCTTCACTGACCCCAGCTCCCCACTGCTCACAGCCACTTGTGCTCAGCAGGTCACTCATAGTGTTACCCAAAAACCCCTGAAATATTTTGCAAGCTGTCTGTTCGGTCAGCCCCATAGCTCACACATGCAGGCTGTAGCATGGCTACACTAACAGCGATAGGATCACTTACTGCCTGGCCCTGTGCTGGCAGAGCCACCAAATGTGCCTTTTATCACTGTGACAAAAGCCAGGGTAGCTAATGACAACATTTCTGCCCAAGCTTTAAGAAACACTCATAGTTCTGATAACACTGAGCATCTGCAAACTTAGGAAAAAGAAAATAAAAAAGGAAAAGAAAATGTTATGAGGCTGCAAGTCCTTCCTACCATAAAAAATAAAATAAATACATGTATCTGAGCAACCCAGACTTCCTCCCTTGCCACAAACATAGCCCAGACTCAGTCTCTGAGTGTGTGCAGCATGAGGAAGGAGCCAAACATTCATCACAGGCAATCTGGTGACACCACAGCCTCAGAAGCCAATGAAGCATATCAGAACATGGCATTTTATCATCCCCAGTCATGTCTTCATGGGCCTTTCAAATAGTAATGGAAAATAAACATTGCTAAAGTGTCAGGCAGAGAACTCTTACTCGGCACAGCAGTAATGTGATCATGGCCTTTCCCTTCCTACCAAAATGTGTTTAAGGGGCTGCTTGTCCCTAATATCCTGCAATCCTAAAACTTCTTTCTGACAAGATGGGATTTGGGTTTGGGAGAAGAATTAGATCATTTGTGGCAGAGGCAGAAGAGGAGGCAAACATTTGAACATTGGTGGCTTTCTTGGAACAGAAGAGGAGGCAAATGTTTGAACATTGGTGGCTTTCTTGGAACAGAAACAGGTGCCCGAATCATTTCAGATATGACAGACCAATGTTAGCCTGTGCTCAGGTGTCACCCACTGTCACAGCTCAGTGTATGTTCTAGTCAAGGCATTCCTTACCTAAGATTCTCTCCACCCTCCGAGCACTCATAGTCCAGCATGGATGGCTGACTGCTGACAAACCTCTTCAAATGAGACAGTTCAAGTGCTTTCCATATTTCTTCATCTGAATACTTATTAAATGGATCCAGGTTCATCCTCAGTGTTCCAGAAAAGAGGACAGGATCCTGGATATAAAACCAATTTTCATTAGACAAGCGCTTTAGCTATTTTAAGAACAGATACTATGGGCTGCTGCTTTGAGGTGTCCATTGCATTGCAGGTAGGCTACCTCCCAATCCTCTCTGAAAATAGTTTACATCATACAGTGCAAACTCAACTTTCAGCTCTAAAGATGGTTTATTCTAAATCCTTTTTTATCACGCAGCTTATAAGGTGGCAGGATGGGACAGTTAAAGTATAAATAGTTTGTTTTTCTGAAACAATTTTGAGTGCAACAAAACATTTTCCTCTTTGGATAAACCATTATTTATGGTTTGTTAAGCTGCTAGAAAACAGTCCTTCATTGTGACACACAGAAACAGTACCTGAGGAATAATTGTTAGCCTTGATCGAAGGTCATGGAGACCAATTTCTGAAATTTTCACACCATCAATTTTAATTTCCCCTTTTACAGCTTCCAGGATCCTAAAGAGGCAGAGTGTCATGGAGGACTTCCCTGCACCAGTTCTGCCGACAATTCCAATCTACAACAAATCGCAGGTTTAACAACAAAGCACAGGTTTAACAACAAAGCACATAGTTACGAAGAAAACAACACCCAACAAAAAACTCCCAAACAACCCCCCAAGATTCTTCTAAGAGGTTTGACTGAAGATCTGAATCTAAGAAAGAATGTCCCAACCTTCCCTGCAAACCGTGGGTACACTCTGATGTACTTATTGCCATTTCTGTAACTGGAATGATATTCCATATAAATATCACATGTCATGAATATAATGAATAACACAGGCCTAGAGCCATCCTACATAACTTTGGGTGATTTGGGACACCCATGGTAGGTCCAGGTACTCAAGGACAAGAAATAAAGGCTGTCTAAGGCAATTCCTACTTCAAGGTAAGCACATGTATTTCCACGCCAGAAGGATGCTGTCATCCTGTCTGCTTAGAATAAGGGCAATTCTATTTTTTAGCAACAGCCTGTTCAGGAAAGGACTTTCCCATGCTAATTATTCTGTCTCCAGCAGGCAAACCTCAGAACTTTCCATCAAAGCATGCAGAAATGAATCTCTCAGAATAAAGGCAATTTCCTGATTAAGGAAGCAAAGAATGTCATTTCCTTCCATGCCAAAAATTTCACAAGGGAAGTCAAAGACAAGAAAAAGCTGGAATTCCTTTTCCCATCTGCACGCTTCAGAAAAGCATTCTTGCCACTGAATTTTTGTCACTTGCGTTGGTGCCTCCTACATCGTGTATGGGGGCCTGTTGCCAAATGAACTGGAAAGTCCAGAAAGCGCCATGCAATTCACTCTACTGCTTTACAGCCAGGAGGATGCTGGCACATGGACAGCACAGGTGTCACTGCTGGCTCCTGCACTGGCATCAGTGTTCCTCTAGACCCTCTCCTCTACTCCACAGCTGTCACCGGAGGCCCAGAGCAAAGTTCTAGCAGACATTCAGCTGGTAACTCACCTTTTCCCCACCATGCACTTGGAGGTTTAGATCCTTCAGCACCAGATCTAGGCCCTTCCTGTACCTCACTGAATAATTCACAAACTCCAGGTCTCCCTTGGATGGCCAGTTTTCTGGGGGACTCTTGCCCTCAATGATCCAGGGAGCCTGAGGAAAACAGAAGTCAGAAATGCCTCACATAGGCTTGAGAAAAAATAATTCAAGCTCAAATAAAAGCATTTTATCTGATAAATGAAATCTCCATGATCAAATAAATTTATAATAATGGGGAAAAAACATGGGGTCCTAAGTATCTACCCATTTTTCTTTGTTGTGAAGTTAACAGGAAAAACCTCTGAGCACAGAGGGATGAATCCTCAATAGATATGAATATTTTCCCATCAGCTTTAACAGAACACTGTCAGTTTTCTGCCAGCTCAAGCTATGGTTTATAACACCTATCACACATCTTGTCTAGCTACCTTTTTTGTTCCAGGTTAAATATTTGATGTCCAGAACTGTTTACTGCAGGTCTCCTCCATTTCTTAATTCTTAGTGTGCACATAGGACTAACAAACCAGTGTGTCCAGAGTGCAGCTTTCCTGCACAGCTCCATCTGCCAGCTTCAGAAGTCTTTGGCAGCAAAGGTACGCAATTGGATGATTAGCAGTACAGTGAACCTAGAGATGTTTTCTCATAGGAGGTGAGGACTGATTAAGTTGGTTAAACAGAAGTACTATTGAAAACATGTGTAAGACCTGATAATTGTACTGCAGCTCTGCTCATGAGCAGGACCATGGCACCAGCCACAGTGGTGAGACGGTGTATCAAACACTTCAAACACAAAGGGACCAATATTCTGATGTGAAACCCATCTCCTGTGCTATAGCCACTCACAGCAGCAGAAAATGAGATGCTAAGCACAGGCTGCATGACAGCAATAATAATTTGGAGCTGTGATAGAATAAATTACAGTTCAGAGCATGACATTTGTTCAGGTTAAATGACAACTCTCAGAGCAGGAACCGTCTCAAGAGCCTCAAGAAGGACCATGTACATGTGTGCATTAAAATTTTCATCTTGTTGCTGAGTATGCTAGACTCGTGGTAGCTGACCTCTGTTTCAGTTTCTGAATACTCTTTTATTCTTTCCACAGCCACAATATTAGTTTCAAGTTCAGAAGTCATTCGGACCATCCAATTCAGAGACAAGGTCACCTTGGGGAAGACAAGGAACAAAATATTACCCACAGAGGAACAACACATATAATAAAAAACCACAAAACCAAAGCAAACAAAACAAAACAAAGCTTCAAAACAAACAACCTCCCAACAAAACCAAAACAACACGCCCCAAAACAAACAAAACCCCAGCATGAACAAAACACCAAAAACCTCCCAAAAAAGCCACAGAAAAACCTAACGCCAAAAACCTCCAACAAGAGCTGATACTGCTATTAAGACATGTATTCACATTAATGCTACAAATGAGATAATTACCTTTGCATTAAAGTTAATACAGTTACTGGGACAAGAAATATACAGACTATCAAGTGCTTACATGAAGATTATGATGATGCTTCTTGCTGATTTAACACTTGCCCCTCTCAAAAAAAGCTGGAAGGAAGTCATTCCCCAAATCATGTTTCACTGGAAAACTGCTAACAGCAACTTTGCACACTCAGGGTACCTAAAATGCTTCTGGCAAGAGTGAGGCCATTCAAGCTGTTACATTCTCCACAGCCTGGTCACTACAGTTTGCCTTGTCTAATTATAAGTCCTACTGATCTGCCTGTAATTACCTGGACACACCAATGTGCTGCACAGCAGGATTGATGCACAACACATTAAGCCACACGGCTCAAATGGTCTGTTCTTGATGTCTGTTCTTGATGTTCTGGCACTCTCATGTGCCACCCCTGAGAGTACTGGGGTGCAGCATAGCCTTGATGCTCCCAAAGTGCCCTGAGATCCTCCTTCATGCGAGCTTGCTGATGATTTCAGCATCCAGTGTGAATCTCTGTTTTCCAAACATCCCACTACTCATTTTAATTATTTCCTTATTAACTCCAGCTTTAGCAAGCACTTAGATTATTGGAAATATATCCATATCATCTACAAAAATGTACTACCCCCCAATAAAGCTGTAACATGTACCTGTAACGCATAGGACACTGACAGTCCCACCAGGCCAGCATTCAGGCTGTTCCTACCAATCACAGCAAAAAGGGCAGCAAAAAGGACAATGCAGTTCCCCACAAACTCAACTCGGATGCCCAGCCACCTGGGAAGAATGCAGGGGTAAGCAGTGTGGGAAAAGGTTGCCTGGGACCAATTTTGCAAACAGGGTTATCTAAGTGGAAACAAGAAATTATGTTTTACCTGTTTGACACTATGCCAGGATAATAACTCTTCTGATTTTCATCTACCTTCAGATCACTGATGTCCACGAAGGCCTTCACTCTCCTGTAGGCTCTGATGACACTGGCCCCTGACACAGTCTCTGAGAAGTGGGAGTAGATAGGGGATCTGCTCACAGACTCCAGGCGCTTCAGCTGGCGGGAGGTTGCGACATAGAATCGCTGCCATTTTTCACAGGAAATGGAAAGGTTCATGAAATACTTTCACTTTATAAATTAACAGTGAAGAATTTCTTAGGTTAAGGATTTAAAGGAGATTGCTACTAATGCACTTCAACCCTCTAAAATATTGTTCGAAATTAAGAAGAGTATCAAGAAAGTTACCTTTACATCATTCCACAAGAGTATTGGGTAACTGCAATTTCTACAGACTGAAAGTTGAATTTATCTATGTCCCTTTAAATTTAGTTAATATAATCAAGCAGAATGAATCCATTTGTAGGACCCTCATTTTCCAAGAAAATAAATTGTGCATTTCACCTCCATTATCAGGTCTCTATTTACAGTCTGTAAAATAAGCTTGATTATGGCCCAGAAGTCAATAAAATTGATGCTTTCTATTTTCAACATTTTAATTCCTAACTACTTTGAAAACTTATCAGTATGTCAAATATATCCACATTTAATATATTGGCATGCACTGCAGTGCTGGCTCTAGCAATAAGCTTACTTTTTATTATTTAAAAGCTAAAGAAGTTTATGTCTATCTATTTGTTTTATGGCCACATCTTGCAGGACATTTCTTTTTCTGAAAAAAGTAAGTAATGTTTTGTTTATATAAACACATAGCTACTTCAGATATTTCCATTTTACCACAAATCAATGTTGTTTTCCCTAAAAAACAAAAGGAATGGAATAATTGCAATAGTTGTCACACATTTTTCCAGTTACCTGAACAAAGAAGTAGAGAATTGCCAGTGGGACTATAACCACAGCAAAGAGTGGAGTGCTCGCTATGATAACGATCATGGTGGACAAGGAGGTGAAGAATGTCCCCAGGAACATGAGGATGGTGGGTGGGATGACCTCATCGATGATGTAGATGTCCTTAGAGAAACGGTTGATGATGCGCCCAGTTGGGGTGGTGTCATAGAATGACTGTGGGGTGTGGAATTTGTTCTCCAGCAGTGCAGCATGGAGGGTCCGGGCAGCCTTGATGCCCCCCATGGCCAGGGTGAAGGAGCAGATCAGCACTATGAGCCCTGGCAGGTGAGGAGCAGATGTGTTATCCCATGATGTCCATGATTCACAGTTTCCCTGACCCTTGGCAGTGCTAGTTGTGGTCCAAGCTTGTTTTACTTCACTTTATTTCCTGCCCACCCTCTCTTCCTGTGCACATCAGCATTGCACCCACTGCTGCCTAAGGCACAGGAACATCCACAGGATTCACCATCCTCTCTATGGAAAACAGACACATAACCATCTTCCTGCTGTTTTCCACAATCCTCCATGATGTCCTAATGTTACAACTTCACCCCAACCTTTCATCCCCTTCTGCACTGAAAAGTTCATGTTTTCTTTCCAACTTGCCTCTCTCAAGCTTCCATGTCACCTGTTCAGCCCCCTCAAGGGCTTCACAACAAAATAAAAAATGTTGGGCTGAGCTCAGACAGTGTAGCTCCAGGTTACACGAGCTCTCTTGCTTAGGAGAGGAGCTTGGGGCAATTTTCATAGAATCACAGAATCACAGAATAGTTTGGGTTGGAAAAGGCCTATAAGATCACCCAGTTCGAAGCCCACCACCACTATCCCAGGCTGCTCAGAGATCCATCCAACCTGGCCTTGGGATGGGGCAGCCACAGCTTCTCTGGGAATCCTGTGCCCAGGCCTCACCTCCAGCACAACAAATAATTTCTTCCTAATATGTAATCTAAACTTACCATAATTTTGGACCACTGGCAACTGGTGCCACAGCTTTCTGACCTAATAACTCATTCTAAAACATTGGGGTATGATGATTTTACCTGCCCTCACCTTGCAAGAGGCCCAGGGCAGCGTAGACCCCAATTCTCATGGCTGTGTTCTGTTGAGTCCCATTTACTACCGGTTCATTGGTCCAGTCACTGAGCCACACGTTGGCCCCGATGGCAGCAGCATTTTGACAGCAATACAGGAAACAGATCACCAAAGAAATGACAGGGCTGATAGCCTTCATGTACTGCCAGAACACTGCTAGCTTTACCTGCAAAATCACACACTAAGGCTGATTTGCACAACCCACACAAGAAGGAGTTTAAAGAGAATTATGAGATAGAAACATTCTTTGTGAGAGGAACTGCTGACAAAACTTTAACACACTCTGACACCACCCCAACTCAAAATTGCCTGAACTCCTAAACACCACAGAGGAAGGTCCATCTGCCTGAGCTCCATGTCAGGATGATGGCTTTTAAAACAAGTCAGAAACCTCTCTGAAATACTCTTCTCCATGTTGAGGACTGGTATTTCATTACTTTTGTGGGGTTTTAGCTTTTAAGACTATGACAGAGGGGAAAAAAAAAAGGAAAGAAAGAAGCCAGATCAAATAGCAGCAAAAGATGGGTAATAAGAATAGGAGCCAAGATTTTCAGGAAGTAGAAGCAACTTGTCAGGAGTATCGTACTCAAGACAACTTTAAATGGCCTATTTAAGGAAAAGTGTTGAACATGCCTCCACTCTGCGTCTTCACAGCAACTTAAATGAGGTACCAAATGCTAATGCAATCCAACATGAACATAAACAGCAAGAAGTAAAGGTGCTGTCTCTAAGGTAGTGCAAAAAGGCAGAGAAGCAAAAAGAGACAGAGACTCAGGACAAAGTTCAGTGCTTAGAAAAAAGCATAAGGAGGAATAATTAAAAGAGCAAGTGCTGTTGATTAGTGACTTTGAAGGCTAAAATAATCCACAGAAAAAGCAGGTCTGTGCCATGGACCATGTACATCAGACTAAACAGGACACACTGAGCCTTCTGAAGTGGAGGAAAGGGGCTTTTTCTTTATCAAACCTCCCTGCTCCTCTTCCATCTGCTGCTCCTTTCTGTTCCTTTCTTTGACTTTTGTGTTCCCATCTTCTCTTTTTTCTTGCTCCCATTTCTCTCCCTGGCCCTACTCAGGAGGAATACAGCCCCTTTGTACCTACAAGCACAAAGTGCTCTGTACTTCGGTTGGCAGGTATTTAGGCAGAACAGCCTCACTCGCACCCAGAGGCAGCTGGTTCTTGTAACCCAGTGCTGCAGCTGGACTCAGCAGCAGCCAAACAGTTTAAAAACCAACAGTGCTGAAAGCCCTGCGAGACAAAGGCAGGGCTGATGGAATGCAGGGCTCTGCAGTATTGGGTGACTGTGGAGGGAACTGGAAGAGATTATTTTTTCCTTTTTTTTTGTTCTCTTAAGTATATAGGTCTATCTAGGTGCCAGAATCTCTGCCAAAATCCCTAATCTGAATGATCAGTGGTCACCAGATTAATGCCTAAAGCCTGCAGTTGTGATTTATACATATATTTAACAGAACTGGATCTAATGTTAAAATAAAGGGGATTTTTTTCAAACAGAAAAAAAAAGGCAGAAAAGGGGAGGGGGGAATCAAACCATACCGTGCCTGTTTCAGTGGTTTCGGCCTGAATAAGTTTCTCGTTAGCACTTTTTCTTGGAAGAGGAGGCTCTGCTGGCTTCTTCTCACAGACTCTTCGTTTCGTTGACATTTTGTTGGGACATTCTCCTCCCTCAGAAGACACTACACTAAGTTGCCTAGTTAAAACAAAAGAGTCATTAGGAGAAAAAGGGCATATTGTGGCAGTGCTAAGGCAAGGCTGGGATGTAGTGAATTGGATTTATTCCCAGCTCTTCCACTAAGTTGCCATGCCAGCCTCATTCATAGCTGTGGATGCTTCTTCCACCTCTCTGCATGTTCAGGGATGCCAGAAATACAGGATCTAAGAAAGGCTGTGGCAGAGCCTGAGCTCTTTAGGAAAGGCCTTTAGGGCCTTCATGACAAGGCAGACATTTCAAACTAAACCCTGAGCTTCTCTGTTTTCCTATCAGCAGTAGCTGGACAGCACCTATGGGTATGATTATAAAAACCTTCAAAGATTTCCAAGGCTCCCAACGGACAGGTGCAATGCAAGGAGTTTATTTTTCACACATCTGGCAGCAGTTCACCATTGTGTGGGTAAATACACACAGTGGTGTTATCTGAGAACCAGAGAGCTGCTTTTAGAAATTAGTTCAGTCCAGACTGAAAAGAATACAGAAGGAATAGATGTTTGACCTTGAGTGTTCACATTTATTTTTAAAAGGATGCTAAACCAATTTATTTATGAGATGAAATTGAGGAAACTGAAGCCCAGATGGAGAAGCAGAATGTGACTGACATCTGAAAGATGTTTTTTACCCCAGACACAGACTAGAATAGCAAGGACCTCATGTTTACCTAAGAAACTGTTTGCGGACCTCGTTTGTCACGGGCTCATTATCAGCCAGGTCTGTGTGGATGCTCAGGGTGTCTTCAGCCAGCAGCACTTCTTCCTCCTCCAGCACTGCAAGACAAGATCACACCTCAATTTTCTGTCATAGGAAAGCACAGAGAAAGGTGGCTATAAAAAGGAAGAGCCATGAAAACAAACCCACGCCCCCCCAGGAAAATCATAATGCATAAGCTCCCCCCTAGGTTTGTGTATATCCCTTCTGTGCATCGCTTCTAATGAAATTGCGAAGATCTTGTGATGTAGGTTGGCTGCCAAATGCACTTATATCACATCCCTTTAACCAATCAGAATGCCAGGCTATTGCCTGTGTTAAGAGTTGGTTCTAGCTAAATTCACTAATTTGGCACATTGTAGGCATGAGCCTGGGCTGGGGGAGTCACATCAGGAGTCCTGCAAGCCTCTGCTGTGGCTGGAAGGTGCCACACATGCTCCCCTGCCAGGCTGAAAGCAGCAGCGCAGAGGCATGGGAACACTATCACACAGGGGAAACATCCACCAGAATGCTTTTATCTTGCATCATTTTGTCAGAATCAAACCAAGCTGAAAAGCAACCCAAGATTAAAATTTCATTTGGACTTTGCTACATGAAAAATACCACAATCACATATAAAGAAAAAACACACCAGACTCTGGGTAGCCCCTTTCATACCAAGCCCAGTTTATTCTTGGCTATTGTGTCTTCTTCCTGAGCTTGACCTTTCTAATTGCAAAATAAATTCCCAAGTTTAAAATAATTTCTAAGACAAAATTGCTTTCTTCTAGGACAAACCACACAAAATTTTGAAAGAAATTAGTGAAAAGATTTCTCAGTTGTATAGACCTGGCCACAGACAATAATTTTCACGGTACTGCAGAAAGGCAAATGCCATGAAGAACCAGGGGACACTTAACAGAGAAAATATCTGTAATCTTGTTGACAGAAGAAGACATGTTTTAAGAAAAACTAATACTGTACTTGTTGGTTCATCCTCTTCAATGTCTTCATCCAGTGCATAATTCCGGAGGAATTCTGCAAAGGCCTTGTTTTGTTTCAGAAGCTCTTGGTAAGATCCCATTTCAGAGATTTTGCCATCTACCAGGACAAATATATGGTCTACCTGAGGTAGGAAGCTAATGCTGTGGGTTACCAGGATTCGGGTCTGGATAGGGAAAAGGAAAAAAAACACATATCCTTCATTTGCACTGTGGGGACTGACAGTACTCAGCAAGCCAAATACATTTTTGGGACAGGGAATGAATTATTGTGTCAAGGTGAAATGCACAGTGAAATAACACTGTCCACATTAGGCAAATTAACTTGACATGATGTACATGAAGTCACTTTGCTCCTACTGCTGACAAAAACAGAGAGGAAACTAAATACACTGAATTATCATTCCCTCCTTCCCTTATGATGATTTTCTTTGCAGCCCCTCCCTTTTGAGCTTCAAGATGATCTGAGAAGATGGCAGCAGGAGTGGACGGTGCAGCAAAACCACTGCAGTTTGGATTGTTGTTGCCAAAATCGTCTGTAACATCCACATTTGGTGCAGCTTCCTGGCTGCGCTGCCCCCAAGAAACAACAATTAACACTACCAGCCTGTGCACGTTCCAGCACATGCCTTGTTTTTTGGAGATCTCATAGAGAAAGGATTTTAAAAGACAGGGCAGGTTTCTGCCTGTACACATTCTGACCAGACCACAGTGTTCCTGGACATGTGTGAGCAGCGTTTCGCCACAGCCCGGGCTGTGAGAAAAGGTACATGCGTTGCCAGCTACACACAGAATTTCAGGAAGGAGCTGTCACTCAGGCCTGGGTGGTGAAACAGCTTCCGTGTTCCTGAATTTGTGTGTGTTTTTAAGAGGATCTAAAGCCCAGTTTACCTTTCTCTTCAGGACCCCATCCGGGCCAATGACTTTGTCGAAGATGTGCTTGGCCACGTGCGAGTCCACGGCAGACAGGGGATCATCCAGCAGGAAAATATCTGAGCTGCTGTACACGGCACGGGCCAGGCTCACACGCTGCCGCTGCCCCCCTGACAGGTTGATGCCCTGGAGGGAGACAGAAGAGAACAAATCTGCCACACAAAAGCTCTGACTTCTCATGGTTCTCACCCAGCCCAGCACTTGGGTGCTAAACTGAAACATGAAACACTGAAGAAAACAACCCACCCAGAGACAGGCACAGAATGCCTCTAGATCTGCCTGCTAATTGCCAAACTTTCCATTCACCCAGCAAACTGGAGATGCAGTAAGTCTCTTTTTAATAAGCTCCTAAAGGGAGCTGTTAAAACACAAAACTATAAAAAGCAAAACTGTCAACCAGGATGTAAAATGCAAATTTCAAAGCAGGGCTGTGGCACCTGGAACATCTTCCACATATTTCCTTTCATACCCAAATCCCCATCTCCACACCATTTCATGTAATCTAGCTCAGACTCAGTAGCCTACGAAAAAATAATATCTTTGTTGGTAAACACAGATGTAAGTGTTTCTCATTAAAATGTGTTAAGGGATGATTATACTTCTTTTCACTTGAAGCAAAACCATCTGTTCCCTCCCTTTCAATCCCTACAGGAAAAGGAAGGCCTTCAGCGATTCTGGACAGATGCACCTTTACAATTCATAACAAATAGAGGGCACTCTGGTCTTCCAGGGCTGGATGTGTAATTCTGCACCACAATACACACACAAGCCTGAAATTAAGAAAACGTTCAAGTCAAGCGCTTTCCGGACAACTGCCCTGCATGTTTTGGTGTTGATTGTAGCAGGGATGCCATTGTGAAGATCAAATCAAACAAAGTGCTGACTTTACAGTGTTCTCTCCTTAGCTAGAGCAGGAATCACCAGGCAGGTCTGACTTGAAATAAAAAGAATCTACCTAAAAAAAATTACCTTCTCTCCTATCTCAGTTTGATCTCCTCCTGGCAGCACTTCTAGATCAGTTTTTAAAGCACAGGCCTCCAGGGCATCTTGGTATTTTTCCTCATTAGGAGCTTGGCCAAACAAAATGTTATCTTTCAGCGTGGCATTCTGGATCCAGGCTTGTTGAGGCACATAAGCAACAGAACCCTAGAAAAAGGAGAACGAAAATCTCTGACTCATAACAAGCACGAATTCATACTCTGAGTAAGATCTTCAGCATGTATATGGTTCCTATACATTCACATTATATGTATATGTGTGCTAACTGCTCACGTATCATTGATCAAATCAGGAAACTAACTTCATATAAAACTGGGCAAAACTCAAACATGCAGACAAGCTGCCAGAGGAGCAACTAGAATTCCCTCTGGAGCCAGAGGTGCATTCTAGGCAAGGGCAGGCATAAGCAGCACATTTCCCTACCATCATTAAATGGTTTCATAAAAAACCACCAACCTTCACAGCCACTTCTCCTTCCAGCTTTTCCATCTCACCCAGGAGAGCAGACACCAGAGAAGACTTCCCACAGCCAACATGGCCAACAATGGCAACCAAAGAACCACTGGGGATCAACATATTTATACTGTGGAGGAAATAAGCTTGAAATTAATTGAACATTAGTTTACTAAAGACATCAGCGGTCTTTAAACCAGGGCTGAAATACACAGTCACAGCCTGACTGGATATAATAAGCAAAGTTTGGTCACTGGTTTTCTCCCCCCTTTCTTGCATACAATCAGCTGTAACCAGAACTTGATGAGCAAATGAAAACCCAGCATAATATATCTTGCTGGTTGCTAAAGCAGTAGGATTGTTAACAAGCCTTCCAAGACTCTTTGCTGTGCTGTATCAATCCATCAGCGAGTCAAATTAAGTTAATAAGCATTTTGAAAAGAGACAATCTTCCAGAAGTATTTTGGGGTTTGATTTTAAAACCAAAAGCAAATGTATAAAAGTAGTGAGTGAATATGTCCCATCTAAAAATGTTCAAACCACTTCAGAACTGTATTTCCTGTGCTGGTAAATAGGATTCAAAATGACACAAGAAAAACAGGACCTCTCCAATTAAAATCCTTTACTGTTTTCCCCACTGTGTTCTTAAAGGTACTACTTTAGGCCCTGAAGGTGAACTGATACAAAAATGACTGACAAAGAGACACAGTCTCTTTGTGGCCAAAGCGCTTTTCACTAGTGAAATCCAGCCAAACTTCTATTTACATATATCCTGATGGATAACAGAAGGTATTTATGCTTCCAGGCAAATTTTGTTTCTGTTCATTCAAGGAGGCAAATGTGCAAAACATTCATCCCCACAGTCTAAAGATGGCCTTTCCACTGCCACAGAGATGAATCTGCCACAAGCCTCTTCAAGTAACAGGCCACTGCTGGGACACCAAGATCCCAACACAGACATTCTAACTGCCCTCAAAATCCATCAGATCAATCTAATTTTACACAATGCTTCAGTTAAAAAATGCCTATTTAAGGAATTTATGGAGCCTGTCTTTCAATAGGTAACTATTTTATGCTGGTTCCTGTGAAGTTAAAGCATTAAAGCCCTGCTCTATAAAGCTTAAAGACCATGAGGCACGCGCTCCATGTTTTAAAGGCGAAGAGATGCTGACATATGATGCATAGTTTTTACCAGACACCTTTCAAACAGGCCTCCCAAGAGTCAGAGACCAGGCAGATATTGTACTGCAACTGCACAAAGAAATCTTACTCTTTCAGCGTTGGCTTAAGCTCCTTTCCCCAGCTGAACGTCGCATTTCTTACACTGATGGCATTGCCTGTGTGGCAAAAACACAACAAGAGAGGCAGGAAATGTGTTACTCACAACAGCACAACTGAGAACAGACTGACAGAGGGATCTTTATTTACACACACTGCACTTCCCTTTTCTGCTGGCATGGGAAGCACAGGCTCATGCACATGGGAAGCATGGGCTTCTTCAGAGTGAAAATAACTGACTGTTGCTTCAGCTATAGACTGTGACCTGACAGACCTAGGGAGCTGAAAAGATGCCCTGCTTCACCCTGCCCTGGTGGGTCTGCTCCCAACATCTGCTGTTCAGCATCACCACAACTTTACTTCAGAAACTCTTTTCAAATCAGTAGGAGATCACTGCATGCTGTTTACTTTGATTTATCAGATTAACTTTGACACTCTGCAATTTATTGCTTGCCACACCTGGCTTGCTCAACTGTGAGCAATGCTCAACTTGCTCTTGAGCATTTGTGCAGTGTGAAAGGTTTGAACAAGTCTTGCTGTCCACAGTCAGCAGATGCATTCCATATTCAGTGCTGTTAGCATCCGGTACATTGCAGATGCAAACTCAGGCCCAACCAGCTCAGAAATATGGCCAGAAACTTTTCTGATTTCCACACAGCCTGAACACCAAACACTTTCAGAGTAGCAGCTTCTTCCCTTTTTTTAAACTCAAGATTAACATTGTTATTTTCTTTTTGGCTTTTTTCCTAGCTCAACCAGTCCAAGAGAGATAAGTCTGCTGCATTTGCATAGTTAAGAAAAATAGCAACATCTTTACCTGGTGCTATCACTTTTTTTTCCACGCAATTTGGATTAAGTTCATCATGACTCAGGAAATGCTGAATTCTCTTTAGGGAAACGCTTGTCTAGGAAAAGAATGTGGCATTATTTCATCATTCTTTTAATGAGGACTTAACGCTCTTACTACTGAAAAAGAAAGCATGCACAGTGCCTTGAGCTTCCCCCCATGGGCTTCCTGAACAGTGAGTCATTCTTCCCCTGCAATGAGTCTTATGCTGAGATTCAAGCTTTTGTGAAATTTCTCACACCAAGCTGAGTTTATCTGAGCAAAGCAAAATTCACACAGGCTCACACAGAAGATGTCAGGCTTTCCAATGCAGGAGAGCAGGAAAGGATATTAAAAGGAAAAGCAGCTAAAACAGGCAGATGCAAGGGATCTCTGCATTCCAGAAATCAAGGATATGTTCTTTCAGTTCAAATTTTTCAGAACAACCTGTGCTCCAGACCCTCCTTACCTGTGCAATGTTGCTAATGACTTGTGGAAGCATATTGAGGGGAAACTTCAAGATATTGAACAAGGACAGAGAGACAAAAGCCTTTTCGGCATCCAGGATGTTCTTCTCATCCACAGAGACATACACAGCAAATGTTGTCAGCGCTACCTGAAAGCCAGAAAAGGAGTTTACTGCAAGATGCCTGGTATATTCTCACATTTTAAAAGTACTCAATCCTGATAGGCATCTTGGAAATAAAAGTACCAACCACAAAACTGGGAGAATTCCTTGTTTCTGACCTTTTCAACATGCTTTAAAAATGTCAAGTTCTATGGACAAGTAGGTACAGAAAAAGTGCACACAAAATAAAAGACCTGTCAGGTTTCTAGTGGCTACATTCAGTTGAACTAAGAGTTTGAAGAGGACTCGGATAAATAAAAAGGAAAAGCTTCTATCGGGTTGTGGTTTCTTCCAGCTCCACCCAAGCAAATTTTCCCATTGTAAACTGCAGGCTAAGCAAACGAGATTCACTAATCAGTAGAAAAGGAAGTGAAATCCAAGTTATTTGCTGGCTTGCTGTATAACAGGGACCATCCACTGTGGAAGGATCATCCTGTGCAGCAAACTCAGAATGAGCAGGAACAGGAATGTGCACTGAAGGAAGCGCAATGACTTTAAGGAACTATGAAAGGGGCAGAATCTCCAGGCTGATCAGATCATTCCTGCAGGACTGGGTCATAGATCTCAAGAAAAATTGGTGGGGAGTAGTTTTGACCATGGACTTATCTGAATGGTTTTATTCACCAAAGCCATTTCTGCAAAAGGGATCACAGTCCACTGAAGTAGAAAATAGAGGAAAAGACAAAATTGAGGAAAATGCATTTCAGAGTTGGTAACATCATTTGGGCTTCAGTTTTCACATTAAATCTTTTTTGAGCTGTAGAATAATTTAACAACTCCCTCTCTCACTAAAACAAGCAGAGCACTGCAACATGAAGGTAGAAATGAGAGCTAAAGACAGATGTTGTCCTGACTGACTCAATTAAAGTTTCTTTTGCTATTTTGCTATTCACGGATCTCTCTGAGGTTTCAAATTCTAGTTTTAATTTGTTATGGGAAATACTTTGAAGTGGTTGGAAATTCTCCTGTGACAGCTATTCCCAGCTTTCACTGGCAGGCTTTATCACAAAATACTTTAATACTGATTAACAAAAGGGCTTTCGAGAACAGAGAACTCTGTATCAAAGCACGCGAATGATTTCTTCAAAAACTTTACATTTTATTTCTATGTACATTAGCAAGCAGAAAGGCTCAGGCTTACCCTTCAAGGGTATACTTGTACAGTTTAGAGAGCCATGAAAATCCAATTTACCAGGAAGGGTGCACTGATCCAGGCAAAGGTGGACAAAGAGTTGAGATAGGCAGATTTTTTCAAAACTTTCAGCTCATTCTTCCGTATCTCCAGGACCTTTTCTGAAAAGGATGGTTCCCAAGCATAGAGCTTCAGCACCTTGATGCCACCCAGGATCTCGTTCATTAATTTAATGCGGGAGTCTTTGTATCGCATTTGTTCCACCTGGGTTATTGGTAAACACAGGAGACAGAGTCACAGTCAGGACTACAGGAGAGTTTTCAACATATGTCTCACAGCTGTCGCGGCCCTCAGGCTATTTCTGAAGAGGATGCAAAAGGTAATTACAGAAAGCCAGACTGTTATGAGCTTATTGTGCAAGTTAGTCTACCTCCAGAGACATAAGAAATCAAAGGAAATGCCTGGAAAGCAGAGTACAAAAGCCTTCCACTCATTTTAACTCTTAAGACCTACATTTTTAAACCATCCTAAAGAAAGATTCAACCGCTTCGCAAAAATACTACCCTATCATTTCCTTTGATTCCTTCAGATTTTTTCTTCCTTGTTTGCACATTTTATTTCTTATCCCTTGAAAATTGTGGCTACTTCTAGGGGGTTTTTTTCCTATGTATTAAAATACAGTCTTTCATTCAGTTATTAAAATAAAAACATCCCTGCTCAAATTTATAGACAAAATTCACACACATATGCACAGCAAGTAATGCATCTTACAATGGGCAAGGGAGAAAAGGAATGTTACTACTAACATGTCAGCATCCAAGAGATACCTGTATGTCTTTTTAAGGCATATAATAATATCACTCTGTTACTAAGGCTGTGCTTAAAAGTCCTAATTTATATCCAACTCTTACCTTTTTTTACACCAACAGATTGACTTTTAATTTCTTTTTTAATCTTCCAAACAGTCAGATAGGCTGCATAGCAGAAGCCAATTATTAGATTTTTTTCTAGCACAAAGCCAGAGGGCACTGTTATATTGGTATTTTTTCAGCTTTCCATGACTAGAGAGAACTAGACTACAAAGAAAGGAATAAAGGATCATTTTCCCTTAAGATAATAATGAAATTTGGCCCAGCTAAGTAGCAGTGAACATCAACACTGGTTCTTAGCATAAAACTCAAACTGTCAGGTTTTAGCTGCCACCTCTGAAAACATTCATTTGCAGCTTAAAGAACAGGATTTATTTGCGTTTCTCTAGATACTCCTAGAGAAAGATACCGGGTGAAGGGATATGGAGACAAAGAAACCTCTTGCTAATCCCAAAAGCTGCTTGCTCCAGAGGTATGAAGAAGCCACTGGCTCAGTGACAGAAGATTTTTTTCCCTTAAATTGCATTCAATTCACTATGGAAAAATTATCTAAGATGATACAGTTATTAATATATCAGTACATTCTTACTCATAAGCAAATTGTTGCAAATGGCACCTTATTAACAACCCCAGATGTCTTCATTTCTCATAGCATATCAGCCAACTCATGTAACATTACCTTCTCTGCTGCTACCTTACCTGGAATGCTCTGGTTTTTATTGCTATTGCAGAGTTAAATGGGATAAGTAAGACCATCACAGCAACTCCAGCCAGAACAGAAGGCCCTAAAGTCTTGATTTAAAAAGAAAGAGTAAGTTGTTGTACCCAAGTGTTCCCTACAGTCAGCACTAAAACAACAATAAGTGATAGAAACAGAAATCAATGTTGACAAGTTGAACTTATCTCAGTGAAGTGTTGTGATTCTACAGAGCAACTGTGAAGAAGAGACAGAAAAATAAGGGACCACTTTGAATAATAATGATAATAATAACAATAAAAATAACAATAATAACTATTATTATTGTTGTTATTGTATCTGTGATAGGAACTTTTCTTTGACCAAGGGAACTGGAATTATGGAATTAACCCAGTACCTCAGCGTGACTACAAGCATACAAACTGCTAGTGACCAGAGCTCAGCTTCCAGCAGAGCAGTAACTCAGAGCTGCTGCAATTTAATGGCTTTTGAGTTGAAATCAATATGGTTAAGTTTGCGCTACTGTTTTACGCAGTAAAAGGCATTAATTGCACAGAAACAAGTCTGAAAGCCAGTGCTCAAACTGAACCTGGAATAAACCTGAAACAATGTCACAATTTAGCAAATGAAAAATTATGTTTTTTCCAGGTGAGATTTGTCTCACATTGACTTGCACAGAACTTCTTTACGTAGCAGGATATATCTCTACACATGATATTTCCTACGTCCAGGTTTTTGTTTGGTTTGGTCTCTAAACCACTACCCTCAAGCTCTCATTTGTATCAACTACTGCGAACAAGAGTCCAAGACTGAGCCCATCAAACTCAAGTAAGGACAGGGGAAAGACAAAGGAAACATTCTGTTTCAAATGCCCATCTGGCCTATCAGCGGAACAAAATTAAGACATTCAGCGAGGCTGTACAGCACCCTTTTACTACAGGACAGAACACTTTAAATTGGTAAAAAACACAGTGGCAGGTCAAAGTGACCAAAAAAAAAAAAAAGGAAAAAGAAAAAGCCTGCACATTATTATTTAGATGAATTGTGACAATATCTGTACCTGCCAGAGGAAATACAAAGCAAGAAATATCTGGAGTGGTGCAGACCACAACATGTTCAGGAAAGTCATCAGGTCCATGAAACGTTGGGCATCCACTGACATTAGGTTGACAATTTCTCCAACAGTAGATGAGCGCTTTGCTGAGTTTGTGATCACTAAGGACTGACAAGGGAGAGAGTGTCAATGCATTCACAATCCTGATACACACGGAGAACAAATCCTCAATTATTAGCAAAATGACACTATCCAAGAATAATGTGCTTCTCCAAAAAGAATAAAATAATTCACCTATATCCATTCCTGATCTCCAAGGAACAAGAGCCCATGAAATGGTTTGGCTTATGAGCATCTCCAGCTCAAGCAGTGCATAGCAATCTGAAGAAAACCTCATTGGGTCTGATCAACTCATAGCATAAACATGTTCTTCTCCTAGATCCCTCTTCCAAACTGTGGAATAGTTTGGGTGGAAAGGAAATTTAAAGTTCCAACCCCTCTTCAATGGGCAGGGACAATTTCCACTATCCCAGGTTGCTCCAAGCCTCATCCAACCTGGCCTTAGACACTTACAGGAATGAGGTAGCCATAGCTCCTCTGGGCACCCTGTGCCAGATCCCCCCCACCCTCACATGGAAGAATTTCTTCCTTACATCTAATCTAAGCCTCTCTTCTTCCTGCGTTTAAAGTGAACCAGTATTGGTATGTCTAGTAACCTACCATAACATCCATATTACACTACTGCTCACTGGAAAATTCTGTAAAGTATTAAAGAGGTACTCCTAAAAACTCACCAAACCCCCAGTCTTTTATATTCCAGGAGGCTACTCCTCTCCAACATGCCTAGCCTTCCCTAAATATGTGAGAACTAAGCACACTTGCCTAGCTGGTATTCTAGCCCAGAAAATGCTTCCAGCCTTACCTTTCGGTAGATCACCCCAGTGATCCCAGTCCTTAGCCTCATCCCAGTAACAATGCAGTACTGGAAGTGCTGGTGAAGGACGAGTGTCTGCAGCACAGCACAGATAAACATCAGAGCTGCAATCAAAAATCCCCACCAGGCTGGGGCATCTTTGTTCTTAATGAAGCCGATTAATACACTGTTTGTCAGCAGAGTAGGGAAGGAAAAGGAAAAAGAAACAAAAATTTAAAAACCATGCATCAAATTTAATGGGACATAACACAGCTTCTCCCAACTACAGCATCCTGCCACATCCTCTCCCTAACCACAAAAAGCAAACAGCTCTCCAGGACATAGGCTGAGTTATGATTTCAGTCAAACAACATTGCAAAGATCCAACAGCAAAACCTGCAGCTCTGCCAGTGACAAAGTCCATTTGTAAATGAGCCTGAAAATGAACTATGAAGAGAAACTCTTGGTTTCCCCTGAGATTCAGGGTTTAAACACACAGTGCACTGTCTGAGCTCTGTTAGGGAGGCCCCCAGGGCAAGAGGTGAATGATAGGACAGAATAAGGCAGTGCAGCAGGGCAGGCAAAACCAGCTTCTTACCCAAATCTTCTTCAAGCAGCCTGAGTGTTTCTGCCTGGGGTGTTTTCCCACAAAAAAAAAAAGTGCTAAATTAAAAGACATCCTCCTGGATGGATGCATAAAGAGTCCTTCACTCCTACTTTTTTTTGTAAAATGGTACCATTAAGATGGCTATAGCAGCTTTTATTGGTAAGTCCTTTTTTACTCCTCCCAGCTTCTCTCATTGCCGGAGCTGCACACTGACACACAGCAAACAAGCAGAGTGACACATGGCAATGTCCAGTGCTCTCAAAAATCACGTTTGTGATTTCAGTCTGCTGATCAGAATACCGAACTGTCAAAATATAGGAGAAAAAGAGATTTTGCTCCATGGTTCAAACAATCAGCAAGAGAAAAACGGACCTGGAAACTACAAATCAGGCAACCAAAGCTTGTAGAAGCATGAGGTTGCTACATCTTTCTTTTTTCAGTCCAGAGAAATCTTATTTCTGCACTGCTCCATTCATTCATTCTGCAAAAGGGAACAGCTTCAGGGAAAACCTCTTCTGGGTAGTCCCAGGGATTCACCAATCTTTTTAGAAACATAAAACTATCTTACATGCAGTCTGCCAGACAGCCATGGCTTTTTCATCTTCCCTTACTATCAGAAGGGCATTTTCCCAGACTGCAGGAATTTAGACTTGAGAAGGAATTCACCATAATATGCCTTGAGATATCACTGAAACGTATTCAGGAATTCATGCAAATTTGAGAAATTCCCAGAATAGGTTACACTTAATATGTTCTCAGGAGGCAGCCAGCAGCCTCATCTTCAGCAGGGGCTCTGGGAGAAGACAGACTGTCAGCTATTAAATGTCACCATACTTGGTCAGACCCTCTTTTTAGCAAATTTCTGGGTATATCACAAACCATGCACAGAACAACATGATCTCAGAACACAGGTTATTTTTGAGATACTCAAATAAGAGCAGAGCCTTCTCTTCTCCCTTTCTCTACATCCACCTGTGACCTCCACCCAAGTTCCATTCCTCCCTCATGCATTAATAGAACTTTGTGCTTTTCTATTAATAATTGTTAGGTAGAAATGCTGGTAATTCCACTACTGCTTTCTTCCTAGCTAATGATTTTCTGCTGAATTCCTCACTTTAAGAAAAATACTAATAAAGAAAAAAATGCAGGGATTGTGCAAATTCCTTTATGGATCAGGCTGAGCAACTGGTCCCCCTGGAGATGGAAGGTAGAGGTGTTACTCATACAAAGAGAATTTGAGAACAGACCACTTCTCTCATAACCTCTTCCTCTGTTTGGTTTTTTTTTTAATAGAACTATAATTTTCTTTCACATGGAAATCCATTGCAACTGTGCCTCTCACATTCTCATTGCTGAACACAACTAAGAGCACATGAACTCATCTAAACGACCCAAAACCTTTCCCAGATGACAGCAGTCTGGCCAGAGCACCACATATTGGAGCATCAGACAACATCTGCACATCAAGTAACACCACAACTGCAACCACCATCCTCATATGAGGATATCAGATATTCAGAGACCACTGGATCCAGCCAGCAATGCTTCACTTTGATTTCACAGCTAATCCTTTAGAAATGGGGAGAAATTGCTTTGGACTGAATCACAGAGCAACATGTAATTTGTAAGTCAAAGCTGCCCATGGCAATGGGAGATTTACAAATGGAGCATTTCAGTGAAGCTTGTCCAATTTACAACTGAGTCCGCAACAGAGAACTCATGTCTCCCGGCATTGCAGGGGGAAGGTGAGGAAGCATACACATGTGGCACTGTGAGGGAAACTAACTCTTTATTTCAAAAACAATAGCCCTGTGCCAAAGCCAAGCAACCACAGGGATCACACATAGAAACTACTCACAGAGTAAACCAACCTTAATAGCTGAGGGTTGACGAAAGAGAGTAGGTCTTGTATCAACTTGAAGAAGGAGCCAATTAAGAAGTATGGCCCAAAGGTCCTCAACAAAGCCTTGAGAAAGGAAGGTTTCCTATTGTGCTTTTTGTCTCTGATCAAGACTTCTGCTTCCTCTGGGCTTCCACCAGCATGATTCTGTACATGGGTTGACTTCCTCATGTACGACACATCCTCCTTCCTAGGGAAACAAAACAAATTACAGGAGACAACTGACAATGAGAATGGCACTGTCCTGTGTGAACAGCACTGTGGGAACACCCCAAATTCTGCACCCTCCTCTGCTCTGCTACTGACCAACGGCAAGACTTCCAACACCATCAAGGTGTGCTCAGGATCAGCTCCTCTTGTGCAATTGAGTCTTGTTTTATTTCCTTTTTTTTCTGCAGTACTTAGGGGGTGCAATCCATAGGCCACAAAATCAACCACCATGAGATGAGAATGAGGCCCAGAGGAGGAGAGGAAGGCTGGACTTTCTTAGAGGACAGAATTGACTTTGGATCTCCAATTTCTTGCATAGGAATCCTCAAAGAAGTGCTATGGACATCCCACACAAGGCACCCTCACCTACTCCTTCTGAGCCTGTGTTCTTGTTCAATCAGTAGTTGTGCTAAACCTGTACCCTTATCGATCACACAGCTGCTTCCAGAGAAGCAGAATGAATCCCCCTGGGGCGATAGCCATTGCAGCAGGCACGGTGCTCTCAAAATAGAAAGTTTTGCATTTCTGGAAACTTGAAATTGAGTAGAAACCACAGCACCTTCAAAACTGGGCCATCCCCAAGATCTGGACTACAGCTGTTCAGATTCTTCCAGGAGAGAAACCTTGGGTTTAGGTACCTTAATTTTACTCAGTTGACAATTGAGGCATTTAAACCCTGTTTATCTGCAACCATTTTGTTAACCACTGGACACAATAATCATAGAGGTTTTTTCCAACCTTAATGATTCCAGGATTCTAGGATTCCTTTTGTACTTTTTGCCGCTCTCCCACTGCCAAATAAGCTAACAAAAGTGATTCTTCAACGAGCATTCTTTTAGACTGACTGATGAAAAATGGGCCCAACATGCCCAAACTTCTCTTGAGGGCTCCAGGCAGGTTTTGTAGAAGCCCCTTTGGGGTTTAGGTGCCTGACTTCTGTTGCCCATCAAAAAAGGGTACGCTCTGGGAAATTATTTCCTCCATGAATTGCTCTCAAACATCAGCCTGGCAACTCTTCTACCAGAAAATATCAAATTGATGTTGTTTCCTGGGGGTTATGGGACTAGTGAAAAATTTCCTGAATGTCAGACAGGAAAGTTAAGTCCAGGTGGAACAGGGAGAATGAAATTAATCTGGGGCACATAAACTCTACAAGAAAAAACAGATGGAAAACACATCCTAGAAACAGTGAATATTTACCACAAGGCATTTGAAAAATAACTTGTAAGTACTACCAAGTGAGGTTGAATTTATGATTTTTTTATAAAAGACTGTGCAGATTTTTTGGAGCTGGCTAGCTGCAGAGTGCAGTAATTCCAACAGCCTGTGAGCATTCACTGTGATCACTGAGGCTAACAGTCCACGTGTATAAACTTGTCCACATCCTTTCAGAAAAAGCCATTTGCAAATCCCAACATCTTTGCAATAAAGCTAGAGGGCAGGGGGAGAACCTAAACCAGTCAATTTATTCTTTTCCCCCCAGACAAGAACAAACAGTGTTGTCTTTGTCTTCCAGATCAAACCCGGAGAGTTTATGAGAAAAGCCTTGTTTTTCTGGCAACCAGACTGTTAAACTCATTGAAAAATTTGAAGAAACAAGACTACTTGCCCCTGACTTTGTGCTATTAAAAATGTTTATTACACTGAGCTAATAGCAAAGCAATGGTTCTCTTGCAGCTAAGAGTCCCAAAGGGAGAAAATGCACTTTTAGTGTTTACTACCTGTAGTTAGGTGAGGTCAGGTTTTCAGCAGTGTGTGGGACTGTTCACACCTAGCTTTTAATCAAAGCAAAGAGCATGTGTCTGGTTGCCATTATTTATAGCAGGGCAGATAATAGGTACTGATTTATCTTATGGGAAAACACACATATGTTTTGGTGCTGATACGGCCCTGCATCTTCAATATGTCTTCATAAGGATAGTCTCTAAAATCAGAAGCTAACTAAAAATGAGGGAAAATGCATTCCAGCTCTCTCTTCTCCATCCAGCATAGCTCTAACTTTCTCAGAAGAAACTGCACTTATCAGTAAAGTGAGCAAGTAGAAACTTCAGCCATGTAAGCAAAGAGAGCAAAAGAAAGGAAAAATACTCTTTATGTGCTTTATTATCTATAGTAACATTTTAAATCCATGCTGGTTTCTCCTGTAATTCACAAGAAACAAATGAATCCTTAGCAATTATTTAACAGTAACTCAGAAGATAGCAGCGATACAAAAAATGTTTGGGAACAACAGAAATGTGATAATCATTACCAGAAAAGTTTAAAGCGTTAGCTATGTCAGAGCTGCAACTGATTAAGTTTTTAGAAATAAATTACTACTATGTACACTACAAATACTTTTCATCACACTTTCAACATGTGTACAAATTGACACAGCTTTTTTAATGTCATAAAAGCTTGCTCAGAGCAGATTTAATGAGAGTTGAAAGAAAAAAAAGTATTTACAATGTCTCTCAAGCAACTACCACTAATGTTATTTGACAGGAAGTAATAGAGAGTATCTACTTATAACTGAAGAATAAGTAGAGCTTTCAGAGTTCCATGGAGCACAGCAATTTGGAGTACAGTAATTTTCTTTGTTTTTGCTCTTTTCCCCATCTTAGAATCATTAATACAGTTGCCACAAAATTTTACCTGAGCTAAATATGACTCATAATTTAGAGCTAAATTCACTGCCAATTGGCCCCAGTTTATATGAACAGTTTCCAAAATGCAATGAATCCCATGAGAAAACTCCAGGCATGGTTTCTGTTTTCCTAGTAAAAGTTTTCCTGGACCCCATGCACTCCTGCACGATGGCTGTGCTCTTACCATAAAACAGCCTGAGGGAGTAAGATTTATGTCTGTGCAAAAAGACCAGAACCCAGACCATGAACATTATTCGACACCATAAAAATAGACACATTAAGACAATGAAAAAAAACCCTGAAAATAAACCCTGAAGTAGAACTATAACACATCCACACAGAGCATTAGTGAACAGCTGCTGGTGAACTGTTGGAAATATTTCAAATTTTAGCTGCAAAATGGAACTCTCCACATCATATTTAGCCTTGCCAAGAAAATGACAATTCTCTCCTAATATCATCAAATAATAGCATCTTTACAATTTGGCAAGGACGTGCACAAAAGAGAACAGAAGAAAGCTTCCACATGACGAAGAAATCTCCACAATGAAAGCAAATGGAAGCACAGCCCCCCTTCTCATTGACATTTTTCATTTGAAACACACTATTATCATATCTATTTGCTCGGAAACATTTTGGACACCAAACAGTGAGAGAAGAAAATAGAGTTGCACAATAGATAATTTTTAAATACTGGATTAGGACAGAACATGCAATGAGAAGGAAATCCTCTCAAGCAGGGGTATAACTATATGCAAGTTCTGACCCTTATCCCATTTCCGTCAGATACCTAGAACAATTTTGCTGCTAGTTTTCTAGGCAACAGCAGTAGGATCTCAGCAATAAAGTGAGATGTCTCTTCCCCTCCTGCCTTTCACGTGTTCTGAGTTTCTTATCTTTACTCCTGGGAAGTGAAGACTTGCTCACTGCTGAGAGCCTTAAGGCTAAAAATACTGCCTGGCCAAAAAAATCATGATGAAGATGATGAGAAATTCTCTTTGGTTTATGTGCCCAGAAGCTGTGCTCCAACACTCCTGGGAGGGATGCAGTTATGCAGTTAGACAACTACCAGCTCAGTGGTGAGAAATTGTTCATTTTCTACAACCCAACCAACTCAACAGCTTCTTCTCACACATCTTCAGCCCTTCTCCACATGGGAAGTTGCACCACCTGCCCCTGGAGATTTTAAGCACCTAAAAAGTGTGTTGGTGGCACACAAGCCCCACAGGGCTCCTGTTTGCCTGTGCCTAGACATATTAAAAAAAGAAAGGTAAACTATTAATGACTGAAGAATAGAAAGGCTGAAGTGGCGGGTGCATTTTTAGTTGGCTCATTTTCATGGATGAGCAACTTATGAGTGTTGGAAGGATTCAGACCAATCTCTCAACTTTGCAGACTTGTTCATCTACTTACTGTTTGCACTCTGCTTTTTCTCTGTCCCACTCTTTACTCAGTTGTTGCACGATAGTTTTTGAAGTGTCATCTTCGTTCAGCGACCACAAATCTTTCTCTTCCAGAGGCCTTTTGTACCCATGAATTGCCATGCTGCACATATGGAGAAAAACAGTGCAATTAAGTTCGGAAAACTGAATTTTCAGTTTTAAAGCATTGCCGGTAACTCTAGGACTATTAAGGTAACAAAAGCAAGAAGACACTCCACAGAAAGGGAGATTGGAGAATAATTATCACCCTTTGTTCCTTTTATTGATGTTTGTAATTAAGGAAAGGACATGATGTATTTCTAATTACATGTATTTTATTGAAAACACTACTTCAGAAAAAAACCCCACTACTGCAGAAGAAAAAACAACTAACAGAAGCATTTGGATGAAATTGTGCTGTTAAATGGAAACAGTGAAGCTTTAGAAGTGAAAATAATAAAGTTGATCTGGAATAACTGTCAGAGGTGAACAAAATGCGAAAGTGGAGCTCACTGGAGTAAAAGGAAAATCAGATTTTTCTGAAAACTGCAGTTCCTCAGCTGTAAAGGGAATTTTGTCAAGGGATACAAACATCCTATTTGCCAGGAATCTCACTGGGGAAGCTGAACATTCTCATCCTCTCACTAAAAAGAACTTTACAGGGCTGTTACCAGGACAATAAAATTACATGGGTGGAAGAATGAAGATCTCAACCGCTGTGGAAAAATAGGGCCTTAACACGACCTTTGACAGCTGTTCCACTTCTTTATCATGGAGTAGCAGGCCCAATCTCAAATTTGCATCTTTGATACTGTGACCTCAGTTGGCAGCAATAATTTATATACATAACCCAGTTTACCTTCTCTTTTGCACAGAAATGTCCTTACAAAAAAGCATTCACCCATGAACCTCAACAGAAAAAAAATGTACCCTCAGCTGGGTGAAAGGCTGCCACAATTTATCTTGTGGAGCAGAGAGCTACATCTTGGTTTAGGTTATATTCCAGCATGCGTTGAGCACAGCCAGGCTGCACATCCTATTTGTCATGATACTGTTGCTGCCATACCTTGCAGAGAAAAAGTTTAGGCTCTGCGTTTCTAAAAAGGCAAACGCTCAAAGTGCTGACACTACTGTGGATAAAAGAGCATCCAACATCAACTACTCACAGAAGGAAAATCTCTGTACTGCTCACTGCAATACAGATCACAAGCTGTCCAACAGGTTGAAGAAAAAACTCACCTGGTAAACCACCAAAATGTCAATCGTGACAGGAAGCCTGAATTTAACTCTGGACACGGATTCTATAATGAATTTATGGGGGAAAAAATGAAAAAAAATAAAGCAAGACATTTACTTTTAACATGACAACAGTCTATTTTGATAATTTTTGGCATATTATGTGGTATATTACATGTACGTACCTATGTCCTAATGAGACATAAAATTGATTTCTTTCATTTCCCATTTCCCACACTGAACTCCTTTTATAACTAAAAATTGCTTCCTACACTGCCTTTAAATCACACCTATAAAGTGAAATGTCATTCTACAGTTTCAGAGATGTTCATTTTAGGACATGAGCTCAACTTCTCTCTCAGCTTGGTTCAAACATAAATCCAATTATAGGGATTATTTTTGAATTGGAGAAGAAATTTAACCTGGGACACTAACTATCTTTTGTTATTAATGTTTTTCCATATCTATTCTCAACACATATAGAACTCATTTATTAAGACAAACCTCATAGACTTTTGCTAATTTGAGATGAATGTTAAGCAAGTAGTGCACCATATCCTCAAAAAACCCTCTTGAAATAATTATTATTACACTTCAGTGCTCATAAATATAATTTACACTGCTGTGAAGCAGCAAGCAGGAGAACTGCTTTCACTACACAGCTTCAAGCCATTTCTGATGACACAGATAATGGAAAAAGACTCCAAACCCCAATACTACTCTTCATACCCAGTGTTTTTTAAGAGGGCCACTAAATACTGCCATCTCTATAACAATCCAAAGCTGCTTTCAATGACAAGTACTCTCAGTGGAATTCTCAAAACACCATATAGTCTGTAAAATCCAAATAATGCAAAGTGAAAAAATACTTACAGCATCTATATTAACAGGAGAAAAAAATGGAGGCTTCTCTTTAAAACATGAAAGTATCAACTCAATGATTATCAAAGCAAAATAGATGTAAAATGTGGTAAACCTGAACCTTTCATTTACATGGCCCTAGAGGAAAAAGAAACACTGTAAATGATTGTTTTATTGCACTTCCTAGTTCCCCATACTTTCTCTCCCCACTTTTTCACTGCTTCTTTTGGCAATTCTTTTCTTCCTTTACAGTTGAATACTGTAAAAAAAGTATGCTTGTACTCTGACAAGTGCCTAAGAACATGCTTATCTCCAAGCTTTTCATTAAATCATGTCAAGTTCAAAGTGCTTATACATCTTCACTGCATGCAGACACCCTCTGGAATCAGGTCTATGTAATATCCTTTTAAATTACCTCTGGGGGTTCTCGCATGATCATGTCTTAAGCATAGGAATTGTCAACTCAGATCAGAGAACATCCTTTTATTTTAATATCTTGTCACTGACAAAGCAGTGAGTGCCAAATACTTTCAGAAGAAGCTGCAGAAAAACCACTGCATTGCATAATAAGAGTTCCATCTGCTCTAGAGAAATTTCTTAATTATGAGTCTGCAGTTTACCTAAAACTTCCGGCTGTGAGGGTATGTCCTTTATACAGCTCTTTCATGCCCTAATGCCATTCTAAACAGTCCCATTGTTCACTTAAAATGTTTAAACCTAAGTGCAAAAGAAGGAATATTTGGTTCTGGGCAGTCAGAGTAGGAGAAATGTTACCCAGACTTGTTCTAAGGCTCTGCACCCACAATTTCAAGATGATTATGGAGTCAACATTGATAGTCCAATATTTTCACTTCATAAAGCTGCCTCTAAGTGGTGTTTGAAACGGTCGCACCAGATTGCAGCTATTATCTGACAAAGTTCTACCCAGGCTCTCAGTTAAGGTTTAATTCAGTCTCTGATGGAATATTTACAACAGCCTGCTACAAGAAAATCCTTGCTAACAGGATAATGCTGCTAATACTACAAAGAAGCAAGAATAAAAACAAGAAATTACCAAACAGATTCAACACTCCCAGGCCTTGATGATTTAATCACTGAAGCAACCTGCCTTGCCCTGCTTAGTGAAATATGTTTCTGTGAAAAACTCAACAAGTTGCTTACTTTGGGAGAACCCGCTATGTTTTCAAACAGGAATCTTAACAGCCCAGATTTCTTTCCCTCCAACTTTCTCTCTGTTTCCAGCCCCAGTGGAGTCAAAATGCTGTCACTCAGCACATCAGGCACTGACACGAGGAAGCCCATGAAGCTGTCTAATGTGGCCAAGCTGCCTAAGTAAAAAAGGAACTTAACATATTAAAATGTGTCCTCTCTGATTACTACCCATCTCCATTTAAGCAAAAGGCTGCAAAAGGGAA
>NW_005054370.1:3427677-3442957 GCF_000277835.1 Geospiza fortis | reverse complement strand
AGTCTGTTCACATACACACAGTGTTGGTATTGCTCTCTTATGTCTATCAGGTTACCAGTATAGTCCTGGGCTAAGCAAAATCTGCATTGCCTGAGACATCGAGTTCCCCTCTAGTTACACAAGTCTGAGTGAAAACAACAGAACCAAACTCCTTTCTCTCTCTCTCTCTCTCTCTGCCAAAACCTGGGCTCAGATCTGACTCCAAACTCAGGTGATTCATGCTTTGCACATAGATGTGGATGCTACATTTCCTATTCTCCAAGTGCTAACAAGGATAGCTTGTTACCTGTGCTGTTGTAGTCATGATCTTTGACCGCAAGGGCCCCACGGCACAAAACACAGACAAAAACCAGAAGATAATGAGCACTCCAGAGGACTGAATTCCTCTCAGCCTTTCGTACTGGATAAGCAGTGTGGCTAAAAGCTGTAAAAGTAAATACAGGAACACATGAACACAACCCCATCCCAGTGCTACCCTCTGCACTCTCAGTTGGCAGTTCTTACAGCCACCATCGACTAGGAGGACAGCAGAACAGCAGGACCTCTCTGAAATGAGCCCCATCATGACTTCACAGAAGTCAATGACAAAACCTCCATCATGTAAGCAGAGGAGCAAATAACACTGAAATAATTTGATGTTTTCAGAGCCTCAACTTCAGAATTCAATTTTTAAACCTTTGCACATAGGGCTGGGAACAATGAAATATTAGTTACAAACGTTTTACACAAATATAGGAGCTGCCATTTTTCCAATCCAGACAGACCATCCTGACTTGTCTAGAAAATGATGTTTTTAAAAGAAATTAACCAAGGGAATAAACTTAATTGGCAAATCTTACTGCTTTATTTTTCATACAACAGCCACAAGCCTGTTTGTCATCCTAGCCAAAGCCAACTTGTTTTGCTTAATGGAGGAACAACCACCAGATAACAGACACAGCTTTACAAAGTCCAATACTATACTAAACAATGCACAAACCATGTTCTATTGTATCTCTCTATTTAGGCAAAGTCCTACTCAAATTCTCTCCAGACCTGGATCATGAGCCTGGATAAACAGGTGAAAGCAGGCTGGAAGGCAGAACAATCTCTCCATTACAAATATTTTAATTTATGAAGCTGAATCTTCTTGAGAGAGAGAGAGATTTGTGACTCCAGCCTTTTCAGTAGCAAAATTTGATTCACTGATACAAATACTAATAATGCAGCTAAAAGAGGTCCAGATAAGGCAATGAAGGCAAAGGGACTCTTCAGCCTTCATCTGTCTAAGAAAAAGTTATTCATACTGGTCATAGTGAACAGAAACAGCTACAAACCATAGTGATGCCAACGACTAGTGGAGTTACAAAATAGACTGGTGGAGGAGTTCTGTTTTGCAGGAGCTCATGGAAGGAGTAGAAGAGATCTGCCCAGCTCACACACCACAGCAGGACACCAAACAGCTGAGAGGAGGCAAACAGAAATGACATTTGGTAAACTCCTCTACAGGAGCGGTCAGAGAGCTAAACAACCCCCCATTCTGATTCACAGATTCCCAGCAAAACAAACCTGTGTAAATACAATCATAGCACTGATCAGCTGCAATCTGATGAACTGTCCCACTGCACTCAATCCAAGGATCTCATCTCAACTGTTTTCTGAGGGATTTTCAATCACAACCAGCAGAAAGATTATTGTATTTGCCTGGATTTCTCCCCCTATTTAGTTTTGACTGGAAACACAGGCAGCATCCAGAGTAAAGGTAGACATGCCCTGAAGCAGAAGCCTGGCGTTTTTCTCCAGAAATAACCTGAGTTATTTAATGGCCTATGGAAAGCAACTTTCTTGCTTTTATTAGATCCAACCACTCACAGACTGAGGGGCTGCCGACACCAGAAAACCTTTAAGCACAAGGTGCAGACAAAATCACGTTGCTATTTTGTGGGGAGAGTGGCTTGAAAAAACCCTTCTCATGAAAGTAATTGCACAAAGAGATACAATTCCCACTAGACCTACCTTAACATCTTTGCTCTGCAGCTTTCAGTGGTTTAAACATTACTTAAGGGTGAAGCAGCACAGTTTTGGCTCACAAAGGGGGACCACTCAAGGTAGAGCAATCAGTTCTTCCCTCTACTGAGAAAGGTGGACTCCTAGGATGGATTTCCTTCCTCAGAGATCTGTATGCAAACTGTTCATTCCTATGAGCAAGCTCTTCAATATGATAGAGGGAAATTAGTTTAAACCCTACTGCAGCACTTCCTTGGATGCTGAACTAATAAAACTGAAGTCTACGTGGTATGTGGGGCACTGCAAAGAGCTCTCACCGTCTTGAACCTGCTCAGCATGGACAGCACGATGTACCCTCGTTTGTTGTGCTTCAGGTAGAGAAGGTAAAAAGGTAAAGCACTCCACAGGTAAATGCTGGGGATCCAAGCCAGGATGGTGTTCTGGAAACATGGTGTTAGGTCTGGGTTATCCGTGTGTATTGTAAGGTTGGAATCCTGGAAGAAGGATGAGACACATTTCTTAACAGAGAGGCAGAAGTGCTGCCAAATGGAATATCTGCTTGATTGAAGTTGTATTCAGATCCTGATGGAGCTAGCACATGGCCTGAACAAGAGCTTTCCCAAGATACTTACCCCAAGCACCTTTGGTTAATCTGCTCTAGTGAAAGGACTAAGTATTTACAGCTATAAAGAGGGCAAAAGAGAAAGATTTCTGCCCTACTGTATTTCAGAGCTGGACAAACATTTTGTAGCAGACAATCCCTTTTTGCTTCTATCTTTGCTGAGGCTCAGTTGCAGGTGCTGACAACACCATGTTCCTCAGGCATTCCCAGCCTGGAGTGCCTCTGCTAAATAAAGCTCTTGAGGAAAAATTCTCCATCTGAGAACAGCAAGAATGACTTGTCAAGGACTGGACAAAATAATCAGATTTAGACCAATCCTATGCTGTCCTGGGAAAATCCCCTCCATTTATGACTAACACTTCGTCCTTCTTACTCATATGCTTCCAACTTTAATTACTTCCCTATTCTAAACAAAGGCAAAAGGAATGTACTGAACAAGCAGGTAGGAATCAGGTTTTCTTGGAAACATTTCAAGTAATGCTTTTCAGTTGTGATCCTGGACACCACAAGCCACATATGCACTTGAACCTAAAGATTTGAATGCACTGCATGCAAACACTGTTACACAAGTTCAGACTAAAACAGAACTTTCAGTATGGTGAAGGCGAATCTGGTTTTAATCAAACCTCCTGGAAATTCACAAAGGAAACTTGGACTTTGGCACCTGATGTGACATCTTACACATGGTAGATAAATACCTACTTGCAGGGAATGTAAAATGACTTTGTTGTACTGACATTAACAAGATGATGATAAAACTAAGATATCCCTGGTTCAAATATACCTTATCTCTGCACTACAACAATTTATTCAATAATTTTTGGGTGTAAGCTCTCTCAAGTGTGTCAGTTACATGGAGCCAATTCTCATCCCTTGTGACAGACTGCTCTGAAAATCAATTTCTCAAAGTATTTCCAGTCCTGTTTTTGTTTACCAACAAAAAAGAGATTGAATCCTGAATGCAGTGGTTGATTTTAGGGGAATTGCAGAGCCACAATCTGCAGAGAATCTTTCCATTTCATTGATGATCTGTCAGAAGGCAGGTGCATCTCTGAACCTGTCCACAAACACATGAATGAGCTTGTTAAGTGTAATGAGACTACAAAGCCTTGGCTGCGTGCAGGACAGTTTGGCTGAACTGCGACACATTTGTCATTCAGTGCTTCAGCTTTGGCAGTGGTGAAGGCTGGCACAAATCCACCAGCTCTACATCTGAACTGCACCTTTTGCACAGCTGGTGCTTCTTCAGCCAAGAAATGGCTTTTTTTGGAGGCAGTCAGACATCCAGCATGGGACAGCAGAATAAAAACAGCCCAAATTTCCTCAACAGGCTTGTCCAGACCTCAGGAAACCTTCAGCCACAAATCAACAACACAGGGCCAATTACACAGCAATTCAAACACAAGATCAAAACAAAACAAAACTCCAGCCCCACATTCAAACTATTTTTGTGTCTACCTTCAGCAAACAGGTCTCTGGCACCAGAACGGATGAAAACATTTAAAGAGCACCCATCTTTTGGCTCATCATCAAAACATTTCAGCATCTCTAATGCAATAAGCTCCTCTAGCAGCTACCCTGCCTGGGGCAGGACATGCCCTGTAGAAGCTTGGAGCTCTTTAGTTCCCAAGTAGGAGCTTATGTACTCTCATTTATTCAACAAAATACTAATTTCCTCTTTAAATTACATGTTTAACAATGTCTTGAGCATGTTTGCAACTATGTTCCTTTTGCTTATTGGAAAAAGTCCTAGAAAAGGAAAGCAGAGGAAGAATAGCAATAACTGAAGCTCAGAATAAAACAAACACTCTGTTTAAGGGAAAAGATATTCACAGGACCCTCCCCCCGCTTTTTAATTTAAACATTTTCTATAGGACCAAAATGTCACAAACAGCTTTCTGTCTGACAGCAACTTAGAAACTGCCCCAGATGTCCATTAACATCTGAACTGAACACAAGCTGCCTATTGTATCCAAGATACAGACTGCAGGGCTGCCAAGGCATTGGAAGGTTTTCATTTACTCTTATTTAAACAAGGCAAAGGGTTTGCACTTCTGAATGTAAAAATGAGTCTGGCCAGAAAACAAAAATTCTGAAAAGAAAAAAAAAAAAGAAAAAATTAAATTTCTACCTAATCTCAAAATCTAACTATCCCTGAGAATAAAAGTGATAAAAGTGGAACCTTTCCAAAATTATGTGAAACTACCGGAAGCAGTATCCACATGATGGCCAACAAGAACCTAAGAACCTACTACTTCACAGCACATGGGAACAGGGACGTGGGCTGAAGGAGAGACCTATGGCAAAGATAACAGGACTGACTACTGGCTTCTTGGTGATGTTTTTCCAGCTCCAATTCTATCCTGGATCAGAAAAATAATCTTTTCTGGTAAAGATCTGTTTCTGTAAGGATCTGCTTCTGCTCTGAGAGCAGACTGTTCCCATCCTGAATAGGAGAGGGGTCCCTATTAGATGACATAGTGCCTAAAGCACTTAAGTAGTTGAATTCTATACAAGTAACTTGCTCTCCCTGAGACCAGACTGGAGTGGACTAATGCTGCTATGTGTCCTGGGATAGAGTTCTTAAGGGTTTAGTTTTTTCAATATACTTTTATTTATTGTCTCCCTGGTAGCTGACACATCATTCTGTTTCTCTCTTTTTTGGTTGTCTCTCTTTGCATTACGGTTTTGTTATTATTATTATATTTTATTTGAATTATTAAACTGTTCTTTTCTCAACCCATGGGATTTACTTTTTCCCTAAGTCTTCTCCCATCCCAGCAGGGAAGTGGGAGGGGTTAGTGAGCAGCTGCTGGCTGGGGTTAAACCATGTATGTTTCATGTAACAGGGACTCTACAATGAATTATTATTATTATTACTTTTAAATCAAGGAGCCTTCAAGTTGTGTTTTTTATCAAGCAGGATCTGTCTTCATGGAGCTGGAAGATCCACTTAATGGCTTTATAAATTACCACACTGACAGTGTGTATTCCAACATCCACTCCAACCCTAAACAACTCATTTTGAGTCAGAATATGACACAAAGGCTCAATACAATCTCTCCTGAGCCAACCAACTTTGTTACATATTCAATGCAGCAGTAAAGTTACTGAACTCCACCCTGGAGAACAAACACAAGAAGGGAGACACCAGCTCTCGGCCTCCTGTCCTTAAGGCTCCTGCCTCAATCTGGCTTTGTTTTTCTGAACTCTGTCCTGGGAAACAGATCAAGTTGTAATGTTCCTTGTGTCCTGTTCTCGTTGAGGGTGAAAATACCCACCTTCGACTGTCTGGGTGTGAGAGTTTTCTTTGGATTTGTTGCTGAAAGAGGTCTAACACACTGATGTTGGGGAGCTCCCGTGTTCCTTGGCTCATGGCTCTGAGCTCTCCTGAGAGCTGCTCACCTTTCCCTGGATAAGGGAAAGTTCTGCCCTTCAGTGACAGCCCTCAGAAAAGACTCTACAGGCAAGAAATGGCAGGGCTGTGGTGACCCAGCAAGAGGCACTTTCCCCTCACAAGGGGAAGCACTCAACAGCAAATGTTGGGAAACACAATTTTCTCCACAAAACTCTTTCCAGGGAAACCACAAGAGCCAGCATATCCATCCCAGTCAGCACTGCTGTCATCCCCCTGACCCACAAGCAAGTGCTGAGGACAACAACCTGTGACCTATTACTAATCCAGACTTACCATGCTCTGTGGCTTCTCCTGACTGCCAAATGCAGCAGCACTCCCTTGGATGCAGGATGCTTGGATGCTGGAGGCTGTGCTGGTGAGATACAGTACTGCAGAAATCACCAGACCACTATACTGAACTCCCTGGGCACACAATTTATTCAATCCTCTAGTACTAAAATACAATGGGAAGACCCATGGGAAAAGATCAGAGATGCTTGTTCTTCAGCTTCACAGAAGAAAAGGGGTCTCTTGGAATTTAAAACTTACAAATTAGTGGGGCTTTCTCCTGATCAGTTAAGGATATCATTGACAGGGGCCCTTGCCACAGCTTTCACTCACATCCTTCACTCCAGTCTGTCTGTACATAAACACAATACTTGTATTAAGGGCAATCTGGGCAGTAGGACTTGCATTTCTGAGAAGTTCAGCAACAAGACGTAAACAATAGGTTATCTGCTGCTGTGGAATGCAACAGGTCCATCTGGATTGGCCCAGCTTAGATGTTTAGAAATAATGGCCAATCCAGAACTGAGCTTGCTCGGACACCGTCCGAGAGAGCAGAGTTTGTTATTCATTCTTTACCTTTCTATTCTTAGCTTAGCAAGCTTCTGAAAAGCTCTCCTGCTTTTTCTTTTAGTATAGTTTTAATAGATGTATATATCATAAAATAATAAATCAAGCCTTCTGATAATGGAGTCAACCATCTCTTCTCTTCCTTCACCCAAGACCCCTTGTGACAACCGTCACAAATGACTAGTTTTAAATACATGATCTTTAATCACAGGAAGGTATTCAACAGGGGAGGTTCTGAGCAGCACTAAATCTGCTCTAATACTTCATACTTTCTATTACGTTCTCCCCTCTGGAAAAGAACATTGCTACTGAAAAAGCCATCCTTGAAACTGATAATGCCTTTAAAAGAAATAAAAGTTCAGTGCCACGTATCTTGGGCTTCCTGCACATCATCCATTACAGCATTTAAAGAACAAACAGAAAGCCTAGAACTCAGCTGCAAAACAGAGACAGGGAAATTCCTATCTGTGCCTTTCCCAAAATCCTGACATGATTCAAGAAGCCTGCTGAAAAAGACCAGCTGGAGTTCTGGTCTTGAGTTTAAGTCTAAATCAACTCCTACTCCATTACTGAAGCTCAAAATGAGGCTGCCTCACACTGGCTTTACCCAGCAGTAAAAATAATTATTGGTGATGCCATGGAGTGGCTACCTAGAACAGAGGCTAGATAGAGTTAAGAGAATAAAGTAGGTATTCATTAAAGGCCTTCAGTGGGTACACCTTGGACAGTGCAGGAGCCTTGCAGAGGCCACACTCAAGATGGACGAGGGTCATGAGTCCTTCAGACAATCAAAAGTTTGGCTTGTCTGTGTATCAGGGGTTAATCCTCCAATAACAGCTTCAGGTAATGAAGGCATATTCCCCCAGTTTGCTCTGCTGCTCCATCCCCCGCCCCTTTTCCCCCCCATTCACTTTTGTTTATACTTTTCAGGGGTTGTCCTTGGATCTCAGGCCTGGAAGGATTGTTTTGTCTGATCAAAATGTGAAGAGAGTTTATTCACAACCTATACGGAGTTCAGAGTTATATACTAATGCAGTACAGGATCTGAAAAATATAAAAGCTAAAATCTTGAAGCATCACTGATGCTGCAGTAATGTTCCTCAACAGTAATAGAGAGCATCCAAACCCTAGGGAAGACTTACAGCATGTCTGCAGTGTCAAGCAGTTCTCTCCTTTAAATGGATACATTAATACATTATTCTCTCTAAATTTCTACAGCTCCAAAAGAACAGTGAAAAGCACAGGAAACACAAACCCAACCTATATCTGCTGGAAGGTGAAGGCCATCGGGCTGAAGTCATACACACCTTACCCAAGGCTAATAAAAACCCTATCAGTGATTCCATGTCAGTCATCACTAGTTTGTATTTTATGGAAGATTAACAATGAAAGTGGAAAGCTGGCCAGGAAGATACACATCTAGTGTGGAAGATAGGGAAGTGAATAACTGAAAGTAACAATGCCTCCCTGTAGTACATTAACACGGGAATGGTTTCTAATGTAGAACAAATCGTTACAGGGAATTAAAATGCAAAGCAGACTCTTCCTGCCCTTCTTCTGCCCTTAGGTCTGGTCAATACCCTGCCACACACTTTCACTTGCACAGCCTGGGGACAAAAAATAAATAAAAGGAAAAAAAAATCAAAAGGAAAGGAAAGAAATAAAAAGGATGTCTTTCTCTTGGCTCTACCACATTGCCTCCTCCCAGGAATGAGAGTAGATCTGAGCTGCAACACCAAGAACTACCAGGGCTCAGTCTTAGGTACAGTACAAGCTTCATCTCAGCCTCTCCATGTCTCACCTCCCATTTCTACCTGTTGTCCATCTCCTCTGCTAGGTTCTTGTTAATAAACTCTTTGGGACCAACTCTAATAGTCATTTTAGAGCATAAATGCTAGCAAGTACAGCTCCAGGCCTCCAGAAGAGTGCCAGTTTCAAATGAGCTTTTCAGAGCACCATCACCCATTTACATTTCCAAAGGAACAGCTTCGCCCTTGCACAAGGAGTTGGATGCTTCATTAATCCTGAGTGGCGGCTGCACAACTCAATTTTTTCTCATGATTACAGAACAACCTTTCCCCCATCTGGTAAGGGCAAGAGGTAACAACATTCTTCACTGCAGCAACACTGCTCAGAAAGAAGGCGGGATTGAGGGACATAAGCACTTACAATTCTGCATAAACCACACAGTTAACAAGCAGAAATGGTATCCTTCTGTTTTACAAAGCACACTGCACCAGTTCTCTACATAAGTGAAGGACACTGGGCAAGAACCTGAACTTTCTTTTCTAGCAATAAAAGGATCTTTAGTGGCTTATTTTAAGGGATCAAATAGGCCTGGCAGAAGGCCAGAGCCTGTAGGAATTAGTTTATGATTGTGGAGTAACTTGTCACAGGTTTTTGCTCAAGTTGAAGTTTTATAATACAAATGCTACTAACCACACCATGTACTTGAGGATTAGACAGCGGTACTTGACAGTAATTTCCTTTTTTTACTCTCATATCAGTTTTTGAGTTTTAGGATTAGAAGTTCAGAGCTTCTTTGCTGTCAGGTACAAAATAAGACAGGATGAAAAAAGGCAGGTTCATATTCCTCACAGCCATGGGAGCCAAGTAATATTTTTTTTTTCTTTTCAGAAAAGCACTTGTAGCCTCAGGGAGATAGTGAAAGAGATCACACTAAATATATAAATATATATTTATATTTATCCATATATTTAGTGTGACAACATACACCTAAAGTAAAAGTAAAATCCATCTATTTCAGCTGTTTCAGTAACACTCAGTCCTCCTGCTTGGACAGAGGGACATTTTTTACTTGTGGAGGGGAGGGCACAGCGCAATCATACAGGTAAAAATGCTCTAGAATCAAAAGCAGGATTGAGAAGAAGATGAAACAGGATTGTTCCTACACAAGGAAGTTTCCAACTGTCTTTTAAAACTGACCACAGCTATATACTGTTGGAGAGAAAACTTCCTGTTACCAGAATCACTGATGTTTTCTCCTATGGCCTTGTGCAAGCACCAGTAAAGAAGTGGGGTGCCCTGTTGCAGACCAGTGTGATAATAACTGGGAGGGAATATCCTTGATTTAAGCCATCTCCTTTCAGTTAGAGGAATTCAGTTAATTTAAGGATCATCATAAATGTAGCTCAGTTGAAGAGATAGGAAAAGCACAAACAGCTGTGAATGACACAGCCCCACTGTAATGCCGTTTTAAGCTAGGCCATCCAGTTGGGCTGGTGTATACTACTAATAAAAAGGATTGTCACAGAAAAAGTGCCATCAGTGCTGCCCTGAGAGCAGTTGAAAGATATTCTAGAATAGAAATCATTTAACTGGAGGGAAGAGGAGAGAATTTTTCTTGTAAAAATGTCAAATGCATTCTAAGTTTCAGAGAGAAAAAAGAAATTATTCTTTCTGAAACTTGATTTTTGGAACAGCTCCTATGAAACAGTTTCTCTTCTCCATCTCCTTCATTCTGTTCTAATTCAGGGCTTTATGACACTGGCATGTGACATTACTGTAAATTACCTCAATTTTATTGCATTGACTTCACCTCTTGCGCTACCAAAAGATTAGCACGGGGACAACATGCCAGCTCACATAGGCCCAGCATGGAATCAGGGCTGTTGCTTCCTCAAAAGCCTGGGCACACTCCCAGGAAGATCTCTGTCTCATGGCCACCCTGTTCTCCACAAGCTCAGCCAAGGAATTTGCAAGTGGATAATGGCCCGTCACAATCAACGGGGGATCAAGAGACAAATCAAGCATGAGCTTACTGGGAAAAATCAAAGACCTCATTTAATATGTTTTTCAAATATTTTTTTAAATTAAAAAAATTAAATTTAAACACTAATAGTCTCCTTATTTTAATACATTACAAATTTGCACACATTGAAAGGAAAGGATTATCTCTGCCATGACACAGCAATTTGCCTACCAGGTAGGTGAGGTCCATCTCAAAATGCTTTATATTCCCAAGTACAGCAATTAACTTTTAGCTACATTTTAAGGGGCTCCTCAGGCAACTCGTATTTAGTTCCAGTATAGTTTCTTTTCAGGAGGCAAACTGTATAGCTTTCCAAAGTCCCAAACATCACAGCTACCAGTCTGCCACATAAGCTAAAATTGCCCAGGGAGGAACAGTTGTGTTGAAAACTGATGAGTTTCATTAATTGACAATGTCACCAAAGGACTCACTTGATACTGGCAGCTTTCAGTGGTATCAAATTTTGCTCACAGCTCTCAGATCCATACTTTGTCTTTCCCAAAGAGTGTCAAATCCAGGCTATTTGACTATACAGTCTTGCCATTTACACACAGATGAATGGTATCAGGTACTGGTTAATACTCCAAATCCAGTGCTAAATATTTATATTTATCCTACGCCTGACATTGAGATTCTCTGGCCCAAATCAATTAGCAGCAGCTTCCATTCAACTCGTGTCAAAAATCTGAAAATCTTGGAGAATTGGAGCTTGAGTACTTAACTGATTTGGAGTTCAGGATCTTGCCAACCTAGCTACCCTTTTGAGAGAGCATAAACTTCACAGGTTTGATGTCTGAAGGGACTATTAAAGTCAACTAGTTTGATCTCCCACCTAACATGAGAAAGAACACAGGTACCTCATGCAGTTATTTGTGAAGAGATTTATAGGAGTGGGATTCAGCTGAAGTTGGATGCAGCTAATGAAGATTATACAGAGATCAATATCATGTTTAAATATCTATAAGCAAGGAACATTTTGTGTTTAGCACAGGGTGGCAGAAATGGGAAGCTAAAATATAAACAATAGCCAGTCTGGATCATACTGCCCAACTGCAGGATCCTTTCTTGGCAGTGATCTCCTATCACCTTCTGCTTTGCTCATCCTCTGCTGGAACTGATTTTTAGCTCAAAATATAATGGAACTGTTAAAATTAAATGTTTTATTATTAACTTAGGGCCAAACCACATAAGTTGGGGGGGGGGGGGTTAAATAGTACACATGCTACAAGTATACACTATCTATCATGTTCCTTGAAAGAAATATTTCTGCCTTACTCCAGCTATCCTGAGTCATCTTCAACTGCAAATAAATTAAACATGATGCAGCAAAAGAGGAAGTTATGCAGAAGGGAAACTTGTGGCACTTTGGAAATGCATTTTCCTGCTCTGCTGGTTCAGAAAGCAGCACGAGTTTTAGCCCAAATCTACCAAAAGTTGACAGAATGACTCAAGGTGAAGGAATACCCACAAACCTAAAGGTTAAAGGGGTGCTTTGTATGGGACTATCACAAAGCCAAGACTGAGGTATTGTTTACTCTTGAGAGTTGCGCTAATTTCCTGCTGGATTACTCAAGAGCCTCTGGATGAAGAAGGAGCCAGCACTCCACATGGGCTGGGGAAAAACAAGACATCTGTCAGGATACCAAGACACAGGGAGAATAAGGAAACTGAGCTGTCAGCTGAGCAGTACCAAAAGGAACTGAGAAATTGTGGCCTCCCCTTTGAAATGCTCTATCATGTGTTCTTTCATTTCCCATTTATGCTGTTAAAAAGAACACACCACCCAAAATATAAGCTGCTGGTTAAAGACTTTGCCTGTCTGCAGACCAAGGTGTTTATTTGCCCCTCATCCCAGCATTTGTCAACACCAGCGCCAAACACTCAATATTTTAATCTCACAGCAGCCACTGATGCCATTTTGTACCCAGACAAGTTGAGCTGCAGAAAGACAAGATTTCTCTCCACTGGAACAGAATTCCCTTTTTTCCAAGTTTTTCCAAGTGCTCTTTAATCAGTAGGCCAAAACACTTGTGTAGCAAACACTCCCCAGGAGATCACTTTGCTCTCCACTCAAAGAAGCCACTCTCATTTTACTACAGTGGAGAACATGAGCAATAATAAAGCGCTAATTCACCAGTATCTGCTTCTCAAAATGGGCATTGCGGGTCACATTAATTGGAACACCAATTTAGCACTCTTACTATCACACAGCAAATACGTGACACAATAAATAGGAGGTAATTATGGTCACTGGTAAAGAACACACCTAAGGCCTGCCTTGTGTGGGTATGTGCTACCACATTCATCTCCTCCCCAAAGGCATTTAGCATGGGAACACTCCTAGGAGATATTAACAGCTGAAGTAGACATTATGATTCCAAGTGTTCAGATGAAGAGTGTGTTCATAATGCATTATAAAAACATAAAATTCCAGTTGTTCCTCTTTTATATATAAATAGCCTATATTTGTATTAGCAATTTGCTGATTCCATGTTCAGCAGGTAAAGTAGTAGCTGCAAGACAAAAAGCTTTTAGAGATTTCTAATGTGATCTACAGCGTTCCCTTTCATTTCTTATTTCTGAAATGGGTTGAACAGGAAATTATTTTGCCTCTGCAAAAGAAAAAAAAAACCACAAAAAATGCAATCTGCAAGATTTCCAGCAAAATTCCCCACCGTGAGTCAGGGTGAGGAATTGAAACCTTAAAACTTCCAGTAAGCCAAAAAAATCCAACATAAATCAATAATCTGTTTAAGTTGATATATTTAAACATTTTCATGAGCTAATTTGGAACTATTTTGGTTTTATTCTCATCCCCTTTTAACAGAAAAGTATTGTAGTTGATTTAAACTCCAAAACAAATAACTGCTGAAACTGGAGCAGCATGTTTCCTTTCACTCAAAGCAATTTTAAAACTGACACGAATACGACATTCAGCTTCCAAAAATGTCTTGATTTTCTTTGATAAAAAATAGAGAGTCTAAGTTCATCAGCTAATGAAAAAGTGAACATTAATACTGGTTCACATTTGATCAAGTTCTTGTTTTGAACTGCAAAGCTAGACACCATTCATTAGTTCAGTGTACAGAAACACCAGCTTTTGTGGGCAGGTTTTAGATAGAAGCCTTTCCCTCATTTTCTTATAGAACAACATATTTGCACAGCAAATAATTTCAAGGTGACTGTCATCTACCTGGTCATCACTTAAAATATCCTATAAAATCAGTGCACTTTGTACTCTCCTGCTAACAGAAAGTACTGCCATAACTAGGGTAACCACTGAGTTCAACCTGCAGGTCATGGAATCACAGTGTTAAGTTTCTCAGAGTTGTTGAGTTGTTTAAAGCAATTAAACAGATGAAAAGTTGTTCTTACCCCAAGCACCTGTGGAAGAAAAAGGAAAACAGGTCCACAGAGAGCACAGACCCTAGAGAGCAGCACAGAGGGCACCATGCCGGTGCTGGAGTGTAACACTACAGCATAAAGTACAGAATGATACAATTACTTCATACTTCAGACCAGGAAATCTCTCTGGCTATTTACATTAACATATCAATAAACTGCTACAAGAGCTGTTGCTCTACCAGCCTTCCTTGAGAAGCTAAGACCTGCTTCTGGAGGCAGCCAATAGATCAGTGAGCAGGGTCAGTCTGTTTGTGCTTGTTCCTGTTCTAGAAGTGTTGATGGTAGAAATAATACACAAAAAGACTTGTTTGAGCAAGCTTATCTGCCAGCTGTTATGGCAGAGAGAGTGCAGAGCACTTGGAAATGAAATACAAAGAAAGAAAGGTAACCAAGGGCCTTAGGAGGCAAACTCCTCTTTTAAACAGTAATAGTAGGACAGGTATTGAAAGGTAATTAGTTATCTGAGGATAGAACTCAGCATATAGTGGTCAGAACCAACTGCTTGTGCAGTCCTGTAGTAGCTTTCCAGCAGTGATGCAACTTCAGACATTCCTTTCCATTCCGGTTCCTCACTAGAAAAAAAATCTCCCTTGAGCTGAAGTAGTACAAGAAAAAGGGACACACAAAAACTCATTCACTGGGGGGCAGTTCCAGATTCAGCATATGTGCTCAAATCCCCATGGCTTCTCATGGTCTGAACGTCTGCCTCTCCTACAGGAGAGGGGCAAACATCATGCTGTACCTCGGGGAAACCTAGTAACAGGACTTATGCACTCTCATCATCAGAGCAGACCACGGCAGCAATTTCCAAACTTTTGTGCTTACAAGCCCAGTACCCGCTGCAATCAGCCTTTCCAAAGGGCTAAAGGCTCCGAGTACTGACAGAAGTCACAATAATACTCCAGGGCTGGTGACCACCGTCGGCAGCCACGAACCCATCCCTCTTCTAATAGTAACAAAGCGCTGAACGGGGAGCAGTTTGCCAGCCATGGAAGTGACTCCGAAGAGCAGAACACGCGCTAAAACAGAAAGGAAGAGCCCCGGGTTCATCAGTGTGAGGTCCAGAGGCAGACTATGCTGGGAGAGCTGCATCCCTGGTGGGATGCTTTCTGATGGGGTCTTGACTCTGGTGTGAAGATGCTGAAGGACGAACAGAACGGAGTGGCCCTTCTACTGCTCCTGCCCGAGCGGAGGCACCGCACCGCCGGCTCTGGGACGGCCCCACGACCGAGGGACGGTGCCG
>NW_005054370.1:3417674-3427462 GCF_000277835.1 Geospiza fortis | reverse complement strand
CTGCTCTGGGCGGTGGCGGGGCTGGCTCCGATGAGGGGCTGTAGTTGCTCTGCTCCTGAGCCCGGGCATCTCACACCATGGGTGACATCCCAGCGCCCCCAGCTCAGTGTGACTTACTGGGACAGCTACATCTCTGATCATGGAGGGGGGGCTTTGGTGGTACCCACGTGTCAAGAAGAAGCTGTGGAAACTCCCATGTCTGGAACTGTTCGAGGCCAGATTGAATGGGGCCCTGAGCAACCTGATCTAGTGAGTGGGATCTCTGCTCGTGGCAGAGGGTTGGAACGACATGATTTTAAGGCCCTTTCCAACCCACATCATTCTACGATTCAAGCGAAGTGTGTGCTGAGGAGTGTGCAAAGCTGGGCCACTTGCTGGCTTTGGGCTGACTATATCCATCCATCCAGACCACTCAGGCTAATGGTAACATCATGGAGAGGCTTCTTGTCTCCCATTTGGAGTGCTGTGGAGTGTGATTTCCCCAGCAGGATTTAAGTGAGCATCACATCACTTCTCCATCCATCTACAGCCTCTTTCTTGATGCTGATTGCTTCTGCTGTAGACATGTGATTAAACCCGTGGCATGGATCCATTTTCAAAAGCCTTTAGTCAATATATTTTCATGATTATATGTAACTAATAGGTTTTGTAGTGTAGCACCTTGGACACAATCTGGATTTCACCTCCCCGTGATGCAGAAGCACTGTTTGCTTTCCTCTTTATTAGGACTTCTACAGTATTATTGACCTTCCAACACTTGCTGTTTGTTTGCCCACTTGCTGCAGCATCTGGTTCAATTAACATCATCTCCCACAAAGTAACCCTGCTGCCACAAATCTACGTCAAGATTTTAAGAATCTGAGTTTCTTTCCTTTCTGTAACATGCGGAACTCTCAGGTAGAAGGATGTGGTCAAAAATTTTCACCAGAACAAAAAGGAGTAGAATAGAATCATAAATCAGAGAATCAGAGAATCACAGAATGGTTTGAGTTGGAAGGGAGTTTAAAGCTCATGTAGTTCCAACATCCTGCCGTGGGCAGGGATGTCACCCACATGATCAGGCTGCTCAGGGCCCCTGGTCTTGAACACTTCCAGGGATGGGGCATCCATCTTCTGCTTCTCTGGGCAACCTGTTCCAGTACTTCAGAGAAGGGCAGTGCTGCTGTGTCCCAAAAATATGTCATCCCTAAAGAAAAAATATTCTTCTAATCTTTTATGGAGATACTGGGACTGTTTCCCACCTGAAGTACTATCAGAGAAAGCCATGACCACTGCTAAAAATTTGCTTTATGCATTTACTATAACCTGGCTAAAGGTGTGCTGTTCTCATTAATGTGGGAAGATAAGCTCTTGCCCAAGATAAGGTTCTCAGGTGATTGCCTACAAGATCTGAAATGTGAGACTGAGTCAGGCTAATCAACACAGTCACATTGCAAGCCTCCGGAGGAAACACTAGAGAAGCCCTCGCCAGCTGGGTGAATGAGATCTTTTGAGGACACAGTGAGTTGGCCTTGCAAGTCTTACTGCAAAACTTTTGTTCAGTGGAATTGCACTGAAATAAAAGTTGTAAGAAAACTCAGAAATAGCTGGGAGTTACTCCTTTATGGCTCTTTAAATCTCCTCTCCTGCAACAATCTCTGAGAGAAGCTGTTCTGAGAAGTGCTGAGAATTTCATGTCTCCTGACACATGGACATGCTCCACTGGGTTTCTTGCACCAAGGAGCAGGATTGGGTGCAGTTTGAGAATGTGCTCAAAATTAAGACCACCTCTGATATTATGAGATGTCACAGGTACAGAGGCACCTCACAAACAGCTACTGTAGGCTGTGTGTACAGGAAGGGAGAGGTTTACTCTATCAATGAGCAGCACAGTCCAATTGACATGTGAATTAATTCCTGATTAAATCATTGACTTTGGTGGTCCTGTTGAACCTCATATTTTTTCTACCGTATCCATAGAGGAGGGTCCAGAATTAGGGTATTTCCCTTGATCTCATAAGACTCTAAATAAGGAGCCCTAAATAATTCTGCCACTTGTTTCATGTTCCTAATTAATGGTGGGCAGCTTCTGCTTTCAGTAGCAGTTAATGCCATTAAAGAGGGATGGTAGTGATGAGTGGTGCCAGCTGGGGTGCTGGCTCCCCCTGCATTCCTCCTGAGCTTGAGGGCAGCCATCGTGCAGCCTGGACCTCACGGTAGACACTGTGACTTGCACTGGCTTTGCACTGACTTCCATGTGCTGTCTTGCAAGGCAGACGAGCAGAGAGGGAAAAATCAAAGGCAGAAATTAAGTATTAACTTCTCAGACAGACAAGATGGAGGGAGAAGCTTAAAAGCTCCTGGGAAGGGCCATGGTAAAGGATTCTGCTGACACTGGTGCAAAGCAGAGCCTGGAGCACTATCATGGGCAGCTCACTTTGGTCCTGCTTCCTTTTAATAGTGGGAATGGAGATGGAGGTACCTAGAACATGTCATTACTCCTGTGATGTTCCCTCAAATGCAGGCTGGCTCTGCAGGAAAATGAAATGGCACCTTTGGTGCAAATGTCAGGGAGTCATGAACTCACCTCCTCTCACCGGATGTTTATTCTCTATTCCAGGGAATGGCAAGATCTGATCTGGATCCATTCAGCATAATGCATTTGAATATTCTTTTTCATGTCAGCTGCACAGTAACAGTAAGGAACTTTTCACCTGCTAACACCTGGGTCAAGCCAGAGCAATCAGGAAGTGCCTCCAGGCACACCCAGGCCATGCAGGAGCACCTAGATATCAGCTGGAGAGATTGACTGGGGCAGGACAGGAGGTAACGTGAGGGAGAAGCTGTTTGTGGAAGCACAGTGCCAGATATGAGGCAGGCTGCTTTCCATGTCACACCTCATGCCAATTCTCAAAGCATTAACAGCAGGATGAAGTGTGGTCAACTCCTGAAGAGATCTGTATAAAGAAGTACATTCAGAGCTGAGGGCTGGGGATGTCTTGAGCATGTGCAGCTCTGAAAGTCACAGTTTTAGGGTTAGTTGACTATAAATATCACCTTCTTTCTCTGCTTGGAACAGCAGAGGCTCAGCTTCCCTTCCAAGACCCACAGAGGTATCCCATTTTACAGATGGTAAGGAAAAAATGCCTGCCAAAGAGGGTGCATTTACAGCAAGGCCCTATACATTTAATTGATAAAAAAGGGGGAGACACCTTGTTTTAACACACATAAGATGGGAACTTGTAACAAACTCTGCTTGAAGTTGACATTGAATGAGTAGCAGCAGATTTGGGCTTTCTTCTTCTCAATGCTGTTGCAAATATGTGCATCTCCCTTCTTGCACGAAAGGATTTAATTTCCTCATTTCTGGAACATGCAATGAGCAGTTTAGAAGTCCCATGATAAAACAGATGAGGGAGTGGGCTGGGAATTTGCAGCCCCAGTTCTTACTCCACTGTTTTTGGGCACATATCAGCTACATGGCTTTGTAGGAGTGGAAGGTAAGATTCACTGACTGGAAGTACAGAGGTGGCAGTTCCCTGGGAAGCCAGCACAGGGCACTTGGTCCATACTCCATTTGGCCTGTAGCTGCACTGTAAGGCCATTCATACTGCAGGGTGAGGTGGGGTCCACATAATTCATCAAGTCTTTGTGAAAGGAGAAAATGGTGTTTGTATGACTCCTCCAGGACACTGTGTGTAATACCAGCCTGCCCCATTCCATGAGTGCTCCTGCACTTCATACTGAGAGCAATGAGCAGGAGAATTTAGACAGGCTGAGTACTGCCGAGATCACCCCTAAGTGATCCTGTGAGTAGCTGAACTGTAAATGCACTGGGCATCTCTCTCACCTGCTAGATGATCCCACAGACATGCTTTCAGGTGCCTATAGAGGTTGGCAGAAGCTCTGGCTTGTGAGTGGCTTGGCTGCAGGTGGAGCTCAGAGTGATGGACAAACAGCCACAGACACACAGAACTTGGGCCTTCTGGAGCTAAGGCCCAAACTATCCTACTTTAGCCCGTGACAATTGTCACAGCTTATCCTCTCCCCTGCCAACTTGGCCATCCCACAAACTCCTCCTACTTTGAATGGACTGAAGCTGTTCAGGATTTCACCAAAAAATGGGCACACAGTGGTTGCATAAATACAAACACCTGGTCCTGCTTTGTTTGAACAAACATGCAGTTATCACCAGCCCTTAGCCACACTGAGCTGGTGGCATGTGGCAGTGCAGTTCTGTGCTGCCTTTTTAGATGCCAGCATGGCACATGCTGTCCACTTCAGTGTATGTTCTTTGTAGAATGACTCCTATGCTCACTTCTTCCTGGTTTTCCCCAAAACAGCTGTATTCTGCTTTCTGTTTCCACAAAATAACTGGTAGCACAGTAAGCAATTAAGTGGTTTAACCATCCTTTCCAGTTCCCAGCTGGAGCCGTCAGGGTCTCTGGCTGCATTATTTAAAGTATTTAATAGATATGGAAAATAATCTGTTCATGACCTCTGAAAACCTGCCAATTATGGCATCCAGGGACTCAAGCAGTAATGGAAAACACCAGAGGATGCTGTAGGATTATAATATGTGTTTTAAATGTAACTAAAGCATTGAATACAACATGTGAAAACCAACTTAAGATCCAATCACCCTCAGTTGCGAAAATGCCAGTGAGGCTTTCGCTGATGACCACACCAAAGCAAACAGGAACTGCAGGTTTCAGAGACCTCATGTGAGTTTGTGCTCACGGCGGCACTTCCCACTTCGTGGCATTGCCATCTAGTGACAGGCACTCAGTCTGAGTCCGGCCAAACCCCAAACCCTGTGCGATGGCACAGGGCTGGATTGATCCTCCCCCTCCTCCCACACTGGGCCGAGCAGAGGTTAAACAGCTCTCTAGAGCTCCCAGGCTGTGGATGGATTAGAGCTGCTGTGAGTGCACAGCCCCGCAGGGGACCCTGCACTGTGTTGTACATGTGTTTAAAAGGATGTGAAGAGACAAGCATACCTCTTGGGTGCTGCCACAACCTCTGAGATGCCAGAGAGCCCCAGGATGGGTCGTTGTCTCTCTGGATTTTGCAGAAGCCAGGGAGCGGCAGTGCTGATGGATGTGAGGGGCATGGTGGCTTTGAGCAGCTTGCACAGTGCCAAGCACACAGGGCTTTGCCACAGTGAGAGAAATCCTTCCTCTCCTCCTCCCATAATTGGTATTTTTATAAATTCCGTGACTGAAAATGTCCTCAGAATTAGAAACTATTTGGCCAAGAAGGTAAAATCTGAGCCTATCTATTGTATGAGCAATAGATTGGCCAGCAGAATCACAGCAGTGACCAAACTCACAGTACTGAGTGCTGGGGAGGCCACACCTCAAATTCTGGGGTCACTCTCTACAACTCCCTGACAGGAGGGTGCAGCCTGGTGGGAGTCAGTCCCTTCTCCTGGTAACAAGCAAAATAACAAGGAAATGGCCTCAACTTGTGCCAGGGAGGTTTAGATTAGATCTTAGGTAAGATATTGTCACTGAAGGGGTGCTAAGGCACTGAAACAGGAGAAGTGGTGGAGTCACCATCCCTGGAGTCGTCTGAAAGACAAAGCAGATGTGGCACCTGGGGAAATGGTTTAGTGGTGGCATTGACAGTGTCAGGTTAAGTCAGTGATGTTAGAGGGCTTTTCCAGCCTGAATGGTTCTGTGATGCCAAACACCGATATATTTTTGATAAAAAATACCGATCCAGCGCTGTTTCTGCAGCATCCAGCCAGGAACACAGCACCTGACGGGCGGCAGAAGGACAGAAGGTCCTGCTGAGCCTTCTCCCTGGTAACAAGCGGTCCCAGCCCCGGTAAGGAGGGCAGCTCGCCCGACCCCTCGCCCCACGCCCACTAGGTGGGAGCAAAGCGCCGCACTTGGAGCGCGCCCGGCGCTGCCGCCGTGCCTGTGGGACATCTCCGGCGTCGGACGCTCGCCCACCTCCGGGCAGTGGGGCTTGGCCCCCCCAAAACTTCCCTGGCCTTAACCCTTTGATCTGCAGGACCCTCACTTCTGTCAACTGGTCACATCGGGTCCCTTACACAGTACTGGTGGTGATAAGAGGAGCCATCTTTTTAAATTGTTTTTTCCTACTTTATCTGGGGGGGATTCTAGTGCAGGTCACATTTTAGACGTGTTTCTGTGTCTCAGTTTGTATCTCTGGAATGCCTGAAATACAGAAGGTACAAACAAGCCTTTCCTATTTCCCATCTTGAAGGGCTTAGCAGAGCTACGGCTGAGGGAGGTGGTGTGCACACAGTGGGACACTGCTCTGCTGAAGCAGGACATGGTCACCTGTCTGAACCAAGAAATAAATTAAGTTCAAAGTGCTGCTTCCCTAGGCATGGTTACCATTACATAGAAGGCAACCTGGTTCCATGTGTCATCCCAATTACTCAAGAAATGGAATAACAAAGTGCCATGCCCAAGCTCAGGAAATTGAGAGCACACCCATAAGCAGCCAGCCTGGGTTGGAGCCTTTGAAAAACCATAGCAAAACTCAGCAGGAGAGCCTCATACAGGAACACTCATGAAATAGAGAAGAGAAACAAGCCCTCTCACAAGCTCCTCTGGACCCCAGTGTTGGAAAGGGAGTGATTTGTTGTTGCCCATAAGGAAGTGAACTCACCTGAGAGCAGAGAGGTGTGAAGTGCTTGAGCCTGTAGGAGGCTCTGCTTCCTTGGCTCAGCCCAGCTTACCTTAATGCCCTTGAATCCTCCAGGACCGGAGGGCTGGGAAGGCATTCCAGTGGTTCCAGCCTGGTGCAGTTGGCCCCGCAGCGTGGACAACACAGACATATCACAGAGCTCACCTGGAGTGGATTTGCACTGGATTTTGAACAGATCCACATTTCCCCTTTGTTTAAGGACTAGTATCCTTCCTGCTGTTTTCTACTGAGAGATTATCAAAACATCCTCTAGACAGCAAAACTGGTCTGGGTGTCAATTTAGGGTCTCTCCTGCTGCAGAGAAATCAGATCATTCCAGGCAGTGAGGAGCAGGGCTGCAGAGTGCCCAGTGTCTGGTTCCTCCCTCCAGTGGCTGCTCCCCAGGGGAGAGGAGATTTCATGTCAGGAGCTACACAGGTCATTCACTAAAAACCCCTGAAGAGCCTTTTAACAAGGCCCTGTAGCAACAGGACAAAAGGGGGAATGGCTTCAAACAGAAGGAAGGCAGGTTTAGGTTAGACAGTAGGGAGAAATTCTTCCCTGTGAGGGTGGGGAGGACCTGGCACAGGTTACCCAGAGAAGCTGCGGCTGCCCCATCCCTGGAGGTGTCCAAGGCCAGGTTGGACAGGGCTTGGAGCAGCCTGGGAGAGTGGAAGATGTCAGTGCCCATGCCAGGGGGTGGGACTGGATGAACTTTAAGGTCCCTCCCAACTCAAACCATTCTATGAAATGTTCTGGTTCCTAAGCAGTACCTGAGCTCTGAGCCTCTGCTGCCCTTCAGCCTCCAGGCAGTGCCATGCCCACCAACTCCTCCTTTGCAAAGACTTAAATGACAGCAGGAGACGCTGATGGATTTCAGGCTGGAAATCCCAAAGATGTGAATGAGTGGAAAAATCCAGCATCTTCCTCTTCACAGACAAACCAGATCTGTCCCTTCTCCTCAGTCCTTTCTCCCCATTGACTGCTGCTCTCTCTGCTGCAGTCCTGACATCCTCAAGCCTTGCACAGGGCTGTTCCTGCCAGGGCAGGGGGATCCACAAGGGCACAGCCGATCATCTTGCTGGTCACTCTGCACACCCTGGGCAGTGTCCAGGGCCAGATTTGCTTGCAGACACATTAAACTGCTCCACAAAGGGCCATCATTTCCCAATCTTCCTTCCAGCCTCCTGGCTGCCGCTGCTATCTGATACCTTCTCCAACTGTTCACAATTAAAACATGACCAAAGACTTGACTGCCTGGAGTGATACAGCTCATCATCAGCAACAACAACAAAAAAAGGGAAATGCACCGTTGTTTTTATTTTCAAAAGCTTTTAATAGGACACATTTGTTTTTGTCAGTTGTAAAGATTTACACTTGGTTTTTTTCTTTTTTTCTTAAAAAAAAAAGATCCTATCCTTTTTCCAATTTTCAAATCCAAATCCAATTTTCCCCATGAGTACCACCTTTTGTTGCCCTGACCAAAAGACTTTGTTTTGGCCTATATACCTGATACAGTATAACAATATATTAACTATTAAATACAAAGTTCTGTCATATATACTAGGTTGTTATGGACATTGCTATGGTACTGCACCTACTCTACTCACCTTGTGTAATAGTGTACATGGGTTATTATAGCCAAAGGGGCAGAAAAGGGGAGACTGGGCATAGCCTAATTTACAGTGGTAATGCTTTTGGTGTTTTTTTTTTTTCTTGTTTTTTATTTTCTCCTTGAATACACCTAGTGCTGAGTGCAATCCACAGAAGTCAAAAACAGTTTTCTTTGTCCTCCTCCAAAATATCTACAGTACAAACCTCTAACCAAGTTTTGAAAAATCACTTCTATGTGCTAGGGGCTGCAAGAACAGAATTTATGTTTTTCCAGACACGTCTGCAGTCTCTTTTCCCCCATTGTGTCAGATTGGCAATAACAAAATAACTTCCTCCCATCTGCATACAGTAAATCCACAGTAGTAAAGTGCTGGTGTGCTTGAATGAGCTGGAGAGCCATGCAACTACTTCACCATGGACAGGGGCTGAGCTTTGGGGGGAGGGGAGGGGTGTGCTTTATGTGGGTACAGTTCTTGGACAGTAATAGCACTGCAGTATCATGGAACTTCAGCTTAACTGCTGACTCCCAAACACACCCTGGATGCAGGCTATGAAACTACACTCCATGTGTTGTAACAGAGCAGGCCTGGCTCCAGGTTTATGAAAAGAAACTCGAAGATAAGAGCTGCTTCTGTTGCCAAGATGCAGCGCAGACTTTTAACAATTTCTCTATAGATTTCTACAAAAATATAAAAAATTCTATCAACATAACCATTCTACAGAATTCCTGTGGATTTTGTACATTTTGTTTAAAAAAGTCAAATTCTATAAAACCCTCCCAAAGGTATTTAAAATGATTTGAGTATTATTGCATGTGCTGCAGTACATTTGTATTTGTCTTTCAAAAGGGCATCTAGAAAAAACTTATCTGGTTTAGAAAACAATCTATTTTACATGTAATTCTTTTCCTGAAAGCATCATCATAGAGTATCTTTTATTCGCTAGTCTTTACTGAATATTAATGTATGATGTAAACTTTTTTCTTACTTCCACAAACCTTGTCAGTAGGCAAAACCCCAAGCATTAAATAGAAGAACTTTTAGGCTTTCTGTTACATTTGGAGTTGAACATTTGGATTGATGTCACATCACTGTTTTGTGCCATGATTTCAAGCTAAAATGTTCAGTGGGTTTTTTGTAAGGAAGGATCTGAAAAGTAGTATCATTCCAGCTATGTGAACACAATCCTAATCACTGAGGTACCAAGGATGGCAATTTTAGTGGCCTAGCTAGTTTCCCAAACTATTTAGCACATGTAAAAGAAAAAGCTAGGGGTCATTATGGGTGTAAAACCAAAAAGGGATTAAGAATATTTCTCAGGCTTAATGCACTGTAATTTTATTATTTCCTTAAATATGATCTGGGGGAAGAACTGATGAAAGGCTTGTTTGAAATCATTGCTTTAGACAGGCTTAACTCTGGATTTGGGCTGGCATATCAAAGAGAGCGGGTTCTGTATGGGCCTGTGGTGAAGAGGGGAAAAATGTCCCAGCCAAGAATTAATCTAACTGCACTAAATAGTACAGAATG
>NW_005054370.1:3394822-3417650 GCF_000277835.1 Geospiza fortis | reverse complement strand
CTTACATTTCTCGTGGACATGTAAATCAGTAGGGATTGTTTATGGAGTAAACATCCTCAAGTGAAAATAAAGGGGCCTAGGGCCTCAAATAGGCTGTGGGGTATGAACAAGCATCTTGTCCTTGTGTGTACACTCCAAGCTAATGTAGATACACGTGGTGGAAACAGCCTAATTTCTGAATGGATAGAAGGCTGTACATCAGCATGTTGTAGTGATTTGCAAAGATTGGTAGTTGTCAAAATTTACAAACTCCCAACCGACAGAATTAGCACAAATCCTCCTCTTGCCTGTGCTGGCATGATCTGTGGACTTGGTTTCAAGCCTGTGACTATTGGCACACTTCAAAGCATGCCTGCAGTCTAATTTAGCTTACATCTTAATGTGATTTCATGGAAGTGGAGTGGAGTTAATGTCTGGCTTCCATCAGTCATGAGGTGTCGAATGGGGCCAACCTTGAGTGGTTTTCAGGCTGTGCTGTCCAGTTTTACAGATTGCTTTTGGCAGAGGACATTAGCACAGGAGTAAACAGGCAATTTTTGAGATGATTGATGTTATAAAGTAAGGACATGAATTCTGGGTTTATCCACTTTGTATCATCATGTTGCTGCTTAAGGCTATTGATAGATTGGAAATAAAATTGCAGTTGGGGTAATGTAAATTAACTCTAGCAGTGATAGAAAAATACCTGGGTATTTTACTGAAAACCAGCAATCATTTCAGTACCTGCAGACTTTCTGTAAAATAACTTGCTGAAGTGCCTTGATTCAGTAGAACATGAGCATATGATTTTAATTTTCAGGAATTACTTTAATGTGATCAACCTCCAGGCATTCTAGGCAAGAGCTTAACTTTGGGCATGTGCTTAAGCCTATTTTTGTGCCATGTTTGCCCTGCTTTCACCTACTGCAAGTCTTAAACTTGATCTCACTCTCTTTTCCACAGAGTGTAGAGAGGAGGAGCTCCACTGAAAACAGAGAGATGAGGGAGGTGTAAAACTCAGCAAAATAAAAAGTCCATCCTGGAGACTTTGCAAAAACATCTCGGAAGTGACCACAGGCCTCTGTTGTCTGTTTCCTAGGAATGCATGAAAATTAACCATTGACATGATTTTGTGAGTTGCCAGTGGATGATCCATAACATCCACTATGATCCTTTCATAATTCAGTATCTTGTACTGTTAAATGGCTCTGCCTTCACCATCTTCAGACATCAGCATATTGGACCTTCCTGGGTCTGAGCACTTGCTTTCATACTCTGAATGTCAATTTTATGCAAGATTGGAATATTTTGTTAAAAAATTGCAACTGCTTTTCTGTACTACACAAACAATTGTTTTCCCAGAATATCATTGAAGTTCAAGGGGAAAAATATATTACATGAAATAATCCTTATTTACTGCTGACTGTGGGATACATTTCCTCTGTAATGCACTAATTGGCTACATTTTGTGCTTTGCAAAACAAAATGAAACCCAAACAAAACAAAACAAAAAAAGAAGGGAATAAATATATACTTTTTAGGTTAAAATATTCATAAAAACCAACTTTATCTCAGAAATATTCCGAGATACATAAAATAGAAGAAAATTAAATGAGTCTTTAGTCACAAAATGTACTACATCCCATGATACTAGATTCAATTAATTTAATAAAATATAATATACATATAGATTCTGCACATTGTATTGCTTTTACCTAAGCAGAACATATGCTTAAGTAAGCGTGATATAGGTTAACCACTCTTTTAACCAGCTGGTTCTTTAATCTTTCTTTGGAAATTTTTTACCCAGTGCCATTTTGGAGTACAGAGTTTTTAAGATTTTTTTTCTATTACATGAAAGGAAGAAGACATTTGGCACCAACAGAAAAGCAACTCAGGGGTCCATTTCCGTTTGATCAAAGGAAAAGCTAGGAAGTGTCAACAAGTCTTTCTTTGGGGTAGGAGATGTTGACATACTGTCTGGAAGCAGTGAATCCCCTATATCCACTGAATCCTTGGACTCACAGGACGGAGCACGCCTCCTCAAGCAAACGTCTCCACTGGCAGGTGAGATGCTGTGGGGTCCCCTAGGTACCAAACTCTGCCCATCAGGTGGCTCTATAGATATACAAGGAGGGCTCAGTTTCTTCTTCTGCCGTGTACCTTGCAAGCATTCTATTTCACTGACCACCTGACTTATAAAGCCAGAAGAGCTGGATGTGGAATGGTGCTGAGGGCTGTTTTCTATGGAACAAATCTCTATTGAATGTCTCCTTTGATCATCTAACCAAGAGGGCGGTTTTTTTAGCAGACCCTGGGTGTCTACACTGTGATATTTCTTCAGGTCCTTCCGTATCACGTTGCCAGTATTGCCCATGTTCCTCTTAGGTGTGAGAGGCTGACCCTCCGAACAGGCACTCGAGGCTGTGCAAGTTTCTGAAGTGAAAGGCTCTGAGGAGCTGTTTATTTCAGATACTTCTTGGTCCACTGAATCTTCAGGGGTCTCCTGATTCAAGTCTGCACAAGCACAGGATGCTGGTGCCTGCTTTGAAATATTACACTGATTGTGGGAATGCTGCTGTGTATGGACGCTCGCCCGACTCCAGGCAGCCAACTCATTCACTTCTGAGGGCATCAGAGCCACTGGTGACTCCTCCTTGGGTACAGTGGGAACATTTGGGTCAGAGAGTTCACTCACCTCGGTGTGGAGATTCTCCTTGCTATCCAGAGAGTCATTCCTTATAGCCATCTGTATCAGAGCGCAGAGGGGTTGGGGAGGAGAGGAGTTGCCAGGTGAGAGAGACAGACCAAACAAAGGTTAGTACAGGCAAGGCACAGCATTTACAGGGCACTCAGCTCTGCCGAGATCCCTCAGCACAGACACATTGACTCCTATAACAACCTGTGTTGTGTGTTCTGCCAGTTCTCATTGTCAGGGATCTGTGGGTTTGTCCCTGTGTGACAGCCCTTCACTCTTCCTAAATGGCTGACCTTTAGCTTTCTCCTCTAAGGATGGAGGGCTGCAAAACCAGAATGCCCCCACCCAAACTTACTCATGTTCTTGTTATGCAAAGGATGAAGGTCTACAGCAATGCCCTCAATAATTTCAGCAGCACAGGTGCAAGCAGGAGAGAAAGATGTGCAAGTGAGCCTGTGTATTCCCTTCTCTAGCTCAGGTGATGCTGAGGGCCTGGAATAGGATCCCCAGAGCCAGCAACACCAGAGCAACTTTGCTGTGTGCCAGCATCAAGGCAACAGCCTGTCCCTGGCTTTGGTCCCTAGGCTGGAGCCACAGCTCTGCACCATCTGATGGCAGAAGCTGGAAACACTGGAATCCAAAGCTGGACTAATAATAATCCATAATTATTTCAATTCATTCTGATGCTTAAGTTCAGGCTTCTTAAGGCACATTTTGCCTTGGCTGTCTGGAGCCTTATGAAGCATCAGTGCCTGCTGACAGAGGGAACCTTGGGCATGTTTTGAAGTCTTTGCCTTTTCACTTGTGAAAAGGCCTTGTCAAACAGCTTTAAAGATCAACCACATTAACTGGCCCTTAAAGGCAGAGTATCCGTTTGAGAAGACTTTTAAATTACCTTAAAGATAAAAATTTCACAGGGAAATTTGAAAGAAATGCATACACTTGGTCCCAGTCCTTTAGAAAACTGTAAGGAGATGAAATGATGAGATTCCTCATGCTAAGGAATACTTTTGTGACAAATCACCCCAAAATGATCATACACTTTATATAAATATTGTCCCACAAGGATCATTTGAGCCAAATGATCTCTATCCAGCAAAGCCGTCATCAGCTGCAGTGCGTCCATGTGTGCACAGAAACACCATAGTCTATTGCAGCATCTGCACATTGTGCTCCCTTTGTCAATGGGGATAGCTCAGTGAATATTTAATATGGCAAACAATTTCATCCAGTGCTGGTGAATCCTTTCTAGTTAAAATTTCACAGCATAATGCTGGCAACTAATCAGTCAGGAGTGAAGTTATTCTGGTCTCCTCAGCACCAGTAGTTTTAATGAGTATTTGGGAGAAGAAATCATGTTCATATCCTGAAAAGAGACACAGACCACACGGAAGTTGAATACAGAAGCAAAAAGTAATTGTTGTCATTACTTTTGCTTGCACACCAACCTGTGTTGCACACCACGACAGTATTAGTCACCACCAGCTCTTTCTTTCTCTATGATACAGGCATCTGTGGTTGTTGTTAGTAGTAACAGTACAAATGTTTTACTGGTTTTAGTGGTTTGTTTGAAAAATAAAAGGACCCTCTGCCATCTCAGAGGGGTGTACACCTGTAGCAGCCACAGCTTGGTGTGGGCTACACCTTTGATACAGAGTCCTGGAACTACAAAACCAATATAGGTTTAATTTCAGGTAGAATTCCTCTGGAGAAAAGCCTTTGTGCCATGCACTGCCGAGGAGCACAATCCTCAGCGCGAATGTTTTCCCAAAGCATCCGATCCACTCATCTTCCTCTGCAAGTGCATCGCTAATTGTCAAACATTCCGGAGTCTAAACTGGACGTTACTGTGGGGGCTGTGCTTGCTCTCCAGCACTCTGGAGGGAAAGGGAGGTTAAACACACAGGTTTTAATGTTCAGGGAAAGTGCAAGGACCAGGTATGTGATGGACAAGGTTTATCTATTATGGATTCAGGAGAGGAGAGGACATGAGTCGAAAGAAGGAAGAGGAAGAGGAAGAGGAAGAGGAAGAGGAAAAGGAAAAGGAAAAGGAAAAGGAAAAGGAAAAGGAAAAGGAAAAGGAAAAGGAAAAAAAAGCCAAATCAGAATTGCATGCAGTATATGTAAAGATAAGGATAAATGGGTACTGAAAACCAAACTGCTTTGCCAGTTTGGGCTATTTGATGTGCTAGTGAGATACTAGTGGTAGCAATAAAAAGGAGTCAAGTAGAGAGCACTTGAGCAAGCAGAAGTGCTGCGGCTGTAAAGGGAATTTTGCATTTTAAAGGACCAAGTTTCCCAGTGTCTGGCCATCTAGATTGCAATTAACAGTAACAGCAATATCACCAGAAAAACCTCACTGCTCTGATTAGCCAGACTGGGAGCTCCTTGCTGCTCAGGAGCCTGCCCAAGGCAACCCCTCATGGGTTTGCCAATGGACTGTATCTGCTCACTGCCACAAAACTCTTTACTCTCTGACCTGTCACTCCACGAGCATGTTCATGTCACTGCAGGAGCAGGGAGAGGGAGAAAAGGAGGACAATAAATTGACTTAAACTTATGAAAAGGTCTACAAAAGGAAGCCATCAAAGAGGTGAACAAAATTAGACTGGAGAAGATGGCTAACATGGTAATTAATTCTGGCTAGATCGCTTCAAAATGATGGGTCTGTTATTCATTAGAAAGCAAGAGAGAGTGGTTATGAACTGGAATCATGACATCAATTAGTTTGCCTATTAGTGGTGATTGGGATAGCTGGCCAACCCCATGCAAATGAATACATGCAAGGAATTTCTTATGTCAATTTAGTATTACAGACTAATGTAATTGTTAACCTTGGTACTTCACATCCATTTTTAGAGCTTAATGAATCAACTGTCTAATTTGTCAATGTTGATTAAAAGATGAAAGAAATGGGAATATTTTTATACAGGAAAGAAATTGCTTTTGAAAAAATAGAACTGATCCCCTTTGTGTATATAAAATCAGGCATGGAAATACTGAATAAAGCAGAGTTTTTGAATCAGATGTGCTTCTGGTCCTGGTCCAGCTGCACAATCATTGAAATACGCTTAAAAATGTGAGAGTGAAGCACAAGTTTAAGTATTTTACTAAAAAAAGATAAGTCTAAACTTATGCTTCCAATCAACCAGACTGGAATCTTTGATTAGATCCCTTAGATCTTTGATTGAATCAGGATTTAAATCAATGCCAGGCAAAAACCAGAGATAAAACTGGCTGCAAAATAAAACATGTTCTGCTGTGCATAAAGTCAAACTTTTTAAAAGCTCACAGTTGATGAAAAAATATTTTAATTTTCAGTTCTCACTGTAAAACTAGTATGCATCTCATGATGGTTTTACATACTAGATAACCAATTTCCATGAAACACTTCTCTTTCGGAAAACCAGAGGAGTCAGAGGAGGGCTGGCCTGGGATGGAGTCTGCAATCCTTGTGTCCTTTCCAGCACCAAAAAAATCACAGCAGTTAAGAATGAGTTCCTCAACCCCAACAAGCCCCTGAGGAGCATTTGGCTGCATTTATGAAGAGGATTAAAAAAAATAAAGCGCTAACAATGTGGAGAACATTTAGGCATGTTGCCAAAGGACATGATACTCATCATGCACATTCTTTGGAGACTCCTGGATGGCTTTCAGATCAAAAACCACCAACCATTTTGTTATTTCTGTAGGAGAATTACAGTTCTCTGGAGGTTTCTCTGTGAATCCCTCCTTGAATTTAAAGCATGGTTAACCAGGAAATGCATCAATATAAAAGCCCAGCAGGTTTATGATGATAACTCCGCTTACCTGTCTGCGGAGCAGCCTCTCAGCAGAAGGGGAGTGTGGCTGCTGGGAGACCTGGGGCTTGCTCTCCCCCACCAAATGGTTGTGAGCTCTTACATGGTGGAAATGGTCCTTTGGGATTTGCAGAAGGGAGCTGGTGTCTGCCGGCTGCGACTGCACCGATGCCTTTGAACCTTGCAAGGGGGAGAAGAGGCAGAAATGGGACGTGTTCATCCAAGGGTTGTGTCCCAACCTCAGTGACCTCCCAGGGAAAACTGCTCTGCTGCACCTTGGATTGGACAAGCACAGCGAGACCACTGAATTCAGCATTTGGCTCTCCAGAACTGGGAAAAAATCTCCCATCGACTAATAAATTACTCCAGCATTGTCTATTATTTCATTTTTCTTGGCATTTTCCCCTGATACAACTGGGACTAGCTCCTTTTGAGAACAGAAGACAAGGAACTACAAGTTCATCTGAACTGGCAATTCCTGCATCTCTGCTTTTGGGCTAATAACTACGTAGGCAGCCTCACTTCTGAGCACTGCAAACATCTGACTTTGAAAGGCTGAAGGTTTCCCCATGCCTGAACCCACATGGAGACCAACGGCTGGGATCTCCAAATCAGCATGCACACGCTGGAAATGAAGTGAAAGGGAACGGCACCTGGCAGCTCTCAAGGCTGGTTTTACAAAGCCTCCCAGAAGAAGGAAACACATACTCTCCAACCTCTTCCTGACCCTTCATGGTTGCTGGCTACTACTTCTAAAAGGTTTGAAACTCTGTGTGCTCCCCTCACACACAGGCTCAATGTTTTTCAAAACAATTCATTTAATCTGGACCACATCCCAGAGAATCTCATTTGTCCTGGAATCTTTCCCAGAGCAACAGTCCCATTACCAAGGAGTATTCAAACAAATGCCTCCTGCAAGTGCCAGTGTTTCTGACAACAAAACCTTCTCAGCTTGAAATATTGTGGCTTGGTTGTGGTGATTTATTAGAGGTGCCTGGCACCTTTTGCTGTCTTCACTGCACTCTATAATATTACAAACTGTAAACAAGTGGTGGTGACTTCCCCCACCCTGAAAAGCAGTGACATTGTAGGTGGAAGAGGACAGTGATATGTCAGAATGTGGGGACCTTACACACCTCCCAGCACTATGGCCTGCTTAAGACGATTGGAATTTCACCAGCAGGAGAAAAACACAATAGGTTTAATTGCTTATTGTGGTTACAAGACATCAGCTTTACCTCTCCAAAGTATTTCTGATACACCTCAGTGGAACAGTTGTTCCTGTGGATTTACAAGGGTGCAATGCCTGTCCCCAAAAAGCCACGGCTGTCAGATAGGGCTATTCAGGTTCTCCAAACTGAAACTGGGAAGTGAAATTTTGAAAAACAAGGGATTCATAAATTATCCAGTCCCTTGCTGATGAAGTTTTTGTTTAAGACAGTGCAAATACATCCCAATTAAAGATCAACAATGAAACACTGGAAATTCCCTCTGCAGCAAACACGATTCTTTCATATGGCCAGGAATTTCTTGACTGTTACAGAGACCCATAAATTCTCGCTCAACTGAAGGTAATGGGAGATTTGCTATTGCTTTCAATGGGATTTTAGCTGCACCATTAGCATTATGTGTGAACAGGTTCTTCAAAACATTACTCTTGACCTTGAAAATTGTGTATTGTGGCAGAGATTTCTCACAACACCAGATTCATCTTCCTTCCTTGTGCCCGCATATTTTTTTGCTTCTGTTCAACAGTAGCTATTCATCCAAATTCTTATTACTATGCAAATTTCAACATCTTATTTCTAATCTGTTCAAATCTCCTACCATTCTGAACATTGCTGAAATTATGTTTTGCTTAGAGGCTTTCAAATGGCAATGCTTGTAAAAATGTCACTGTCTTATTGGTGACAAATTTCTAAATTGATGGCATGTACAGACAAATTAAAGGTGCCTCCATTCACTTCCCAGCCCCAGGTAACCCCTGGCAGGCAGAAGAACTGGGGGCACAGGGACAAGCTCTGGGAGACAACTGCAAGCACAGGGACAGAGGTGCAGGCAGGGAGAGCCCTCCCTGTACCTAAGAATATCTCTGAATTTAGCTCCAAGATGTATATCCCAACCATGCACACTGGGAAGAACAATTCCACACTCTCTCATTTTCCCATTCATCTCACACCAACATGTCTCTCAATTCAGCACATTTATATCCATTTTACAGGCATTTAGAGACACCTTCTTCCCGTCTTTCACAGATGTTCCCAGACAGAGCTTCTGAACAGGTACTGCTGCAAAAAACAGACAGGAGGAAATATTTCTTTACTGGGATTTCTCCTCTGGGGCCTGGTGGGACAGATGGAGCCCAGGCTGTAGGGACTGTAACCTTAGGCAACCAGGCAGGAGACAGTAAGTGTTGAGCCAGACCACTGTCGCATTGTCAAAAAATCCTGAGGAAAGGAGTTACCTTAAACAGGGCTTTGTAAATTGTGGAGGGTCTTTGGAAGTTGTGGAGAGTCTTTTGACAGCCATTCCACAGGTCTAAACGCACGACTGTGCCCTATTGGCAAATCCTACTATTGTCCCAGCTGAGAGAGGTGTACCTGATTGGGACTTGTGATGTGCTGGTTTCCTGTTGCCCAGGGAGGCAGGGCAGGGGCTGGAGTAGGGCGGCTGGAACATGTAGCTGTCATTTGGCAAGGAGTGGGTGCGTCCCACCGAGGGCTTCCTCACACTCAGCAGGTCCTTGCTGGGGGACAGGGTCAGCGTGTCGTCCTTGGAGCGGAGACCAGCCTGAGGGGAAGAAAAATGTGAGGAAGGCAGGTATGGAAGGGTGGGAAAAAGGAGAAGTACCCAGAAACGCGATTGACAGCCATTGCAACCAGGATGGCACGATGGGCATGCACAGGGTGCACAAATGGATCTATCAGGGAGCCATCCCCCTTTGTCGGGGTTGTCAATAAACTCTCACACAATGGACCACAGAAACAGGAAGCCACAACGTAGGAATAAACCATGACTATTTCAGAGATATGCAAAGAAGGCATCATGCCTCAAGGTCAGCAAAGGTCACATGCTTGGCAGAACTTTGACCCTCTCAGCAAGACAGGCTTTTGCAAACGTGAGTAGTTTCCTCTTTTAACAATAAAAGAAAGAAAAACAAACAAAAGAACCCCAATCCAAATGCAAAAACTAGTTTGTAAAAATATTTTCTGTTCTGGCTCACAGCACAATTTTATTGGATTTTCTTCTCACATAATGAATAACTAAACCTATTTTATTGAAAAGGGTATCTAAACCTACTGCTTCAGGGTGAAAGCCATTCTCTAATTAGAAGGGATCTAATGCAAGCAAGGGTTATTGTATATATGTTGACTGTGGAATTTTTACAGCCAAAGAGACTCTTGGAATGGGCAGCCCCAGAGGCAATATTGAGGGGATTCAGCTCTCATTTAATAAGAAAATATCTCCATCCCAGAAATGTTCTTGGGTGTTATTGTCTTGGAGAGTATTAGCAAAAATGGAAGCAAAGTCATCTTCCCAGTGTATTTCTAATGAAACAATTATTTAATTATTAAAATGTCTCAAGTGAAAAACACAGGAATAAGTTTGTGCCACTGTAGTCTAGTACAGTATTTAGCTGATCATTTTTGGAAAACTTTAGATCTTATTTTCTGAAAAATTTTCCCTTCACTCAGTGCATTATAGGTTTTCTAGAATCAACACAGATTTTTTTGATCCCAATTTTATCCTTCAGTCATAAAAACAAAATTTCATGATGGCATTTATTTGCACAAGAAACAGGATGAGATTAAAAGGAATTTGCAAAAAGAATAAAGGAGATCACTGTTTCAAATTTAATGAACAAAACAGGTCTGCACTGCCACACAGCATTTATTTCAGTCCTTGAGAAACTGCTTATTTGGATAGAGCTTGGACACAGACTAGATAAGGGAGACTGCAATCTCCTGATACAGCTTGGAGAAGGAGAGCAAAACCTGTGCTGGTAAAGCTGAGAGTCTGGATTTGGGAACCTCTCTGTCCCTCCCTGCCTTCCCCTTCTACCCACTTCATGCTGTTTTGCTGTCATACTGCTGAGCTTACAGCAGAAAAGGTGACCTGAAACCTGAGATCTCAAACTCAAGACTCATCTGAATCTGAACATGACAACTTGGATTTGAGACCCCATCCAAATCCAACCTCCAGTGAACCGTTGGGTTCGTCTGGATCCAGTATGGGTTATTTCCACTTTTGGATAATCTTGGGGCAAATCTCATGACTGAAATTCATGAAAACCATTGAAAATGGCTGCAAAATGATCTTCCCAGGTCAGGCTACAGAGCAGTGGGAGCACATGACTTTTTGGTTCAGTGGTACTTTTGAAAAACATGTTGTTTTGGCTTGACTGAAAATAAAACCCAAGTTTTCCTTGAACCAAAAAAACAAAACAAAACAAAACAAAACAAAACAAAAAACCAAAAAAAGACCAAAAAACAAACCCAAAAACAATACAAAACCAAAAACCAAACCAACCAACCAACCAAACAAAAAAACCCCAATCCAAATATTTTTCAACTAAAGCCACATCTAAATGAAGTGTAAAAATATATTTAGAAGACATTTCAATGCAAGCTTGCAGTCTTTCAGGGGTTTGGGCAACTGTTGCGACCAAGAACATTTTGGTATGGATAAAAATTCACAAAACCCTTTGTTCAACATAGTTTTGCCCTTTTTTTGGAGAGGGGAGGAAAAACATCTCTCCTGGCTGTATCTTTGAGACTTTGCAGTGCTGTCAAACAAGGTTGTCTAATATGATTCAGTTCTAGGAGGGTTTCTCCTCTGTCCAACTCTCCATACTAATTTTGAAACAAAAAGCCTCATACAAGAAGTAAAACGGAGTCTACAAAATCTTTTGCACAGGATGCCATGAAGCATGATGGGAAATATTGTCACGGTTTAAGAAATTTTTCTCAAATAAGTGCTAATTAGGATGACAGTCAACTAATATGGCAGAAAATTTATGAACAACACAAACATCCAAAGGTAGGTACATGAACAACAACAAAGAAAACAAGAATGATCTAAAATTTTGAGAAAGGAGTTATGTCTGTTGTACAGCAGAAAAAAAGCACTTGACTGTTACACAGCTAAAAATGTCTAATGTTTCAAAGAGGAGATGGTGAAGGCAGGGTTCAAAATACTGGTTATGTCAGTAAAAAAACCACTGAATAGTCAATTTTAAAATTTTTTTCAGCATAGTGGCTGCTAGAAAGAATTTGCGAAACATGTATCATCTTGGAGAGATCCCCATTTGATATTTGTAAAAGAAGCGGTCTGGCACCAATCATGCAAAAAGCCTTGTGGTGCCTGTGTTCATAATGACAAAAATCCACTCCAAATCGAAGTGTTGGGGCTGACCCTTCAGCAGAGGACATGGGTCATTAGCTCATCACTGATTTGTTTCACATGGGGAGGAAATTTCAACCTTGCTGCTTTTCCAAAGCCTCTTTTTTTTACTACTTATTTTACTTGTAGAAAACACATTGTTTATAAGACACCAAAAGAAAAATTGAAATAACCATTCATTCCTCACAAGGAGCCAAGATTGTGGACAAGAGTGACAAAACCCAGGACCTAATGGCATTAAGGACAGCATCCTGTTCAGGGAAGAGGTTGGTGCTATTTGGGAAGGGGTTGGAACTGGAAATGCCATTAGGCAGGTGCAGAGAGATGGGAGCAGTATTTCGAACCCTGTAAACATCAGACTACACAGTGACCAGTGTATGTACATTGCTTTCCAGAGCATTAAGTAAGTGTGTGTTAATGTCATCAGGAAAAGAGTCATCCGTCAGAGCTAAGGACCAGGACTTTTCAGAGAGAATATCTGACGTCAGAGATAGAGCCTCCATCTCAGCTAGAGGGATCTAAAGGGAGAAATGATTAAACATAAGAAACCAGGACACAAATATTTTGGAAAAGAAAATTAAAAAAAGAAAAAGAAAGTATCATAATCTAAATACTTCTAGACACTAAAGCAATATCCCTGCAGTGGGAGAGCTACATCATACACATTGTTACCAGGGACAGAACATTGAAGAAATTAAATATAATGAAGAAATTAAAAAAGGAGTGGGACATTCATACTTTAGTGCTTACCAAGGATCCGGGAGAGGGTTTAAAACCATACACTAATGCTAGCATTGTATTTTGCGGTTCTCCTGTCTACATGAATAAGCAAAAGTAACGCTGCTCTCATAACAGAGAGATTAATCGTCTTGGCTGTGATCAAATACAAGAGGTTTCAAGATCTGATTTCTCTGAAGTTGTTCCTCCCAATAACCATCCTGGTTTCTAAGATAAACTTGTTCAGTCTCCAAAGATTCCCCAACAACAAAACCATATTTTTGGGTGAGGTATGGAGTGTGCCTTTCCCTGTGCCCCAGGGAGGCTGCAGGGACCACTTCCTCCCCCACTCCCCCTTCCCCCCCAAGAGGCAGGTGGGACCATAATTCACTTCCTCACAGATAAAAGGGCACAGGGAGAAACTTAAAATTTTATTTTGGTCAGCAAACACCTTCCTGGTGCTTTCAGCTCATTTTGGCTGGCTATAGAGCCTCCAGTGACATCAATGACTGACCTACTAAAACAGCCAAATGCTTTTTTCAGCCCCTAAATGCCCCTCAGACCTGGTCCCAGCTGTCTCCTCTGGTGCTGAGAAATCCTGACTTGGGAATCAGCTCTACACAGCCACGCTCCTGTTTTCATGCATCTTGCGCAAACGGATCCCCACTGAAGACATTCAATCTATGAATGGCCTTATCAAATCATTGATGAAGCTCTCTCCCTAGACACAGAGGTCTTTTTATAAGAAATGTGAAAATGTCACTTCAGATTTTGGAGGAAAAAGAGGGGGAAAAGAGGACAAGCGGCATCTCCCCCAGAGCAGCAGTTCTGCTGCCAGGCACTGTAAGAGGGGGTGTCTGCCCTGCAGCAGGCTCAGTTCTCCCCAGATCCCCTCCCTGGATACAGTGCTTATGACACCAGGAATGGCATTTCACCAGGTAACCTCTAAACCCAGCTCATGCTCACAGGGGCTGCCTGCTCTAGGTAAGTCCCAGGTGCTTCCTTTTCATTTCTCACTGTGCATTTTTTTTGCCATCTTCTGTGCTTGAAAAGTCTTTCAGCAGTAATAAATCTTCCGAGAAAAAACAGAGAGGCCCAGATCTCTTGCATTGAAGTTGTCAAAGGACTGGGTTTTCTCACTCTTAGAAATGGCAGCCACAGGATGAAACAAACCCAACGATGAGTGAGCCTGGAGAGGCTCAAAATTCAGCTGAGATAAGTAAGAGGGACGGACTCCTCTCATCTAACCTCGGCTCTGATACCTCTTCTAGCACACTTATCTGCTGGCAATGGATAAGAGAGATGATTTGGAGCCCCTGATTTAATATGAGGCTCCCCTAAAAGGCATCGCTGTGAAGGCTGCCAGCCTAAGGACAGGAATCCCTAAGTGGGACCCACCAACCAGAGCCAGGAAAAAGCTGTGCAGCAGCATGGTGGACTCCAGCAGCTCCTGCCTGCTGGAACTGCCCTGCTGAGAGCTGCTATTAATCAGGTTGCTTTCAGCAAGTCCCAGCACTGCTCTAAATTCCTGAGTTGCCTTAGAACATGACAAATGGTGTGAACAGACAAGCCAAAATGTAAACAAAACATCACCCCACTTCAGCCTTCCCAAATCCAAAACTGAGTTTGAAGCCGTCAAAACATTTTGTTGGAAACACCTAACTGATTTAGGCCAGTTTTAATTATAGACAGGGGGGGAAAAAAGCTTAAATTTTAAAAGAAAAAGCCATTGCAAACTGGAATGCTATATTTTTTCATTACAGAAATGTCAGAACAAACCCATTTTTTTTGCTGCAGCAGCACTTTCTGGTGAAAAATGTTGTGACAAAAAATTTTCAACCAGCTCTCACTGAGTTTCCTACTGACCCTCTGTCTTCCCTGCTAAAGCTACTATCTCTATTCCTCTGGCAATTATTAGAGACAACCACTTCCTATAGCTTAATAGACCCTGGGATGCAATATGGAGCAATCAGAGGGAGACATGTAATCCTGCTATATAAAGATCTGCAGTAGGATTTCATTTTACCTAAGCTTGTTCCTTTCCTCTAATGAACCATCAAAAGTTGGGTAATTTAGAGTGTCAGTGAGCTCATAAACAAGCACACTGATTTAACAAGAAGACTTCTGCTATTTTTAGACGGTGATGGGGGGGAGAAGGGGGAATAGATCAAGAAATATGGAATTTGCTCAATTCCAACTGCAGCAAAAAATAGGTGTGCTTGAATTGTTATCATGGTCACTGCTGTCTTTTAGGGAAAATATTTGCTCTAAAGAACAATGCAGTTTAAAAAGTAGGTATTTTAGTCTAGGAAATAAGTGGACTAATTTTAAACAAGCACTGTCTGCTTGAGAAAGCACTGGAGCACACAGTTACTTCTGTGCATCATTAAGGGCTGCCTCCCCTCCCAAATTCATTGGATCAGAGATGAGGATCTAGTTTACAGTGACCCATTTGCAAGAAGGGTGTTTAGGAAAACCTTTCAAAACTGGATTTTCATGCAGTACAAGTAGGCACAGAACACAGAGATCATTTGATGAAACCAATCAACTCAGGCTCTGCTCTGAGAAAACCTCACACTGCAGGCTCTGCAGACATTCCCTGACATTGCTGTGGAGCCCTGCTTAGGAGCAGGAAGCCAAATGTAAGAACCCCACTGAAGGATGGAGATGGAATTTTGCACATTTCCCATCTAACACCCATGAACTATAAATCCCAATGAAAAAATTCTTACTGTGTTGAAAGGGGAAAGGAAAAGTCTGAGCATGTTCTCTTCCTCTTGCATTGATATACAACATCATATACTCCCACAGAAAAAGCCAAAGTGACTTATGCTTCCCAATACCTGTGACTGCATTACATAAAGAACTTTAACTTGCTATTAAAGGTCTCGGTCAAATTGAGTTTGGATGGAGACTTTGCAGGAAATTAGGAATATTAACCTGGTTCTCAGAGTTGTAATATTCAGGAGCTGGGAGGGCATAATGATGGCACACAGAGCCTGACAGGTTGTCCATCAGCTTCAGCTCTCCTTCCAGAGACTCCTGGATCAGCAGTGATATGGTATCAAACAAGTGCCTTTCCTAGGAAGGGTGGTGTATAGCATGCAGAGAGAGAGAGAGCAAGCCAAAAAGAGAGGAAAAAGGCGAGGGATAGAGACAGAGAGAAAAAAAGGACAGCATATCAAACCCAACAACCAAAATGAGGGAAAAAAAATAGAAGGGGGAAAAAAGGTAGAAACATTCAAGGAGAACAGCAGTAACAGGAACAATGGGACAGGAGAAAAGGAGAGAGAACAGTGCAGTAATATCACGGTGAGCAGAGACAGCTTTCCCAGACATTACAAGAGATGGGGCGACGGCAACTGCCCCAAGACCATGGCTGCTCCCACCCAGAACCCTTCTTGGGGACAATCTCCCTCTCATCAAACATGGCCAGTCATTTCTGGAGGCTGAGCAGCATTTTTCCATTGGTGCTGTCAACTTCAACAGGACTACTTGCTGCAAGACTTCTACACACATGGTCCATGCTTTTGAGCTCCAGGACCTAATACTTGACACCTAAATCCATATCCAGAAGGCACAGAAATCAAAATAACCTGACTGAAGAGAAGCTGAGTGTCCTATCCATGGATGCTGCAACTGAGCATGATGGACACATGTCAGGTCACTAATTCATGTGCCAGACATGGGCTGAGGTGCCCCCAGTGCTCTGGCCAATGTTAAACCAGCCGGCCACAGCACTAGGGTTGTACAGAGCAGGGTCTGGCTTTTGCAGGCAGCAGGGGAGTGATTTCAGGGAGCACCTTCCATGTAGGGAATGCCCAACGCATACAATGAGATGAGGACCAGTGCTACAGTCAAACACCACACAGCGCAAAAATCCCAGGAATGAGGCAACCAAAAGAGCATGCTGTCATTGCAGGGTTGTGTCCTGGGAATTGTATTCCTCTGCTGTCAAGCTCAAGCATCAGATTTGTCCTGAAGATTTTGGTTGGGAAAATAAATAGTCGGAATAAGATCTCCTGGAGGTTTTTGAGGCTTCTGTTTGAGGGAAAGAGCAAGAAACACACTTCGAAGGTTATTACTGGAATAAACCCCTTCCCAGGCCGCCTTCAGAGAGGGCACGTTTAACAGACTGCAGAGTGACGGTATCATTCTGACTGATTTGTCTCACAATTTTGCAATTTCTCTTTTTTGCCAGTTTCAGTGCTGGTGCAGGACAACAGGGCTGAAGACAGTTTGCCTGTACTCTGCTCAACACATACAGCACCAGTTGGGATGTGTTGTTTCTTCCTAGAGGACGTAATAAATCTGGATTTCCCCATAGGGCCCTGAACTCCTTTTTCCTGAGCCAAAGAGCAGCTTTGGACTCTATCTCAAACATCAGAGATTCTAATGGCACCAGAAATTTCCAGTAGCTTAGGAACTGAAACAAAGATTAACTGGGGATTTACTCTCTTTCACCCTTGGACTAAAAATCATAAATTAGTTTTTCATGCATTAGAATATGCATTAGTCTACCCCAGGCTGCAGCCAAGACATGCTGTTGTGAAATCATGATGTAATAAAAGTTAATGAGGTCTGCAGAGAATTTAACCCAATCTGCAATCAGCTAAGACTAAAAAAAGGCTGGACTGTATTTCCTGAGTAATTTCAGCTCAGTGACCTCCCAAATAACTTGTCTGGGGCTTGATGTCACCTCTCATTCCTCAAACTGAGTCTTCATCCAAAAACTGTGCTTTAGGGAGACATGGTGCAGCTCATAGCAGCTCCCACATTACACCCATGCTTCTGCGAGTGGGAGTTCTGCCACCAGCTCTGGTAAGCTCAAGTTTGAGTCTCATCTGGATTATTCTATTGTTAAGAGAATCTTTTCTTACAAGCCTGACTGTGGGGATGGATATTAAATTGAGGTTACATAAAACAAATTTAATACTGAAGTAAAGATTAGCAAGTTTTATTCCTCTTTTATGTTGGGGTTCATGGTCTGTATTAGAAAAGCAAACACATTATGCTCATGATTTTGCTATCACAAAGGACCAGTCAAAACTGTGAATTAGAGTAAATTTGGAGCTAGCTCTGAACTCTGTAGCTTGAGCTGACCTCCAGAGTAAATTGCAAAACTCTCTTCCTCCAAACAGATGCATCAAGGTGGACTGGAGATTGCCAGTTGTCTCTTCCCTGCAGCATTGGCTCCCAAACCACAAAAGAGTCAGCAGCAGACAGCAGGGAACACAAACCCAGAACATCTGGTACACACCTCTTTGACTACGAACTCATGCAAGGTCTTCCCCAACAAAAATGCAGGTCAAGCTCTCCTCACCCTCCAACAGAGATTCTCACCATATGATAAGCTAGTGAGAGCTGAGAATCCACCTTGATTTGCATGGGATTGGTAAATCCGCTGGGGTTCTCTGGTCTCTCTCCACTGGTGGTGCCTGTCCACGCAAAGATGTTTGAGGGGCTGTGCTGGCCAGTGCTGATGGTCTTCATCTCCATCTCCAGTTCTGCTTCAAGCTCTGCCTCCTCCTTTGCCTCCTTGTTGCTCTCCTCCAAGTGCTTCATGAGCACCGCAATCACCACATTCACCAGGACAAACTGGGCTGTCAGCACAAAGGAGACGAAGTAGATGGGGGAAATGACGGTATTGTAACAGGTGGACTCCTGGTCACAGTCACGCAGTGTGTCCTGGAAACAGTGAAGGAAAGATCATAGAATCAACCAGGCTGGATAAGACCTTGGAGATTGTCAAGTACAACCTATCACCTAACACCAACTTATCAACTAAACAATGACACTAAGAGATGGAGGGATGTGAAGAGATTGCAGCATGAACCACAGTCTGCAATGGGTTGTCCTTTCATGAAGAAAACTGAGAAGATTTGGCAAATTTCACATCTAGAACAGCAATAGACTTGCTGACAAAAACTTAACACTTACCTTCATTATCCCATTCCAGTTGTCTCCTGTGGATACTCGGAATAGGGTCAGGAAGGCCATCCCAAAGTTCCTGAATGTGGCATGCCGTCCCAGCCCCTCGCAGGGGTGTGTGTCATCACACTCTGTAAGACCAAGCACAGCTGTGAGACCCCCCACTCCAACACCATTCCCACCCCTCCCACTGGCACAGGAAGACTCACCAAGGTCTCCAAACAGCTCCACTCCAAGAGCTGCAAATATGAAAAACAACAACATGAAGAGAAGGCCCAGATTTCCCACCTGAAAAGAGAAAAAGAAATGGGGGGAAAAAACACAAAAAAAAGAGAACATTCATTGATTTTTTTTTTGTTCCAGACCTGTTTCTTGCTGTATTCTTTATTCCAAAACTTAAATTGGTTCAGGGCAAAAATGTGGGGACTGTATCTCAGTGCTTCGAGAGGGAAATGTGATTCTCTAATGACAGTAAAGATAAAATTATTAGCATTCCTCTGCAATAGGAAATGAGCTGTGGGCCAGAGGAGCTCTGGCTTGATATGGCAGTGGGTTACCTGTGGTAGCGCTTGCATCACGGTGTCCAGGAGGGCCCTCATCCCCACAGCCATCTTCAGCAACTTCAGCACTGTGGAAAACACATTTGCAGTATGGTAACGGCAGCATTAGCACAGACGCACAAACTCAGTCCTTCTCCCAGGAGCCACAGATTATAGGAAGAGAAACATGAAATCTTGTCAAGTGTTCTCCATTAGCTGCTACAGTCCTTGGCCTTTTTACATCATTCGTTGTTGCCTGGATACTATCAAAATCCCATGAATAGCAGCATCACCTACTCTGAGACTTAGAGAAAGCGTTATCACTCTGCCTGGCTCTTCCTTCCCCACTTTATCTGTGTTGGACTCATCTCCTTCCTCTGGTAATCATGAGCAGTTCCTTTCCCAGCCCTGGGGCTACTTTCCCACTTCCATAAGCTACCCACTTTCGTACATGATTCACTGAGGAATGATTTACACATCTCTTCCAGAAGGCTGCGTTTCCAATTGGAAGCTGGATGTATTTTTAATTCTGAAAGGGATCCAATGCACAGAAAACCCACTTTTCCCCCCTCTTGAGACAGCAGCATTTAATTTCTCCTCCAGCTCCTTCTCTGCTTAGATGAGGGCTGTAATCAAAACAATTCTTCCTCAGAGCACAATACCCTTCAGGAGGGCCTGGAAGTACTTCATTAAGGGCCTGAGCACTCACATTTTACATCTTCAATATTTGGCCTTGACACCTCCCTGTTTTGAAAAATCAACTTCTTCAATTGGTGAAGAAGTTGGCTCCCTGACTTGGGAATGTGTCTGAAGGGACAGATGGATACAGTGTGACAAGGCACGCTTTGTCACCAAGTGGTGTGATGTAAAGCCTCATGGGAATTTAAATTTATTAGATGCTCAGCTTTTAAAGCCAATGTACTCAAGCTTGTATTCTCTAATCCCTGTTAGAGATGACTTTGATTTGACTGGAGCAATTTTCCCAGGTACATCTCTGGGAGTTACTGCCACAGCTACTTCTCCTTAATTTCTAAGCTCTCAGCCTTCAAGATCTCTTAAGGCAGAAACACATGGTCAGTTGGCTCAGCTTTTTGGCTCCTTGCAAGTATTTTCCCCCATTGTTCTTTCATTTGTTTACAGCCTGTGATGCCAGAACTATGCATATCGTGATGGGGATGTGCCCCAGGACTGTTTCTCAATGCTTAACTCTCTCCTGGTGCCAACCACATACCTCAAACACAAGTAAATTCTGCTTTATCCCTCTCACCTCGGGCGATTCTGAGAACTCTCATGATCCGGATAATTGTGGGGTTAATTGGTAGCGAAGCATTCACCTCGATCTCTTCCAAAGTGATGCCCATGATAGACAGCAGCACAATTGCCAGATCTAATTGGTTCCATCTGGAGACAGCAAAAAGTGAAGTTTAACATCTACTAAGAAGCTGGCAATGGGAGGCAGTCTGTTTCACATGGATTCCAGTCATTTCAATGGTTTGAGAACGCAAATGAATCTGCAGTATTTTTCTGAGGGTATTATACAAAAGCAGGGATGTTATGAAATCATTACAACTAATACATCTCATTAGAAAACCAGCCAATTCCAAACATATCCTTGACTGAGGGGAAAGAGGAACAAAAGCTGCGAAGGTTTTTACCCAGAGACTCCAAACCTCAGGAGAGACACTGTGTTGTCTGTCTAGCCACTTCTAGACATGACACTTGTGGACCTCGATGTGAGATCTGCCCCAGAGAGAACAGGACCCTATGTCCAGTCCTTGGAAAAAAAGTTGTGTTGGTGAAAGAAAGGCCCCAAGGATTTGTGCCAGGCTGGAGAAACTGTTAATTCCAGTATGGACACACAAAATGTGGGGATAGGGATGGAACCATCCACTGCTTGCTGAAGGGCTCATGTGAAGGCCTGCTTAGTGCCCTGGTTTTGGTATTAACTTTGAAGAAGACAAAAATGGGAGAAAGATCCACCAAGGACATAAGATTTGTGTTTGTGAAGTAAGAGAGTGAAAATCTAGATAAAGACACTATGTCATCCATTACTTCTCATCTGCATTAAAAAGAGGTCTTTTCTTTCTTTCATGTTCACTCAGGGATAGATTCTTCCTCTTACATAAATTTTGTCACTTCAGCAGGTTCACTTGATTATATGGACATGCAACTGGCATGAGAACTGGCTGCTTGGTGGACATCTGTCCCTCCTTCATCTGCTCCCAAGGGCCAAAATGGTGCAATCCCACTCTTTGGCCTGCACAATTCATCCTCTAGCTTACATCCCATGTCTCCTCCTACCCAGCCTTCAACCAGTCACTCCAAAAAGCCTTCATACATATCAGACTCACAGTATGGCCCAGAGCATGGGAATTCAGGACATGGAATGTGGGCAGCTCTTCGCAGAGCCTGCTGCTCACCTCGTGATCACAATGGATCTTTTGTTACCTGTCTTGGAAGAAGCGGCGAAATCCAAAGGCAATAAGCTTGAAAACAGATTCCATGACAAAGATAACGGTGAAGATGTAATTGCAAATCTTCAGGGCTTCGTCAAGAACCTGGGATATGGACACAGGACTGGGGTTAGATGTTAGTTCTGCAGAGGTGCTTTGCTGCCTCCAAAACTGACTCTTGTGTCATCAGTTACCCATTACAGTTAAAAGTCTTCAAACATGGGCTCTCTCTGTTGAAAAATGTCCCAGGGAAAAGTCCCAGGGATTCATGGTGTACACTTGCTGCCTGGTGATAGAATCTCAGGAGGGGCTGACATAGGCCCAACGCACAACTCACCCCCCTAGCAGCAGCACAGCCCCGTCTGGGATCACTGGTGTGCGCAGAAAGAGCTGCTGCATTTGCTGGTCTCAGCAGCACAAGACCTCTTGTGCTTTTGTCAGAGAGCTGAATTTCATCCCACTTGTCCATTTGTGCAAGTGCTGGCCAAATGGCTCCTTGGTGACAGCCTGCCATTACTTCTCACCTTGAGCTTTTGGCAAGGAGCGCAACAGAGGGATGACATGCCAGGGGAAGCAAGTGCCTTGCATTTTCCTCTGCCCCCCTTCCCTCTGCAAGAAGTCAGTCTGGTGTTTAATCCAAGTGCATCCTGGCTGGGACAACTCTTGCACAGTCCGGCATTAAGATACACCAGAAGTGATTTCATCCCCAAAAGCCTCACTCATGAAGGAACACTGTGGTAGCAGCATCCTTCACAGCCTCTTAAGTAATGTGCATTGAATTTCTCCTGGCTGGCAAACAGGATGGTAATAACAATGTCCAGGCCAGTGTTAGGGAACAGGGGAGATGTGCTCACAGACCAAACCCAACATTTACCGATCCCTGAGTAGGAGAAATCATAGCAGAAGGAGTTTAAGTCATGTACTCTGCCTCTGTGCTACAGTTTAGCTTCAAGCATCCATGGACAAAAATCACCTCATGTGACCAAGAAGCACAAGCCCAGCTACCAAAGGAAGCTGTGGCTCTGAGCAAGCCTCCCTGCCACACTGCAGGGCACTTGGACTCTGCAGCAAATGAGCACATTTAGCTGGCAGAAGCAGATTTTGCTCAGCAGCCCTTTACTCAAGCCACCTCTCTGCACACTGCAGCATTCCCTCCTCTCCAGGAGCTGCAGCATTTCCATCTGGGGTCTCATCCCCAGGGCATCCTGCTATATCCAAAAACCAACCCCTTTCAGCACCAAGAAATCACTAGTTTGGATATAAATCTCTTTGGTACATTTGGCCATCAAATATCTTCGGGATCCCAGC
>NW_005054370.1:3394028-3394768 GCF_000277835.1 Geospiza fortis | reverse complement strand
ACTCTGAGCATGCTGTCATCCCAGCACAACCCAAGCTTGGATTTACTAGCCAGATGTTGCATACCAGAGGCTTAGAGACAAAATGTTATTTTTCTAAAGAAAAAGAAAAACAAAAGCCTGCCCAACATTTCTATAATACAAGGGAAAATATAGCTGCAAAGCAACTGCGGTAAGACACATGCTCTAGAATGACTCCAGCCCAGGCTCCTTCGCCAACAACCTGCTTCATCATCTAATGACTGAACCATGCAATGAGCCTTCCAGAGTATTTAAAGGTGACCTGGACAGACAAAAAAAATTGGCCTTGCTCCCTTTAACTTTTGGCTTGTGATAGAGTGGAGAATATTTTCCCTTGCCCCTGTCATTTGCATGTTTTAGTTGTTTGGGTTTTTTTTTTTTATATTAAGTATTCACATCCTGTCTAATTTTAAAGAATGTTTCCTCCTATCGTGCATTATATTTATTCATTCTGAATGTCACTAATAAAATTAAGTACAAGTTATGTGGCAAAGGCAGATATTTCCCTTTCATTCTTATGCAGAAAAGACATCTCAGGACAGGCTGTTTTTATTTTCACAGTATGACAAAGACCCAGGAATTAAGCACACTAACATATTAAAATGCATGTTAAAGCCCAGCATGGAATCCAATTCCTGTGAAAACTAGGTTCTATGGGACATTGGGGATCTAGAAGAAACTTTGCAAAAAAACCCCCATTTCCCAAATTCTTCTATTCTTTT
>NW_005054370.1:3384776-3394005 GCF_000277835.1 Geospiza fortis | reverse complement strand
GAAGATATCAATGATGATCAAATCTAGCAAAGTAAGCAAACCCACTCCCAGTCCCATTTTCAAAGTGATCAGTTTGCACTTAACTAGAAGGGAGAGGTGCAATGGGATCCTTGTATCAAAAGCCCTGGATTGAGCTGGGGGCCAGCTGTAGGATGGCTACACTCCACTGGCAAAGGTGGACATCTGACAGCAAACCTGGCCTTAACCCTGCCCAACAGCACATCCCAGCACAGCTCTGCATGTCCCCCCCATCTGTCCCCCTGGGCTGTCCCAGTACCTTTGGCTGCTGGTAGTGCTCCATGGCCATGGTGATGACATTGAGGCCGATGACGCCGGTGATGAACAGATCCAGGTAGTGGCTGGTGCACATCTGGTGAATCAGGAGGCGGAAACGGGAGTAATCCGAGTAGTAGGGCTTACACTGAGCTTCTGCAGCAGGGAGGAGAGTGAGAGGCAAATCAAGGGATTTCTCTTCATCGTTCTCAAGTCAATGCCCCCTCACTCTCCAACTCCAGAGATAATGAATTCTAGACCAATCACAGCAAAATACTGTCCTTTTTATTTCCTTTTTTCCTTGCTGGCATGTTACCATTTTTAATGGTAATAAAGATGAGCTCCCGTCATCTTATATCCATGAAACATTTTCAGTGGGACATGCTCTATACTCAGCCTTGTATCAGGAATCAGGGATGAGGTGAGCTGAGACTAGTGTGCTGCTAAAAAGAATTTTTCTCTGAATTTAAGTTAAATTTAAATTAAAATAACAATTTTTTTTTTCTGTTGATCTTAAAAGTCCCCAAAGCATTAGAAAACCCAATTAATGGTCATTTGCTGGGGACAGATTTTACTAACAATTGCCTAAAAACACAGGCCATTGAGTATGTGGTGGTCTTTGAATGAGAGAGTGCAAACATATGATGTTCTTTGCAATAAACTGTAGAGACAACAGAATTCAACACCTTGGCTGTCAGAAAAATGGTCCATAAATATACCAAGGAAAACTGATCAATGAGCCTTAGTGATCAGAAAATAACAATCCTCCATTTAGACAAGATTATCAAAACGCAGATTGCACTGTCCAACTGCATCCCATGTTTGGCTGCCTCAGGGATGACACATGGACTTTAGACCCCAAATGTTCCTAGAGATAAACTCATTTACTCACCTAATATCTAATGAGGAAATGCCAAGGCTGAGTATATAATTCAGTATAATTTTCAAGGAGGCATTATAGTGCAGATTGATGTGGAAAGGGCTGTCTTGAAAATGTCAGAGTATAATATTACCCTCATAATTAGATGATCAACTGGTTATGAAAATTATTGAGCTGTAAGAATTGCACAGTTGATATTTAGTGCTCCAGAGCAAATGTACAGTTCGATAGTCCAAGAAAAAAACTTTAGCAAAAATGATGCCAGGAAGCACAGGTTTGGGTTGCCCTAGGGGAATACTAATTTTAGAAGATTATATTTTGCCTGGAAATAGAGCTCACTTTGTCAATAGCCAATGACAATGCAATCAAATCCATAGATTTAAAGGTTGCATGTGCTCCCTGCTTCATAGCAGGATCCTGAAAAATCAGTTTTGTTTTTTTCCATAGAGACAGACCTTTCCCTCCCAGCCCAGGGACCAAAGGGAAAAAACACTCAGCAGTTTTATTCTGTAGGGGTTTGGAAGGCCCAAAATTCTGTTTCAGTGTCATCAAATGAAAGGCAGTATTAATATTCACTTTCTGATCTGCAGTGGGCTTTAGGTGATCTGCACCTAAGTGCTAAAGCACAGTATTGATGAAAAGGTCTATGAAATTAATTTTCATGCTGAATCTATTGAGTGCTTATGAAAAAAAGCAGACTAGTAACTGCTGACTCACTCATAAGACTTTGTCAGATATCTCAGAATCTGCATAAATCTCCATAAAGTCAAGATATCTCGATCACATTATGCTAAATTATGACTAGCAAATTAACTAAAATGTTTGAATACAATTAGGTTAGGAATAGGACCTATTTTTATGAACCAACTTATCATCTTGGAAAGAAACACGATCGTAATTGGATCACTTACTTCTTTTACATTTATGTATAATTCACATTCAAAAAGAAAAATGTCAACGTTTCTACCTTTTCCTGCAATGGATTTGCTTACGAATAATGACACTGGAATTTAATTTTTTTTCTCAGCTTTGACTGACAGATAATTCCAAATCCTACAGAATAGCACCAATGCTGTTAGAGCAGAGAGAGGATTTAGAGAGAGGTTGTAAATGTTCCCTGTGCAGGGCTCCTGCACCTGGATTAGCCAGTGCATGACCTTATAAGCAGGGTTGATAATTGTTCAGATATCTGCAAAGGCTTTTCCCCTTTCCACCCCCTCTCCCACCATACCTCCTGTTCACCTTGCCCAGCACCCACGTGTCCACAGACAACCCTCTCTAGATGCTGGTCTCACAGATGCCCTTGTAGCCTTGGAAAATTCCCAGTGATAAATGTTCCATCCTTCTCCATTAACTTTGTTAAGAGAGGATTTGGCAACCCATGCTTACAAATTATGTCACCACTCGCAACTCCAGTGTCCCCATGTCAGCCATGCATCTTGGTGCCATACAGATGCTCCCACACACAGGCTAACATGCTGCCTGAGGGCTAGGGATAAATCCCCACTGCGTCTAGGTAAGCAGGGAACTTTCTGAACAGATAAACCAGTTTTTACCATTGTGAAAATACCATTTCTTTAACTTGACCCTGCAGAGTTCTGCAGAGAATTTGGGATAGATCTGGTATAATTCCCCCTCTGCAAAGCCCCTGCCTCCTATGACACAGTGACATTTGTAATTATTGCAATAAAGAGCTTAACAATACCAACATCTTGGGAAATACAGACATCTGTTAAACTCCAGGTGGTGAACTTCACAACTAACACAAGACCACATTACTGTACCGTTACAATACACTGTGTCAAGAACAACAAGAGCTCTGGGTTAGTCTTGGTTATTACTGGAAAGGTTAATGTGGCTTCCAGGCACATATGGCGTTAAAGAAAGGCAGAGAGCAAACCAACAAAGAGGAATTGGCAGAGTGAGAAAAGATGAGGAAATACAGCAAAAGCCCACTACGAGACATCAGACTGTTGGTAAACAAGGTGTAAATCAAGCTGCTTCACCAGGGCTGGGGGCCAAGGCAGAGGGAGAAGTGGGTCAAATCTGGAGATCATTCCACAGGATGAACTTGGCTCAGACCGTGGATCCTGAGAGATCTCCTCCCAACCCAGGTAGGAAGGGGATGTTGCAGCCAGCTGGGAGGTGGTCTGAGCAAGTCCCACCTGCCCCTTCCTCCTGGGGGTGATGGTGGTCCTGACTGTGCTGGCATGGGAAGCAGTGCCTGGAGTGGGGTGCACTTGGTTTTAGCTCATCACTTCTATGGGCTCTGAACTTAGGTTGTATCGCAAGCTTCAGTACTCAACTCTTGGCACCAAGCTCTAGGATTATTATTGATCCCCTTGACATGGTCTGGGAACTCACCACTGTTCCCTCCTGTTTGGCTGGAAAGGAAATGACCATTGCTGTTGCAGGATAAATATTTCCCATTCCTAATCCCTGTCTAACTTTTCCCAGGCCAGGTGCCCTTGGGGCTCAGTGATCCCAGACTGGGTTTGGGGCACTAAACCCTGTAGTCCATTTTTCTGATGGTGGTGGAACGTCACCTGTGAAACATCACCAGTGCCCAGCAGAGCAGCACTGGGGCACCCCTGTTTTTGCTGGGCAGTGCCACTCCCAGAATCTCCCAGGGCTCGGCTGGTTTCTGCCACCACAGCAGGGAGTGGGACTGGGGCCACTTTCTTCCCATTAACTGCATTTTTTGGGGGGAATCAAGCTGAGCATGCAGCTCCAAAATATCTACGAGGAGCATCTGCCTCCTAATATAGCCCTGTCAAGAGAGAAATTGCCACTTTCCCTGAGGTGACTTCGAGCTGGGGCTGCGTGGGCACGGGAAATTGGAATTCACAAGAGTGGGACAATTCCATTACTGTCTCCTTCAGCTTCTTCCTTCTCCTATAATAAGGGAATTAACTGCTTTGCAGGTTTGAGTATCTGGAGGACAGTGGCAAACCAGTGAGCAATTAAACCCATGACACAGCTGGATTTACAAAATGTATCAAGAATATTATTAGGTTAAAAAGTAGTTTGCACTGAAGGAACTTGTTTTATTTAAACACAGAGTTTTAGTTGGCTTTTATTGTACTGAATGGATTTATTTAAAAAAAAAGTGAAATGGAAAATGACAAATTATTTCCACTGCGAAGATTCCCGTTGTGATAGAATGTAGACTTGGAGAAAAAATAAAGGAAAAAATGAAATTATAAAATATTTCACTAAGCACCAGGCAGTAGCACACACGCACACACACAATACCATCTTGTCTTCACAGAAAGAGAAAAGACGCCCTCTGAAAGTGCCGACACGTGGGCAAGCTTTGGGTCACAACTCAGATTTCTCACTGAACCACAGGAAGTTCATCTACTGCACCAGGGACTCATTCTCTAAATTCCCAACAGTCAGGTTCAGAAATAAAACCCTTCTATTTCCTCATGTTGGTGCCTGCAGAGCAGCATGGTACATTCACTACCACTGGATCCAAAGAAAAGACGGCAAAAGGAAACACACGGCACAGGTCTGACAATTGTACACATCTTAAGGGTAAATGCTAAGAGACTTTCTGAGCCTGCAAGGAATAATGGAGGGGGTTTGGAATGAGTTCAGTGTCTTAAAAATAACATAAAATAAGACAGCCTTGATGCAACTCTGTAGGACCAGGAGAGGAGTCACAATCAAGCAAAAAGAAGAAAAAATAACCAGATCACCAAACCCAGTGAGAGCCCCTCCCTCATGCTGCCCCCATTTCACAGGAGAGACCAAGAGGCCCAGCAAGAGCAGCAAGAAAGACAGCAAAGAAATATAGATATCAGGAATGGCAATGGGAAGGAGATTCAGGATTTATTAAAGCATATTGTGATAACTTCCAACAAGGGCTTAGAAATACAAGGTAGAATCTCTGTCTCCTTGAGTTATCTCTGCAGTGAAAGCCAATTTTTATTTAATCAAAGCTCCCTGCAATCTAAGAGAGATGGATGGAGCCCTGCACCCATCTCTCACAGGCTGCAAGCAGTGGCAGCCTGTGCACAGGTGAGAGTTTTAATGGCACAATTTTTGTAGTGTATTATTTTTGTCGAAAATTGCAGCTATATTTGTTTTTATGTTGGTGCCTCTTTAAACATTCAGGCTAATATTCTTAAGTTATGAATTAAACAAAATGCTTTCCAGATCAAAGATTCTCCTAAAAGTAAAAAGAGCAAGGGATGGATTTGCAGCCCTGAGCATCATCCTGAGAAGGGGGCTGGGAAAGGGAAGTGTGAGCAGGCTGTGGGTCAAAAGGGACACCTCAGACCCCATTAGTGTTGAGCCCAGCTGGTCCATCTCCATCAGCACCTGAAAAGGCTTTGAGGTGGTATCTTTATTTCTTTTAATTTACAAGATGCTTCATGGATTAATCAATGCACAGAATTTACACACTGGGCAGCACAATGACTAAATCCTGTGTCCACAGTGGGGGTTGGTGTGGGGTTGAGTTCCCTGTTGAAGCACTGAAGCTTTGCCCTGTACTGAATTTTACCCTGCTGAAAAAAACCACTCCCTGGAGTACAGTGTTTGTGGAGCAATAAGCAAGGGCTGAAGAAATAATGAAATATCCTCCCTAAGCTTTCCAAAGACACACACCTGAAAATCATTCAGACTCCTAAGCTGGTTGTTGGAAAGCTAAAGTCAACAGTAGAGGACCCATTTTCACAGTCCAGTCATTATTCTCTTCAGAAAAAAAAAGCTAAAAGAACGAAAAAATAAAAATAAAAAAAAGCCATGAAAAGTCTGACAGTGTCTTAATGAAAACCAGAGGGGAAAAAATACTGAATAACGTAAGATGATTGAGGAGTAAATTAAGGGTTTGCAAGTGTCAGTGCTGAGGCAGGTCTGCAGACCTGCAGCTCAGAATGAGATGCGTGTGCCATGAAGGAAGCAAACGAGCTTTGCACCACACACATGGTTTAGTGGGATGCCTCAGCCGCGGTGGCCAACTGTTAGTGACACAGCACTGCCATTCAGAGGGACGAGACGTGCCAGCTTCCCAGTACCTTGCACTGCACTGGCTGAGCTCTCCATTAATACATCATCCAGCATTAGATCTAAAAGAATGAAACGGCATTAATCACCCGGCAGGACACACAGCAAGACTCCCCAGTCCCTGTGGAGGTTCCTATGGCTCTCCGTTGCCTCTGCCAGCAGTGTTTCCTTGTGGGATCCTTGTGCCTCGTGGAGGGTGGACTCAGGTATATGTGAGAAAGGAAGAGCTCTTGTGCTTCTCCCTCTTGTGGAAGCCCAAGACATCCCCAAGAACCCCCTCAGTTGATGATGAACACACTGCTGAAGGACCATCTGGGACACGGCCTGCTGGGACAGCAATACCTCACAGTGACCACTCCTGCACCCGCCCACATCTCAGATTTCACATGCTTCCCCAGTTTTCAGACACCTGATTGGATAAATGCATTGGAAGAGTGTACAACTAAAAATGACCGTGCCACTAGTCAATGTCTGTGTGTATTTGACAACCCTAGGCTGGTTTGGGCATCTGGGATCACTCAGGAAGTCCAGCTGAAAGGAACCCCCATCCAGTTGCTGGCACAATTCCAGCACTAGTCATGGTTTCGTCCACAAGTTCCCACTGTGCAGAACAAAGTTAAGCAATGACATCTGTTGCCTCTGAGGGGAAAGCTGGACACAGTCAATTAAAACTAATGTTTCACTGAGCATGGATTGGGAAAACTGTTCTGAAGCGATTTGGAGGACTTCATACTTTACTCTTGAAAGGTTTTTATGGCAATTGAATACTCAGCAATATTTGATCCTCAGTAAAGTATCTGTTTATTGCCTCTTTAATGAGGTATTTCATAGCACTGAATGAATAACTGTATCTCCAAGGATGGTTTGTGATTCCTTCCCTGTGGGAAATTGCCCAGACTTACATCTTTTCTTCATCTAGTTCCTCTAGCATTATAAATAAAATAATTAATAATACTTAAACATCTATTTTTTTTTTCTACAGAAATATCAGTATTCCAAAACTGCAACTTTAAATAGCTATTGTTATATCCAACCTTTAAAATCCTTTTCTAACTCATCAGCCTTAAACTGTGCTTGGGAACTTGAGCTAAGCAAAAGAGCTTTCTAGGCATTTTCTTGAGGGGGAAAAAGAAAACCCAAAAAAACATGCAACAAAAAAACCTCTTTCCATCTGTATCCCACTTAACTGAGAACAGTCTAATGGGTCCTCCAGTGCTCTTGAGGGAAGCCTCCTACTTTACACTGGCCAGTGAGGGAAGCAGGCTCTTGGCATAAACCTAAGTTTGATGGCCAGGGGCTGGTGTGACATATCCTGTTTTGTAACACGTTTTGTAACGTGTGAAGCTCATGGGACTAAAAGATGTGACCAAAGGAAATGGTTGGGGAAATGCTGAACTGAGAGAGGCTGAGGCAGCACTGTGGCAACGTGGTTCCGTGATTAAGCCTGCAACAACTATTAAACACCTCTTAGGCTATTAAAAAAAAAAAACAACAAAAAAACAGACACTATCACCAGCTTTGGGAAAAAGCACCTAATCAGATAGCCTCTTAAACAGTCCTGAAGTCTGTCAAAGATAGAGAAGTGAAAGAGGACAGGGAGAGAGCAGGAGGTGGACTGACCAGGGAGAGAATGTGCAAGGCCGTGGACAGGAAGGGCAATGGAGAAAGTTCAGTCAGAAGAGAAAGCATGCAAGAAGAGCACCTCCAACCTGTGGCCTCTGGCTAACTTATTTAGGAATTATTCAACTACATTAAAATGAAAAGAGACTAAGAGACAAATGTCAGTTTGGAGACTTTTGGCAGAGTGGGGTCTTTCCTCGTTTCACCTGTAGAGCCTCCTCTAGGCAGGGCTACACACTTGCACATCTAGTTGGGAGTTGGGTTCAATTTGCACCAGCACTATTTTGTGTAGTTAGTTACTCTCCTTGTCTGGTTGTTTTTTTTCTTCTAATCTGTATTTCTCAAGCAAATGCATTGATATATTTCTCTATGGAGTTTTAAAGCATTACTAGAATGAGATGGTTCTATTATTTTATTACATTCTTGAATAGCAGTGGTGCTACTGTGCCAATAAATAAACCTGCTTGATAAATGGGACAGGTAACATCACTGTGGCAATACAAGACTGTAATAAACCAAATAGTGAATCCAGTTATCAGCAACAGTGCTCATGACTGAGATTTATGATGCCATCCAGCACTACTGATCTTTGCAGTTGTCACTATTTGTGTAACACTGAGCTCTGCTATCCAAGAAGCTCCAAGCCTGATTATTATTATTTTTTAATTTAAATAACCCCCAATGGAAAGGTCATTGCAAATCATGCAGCCATTAAAAAGGCTTCCTTGGCTCCTTGTTCAGCCTAAAATGACACTATTTCCTTCATGCAAATTTTATAGCTGGACATGCTTTTGGGAGAAGAATTATCACCAGACGCGAGACAGGGAGGGGAGGGAGGAGGGGTTTATGTGGAAGGTCAAGCAGGACTCAGAAAGATGTGGAAAGACTACCGACCAGCCATCTGTTTCTCCTTACTCCTTCTCTTTTTCTCCAGCCGGCGGAGCCTTTTTTCCTCCCGCCTCTTGGCTTCTTCCTCCTCCTGGTGCTGCCGACACTTGTGGAAATTCTCCACCACCACCCCCACAAACATGTTGAGGACGAAGAAGGCCACAATCAGCAAGAAGGAAATGAAGTAGAGGAGCATCCAGGGATTGTAGTTCATGACTGGCTGCAAAGTGGAGGAAGGCAAATTTCAACTGAATCACAAAAAGAAGAATGGGAACAAATTGATACAGCTGTGCCAACCACAGAACTCACAGCCCTTTCAGGCAGGCTGCTCTGCTCTTCCTGAAAATTAGAGCTTGCTGAGACATTTTAACTGAATGCTCCTAAAATGTGTGTTGAGGACAGAAGCACCACCTCTCTTCTGCAAAAAGGACAGCAGCATCCTTTGCAGCTACTGTAAGCTCCTCATTGCGAACCTCTACATACACAAAGCACTTCTTTTCTCCTGAAATGACCAAACTGTTTAAAAAGTCAAACCATCCTTTGATAGGTGCA
>NW_005054370.1:3374854-3384760 GCF_000277835.1 Geospiza fortis | reverse complement strand
GGAAAATGTTATGAACAAATCCAGACATTTTACTAATTCATCACATCTCACAACTTGGATTAAATACCACCCTGGATCCTAATTTCATAACCCCATTTGACTGTAGAAGCCCACAGTACTTTGCAAAACAAGAGCTAAAATATGTGACCTTTGACAAGTCATTTGTTACAGCTCTGCTGCAGCCTGTACCTGCTGGTCGACTCCCACAGCATCCAAGCCATCGTACATGATATCCACCCACCCGTCCTTGGAGGCCAGGACAAAGAGAGACATCAGGGCCTAGAAATGCATGGAAAAACAGTTAGACACAGTTGCACTAAACCTCTTTTACTTGTAACATCTTACTCCACCTTGCCCTTTCCTGCCTGATAATGGGATACTTTGATGACCAAGATTTCTCTTGGCAGCAAAACCTATCAATGCCAATGCCTGGTTCAGCAATGAACAGTAATTCGGAAACCACAGTGCTGAAGACAAAAGTGGCTTCATTTCCACCCTCCGGGTCTCTACTGCTCCCAGCTAATTAGTTCTTACCACACTGCTAAAAAAAGGCTGCGTTGCAGAGATGGCTGAAAATGTCCAGCTCTATTAGACAAGCCCTTCTGCAAGATATATTTGGTTTGTTATGTAGCAGTGAAGCAATTAAGTGCTTCATGAAGCCACATGTGCTTGTTCTGTTCCAAAAAGAAGTGTATGCCTGCTTGGAAACACTACCTTTGGGATTTACAGAGACAGAATGCTGTGTATGTGAACTGAATATTTACTGTGGCAGGCAGGGCCCTGTAAGAAAATCCCACGGGATAATAAGCCACAGGTTTTAAGTCAAGGAGGTAAAGGAGCAAAGAAGCAGATTACCGTTCTATTAATACCTGGCCGAGATTATCAAAATTATACTTGTGCCGGACCCATTTGTAGCTTGCTTCTGTACAATCCGATTTATTTGTGATGTTTCTGGTGTCCTCCCCCTGGCACACAAAAAACTTGCCTTTGAAAAGCTGCAAAACAAGCAAAGAGAGGAAGTGTCAGGGTTCAGTCCACAGTATTTCTATGCAGGTGATGAGCATTTCTCCAGGGTTCTTGCACAGCGCACGCCAATCAGAGCTGTCGAGGGAACTGACCTGATTCCTGCAGGTTATTAAGACTGAGCAGCCTTTGTAAGACACACATAATGAGAAAATGCATGATTTCACATCATTTAGGACACCCACCTCATGCATTAAGCTGTCGGGTTCAGTGATCTGAGACTCACCTAAAGGCCTTTGCTCCTACACTTGTTAGCTCAAGTGTAGCCCCAGCCAATAGCCCAGACCAGCTAATGGCTTCTTATCACATGTGGAGCAACTCTGGTGACTCTCAGTCCAGTTAACAACAAATGAAGTCTAACAGGGGCCCACTGTCAGCAGAGAAAAGGTGGCAGCAAAGAGACCCAGTGATGGACTAATCTCTGCTCATGGAGGTCACAAGGGGACACTTCCAAGGGGAGATGAGCCCCTGGGGGTGATGTTCGTGTTGAATCGAGACTGCTGTCAGTCCTGCTCTGCTCTCTGATTCTGGGTGCTGTGCCCCAGCTGTCATTAAGCTCTGCAGTCTGCAGAGTGACTGAAATTATTCCCTGTGCACAGCTTAAGGAGCTAAGCCCAGATGGTACTGGGTACCTGATACTGAGCTTTTTTCCTTTGGTTTATGCCTGGGGGGATGCAATTCCTGGATAGTCAGCTCCTTATTTATACCTGCATGAGGAACAGGAGCCTCCATGTGCTTAATTCTAGACCTGGTGCTTCCCACGCATGGAACAGAAAGTGGCAGGGGTTGATTACTGCTTCAGACAGGGTGATTGATGCAAGCAGGACGGATGGTATCATATCTCAGGAGACAGCCAACAAATCTACTTTTATTTGCTGACAGAAATTATTGACATTACTGTTGGAAAGTGGGGGGAAATGGCAACCTGCTCTCCTGGCTCCTTAAAACACCACTTGGGTATACTGAGAAGAGACACGGATGGGGTTTGATCTGTTGTTCCAGACAAATAACAGTCTAGAAATAATAGTGAACAAGATAAATTCACACACTACTCCATGGGTTTCCTCCAGAAATCAACAGCAGGAAAATGGTCTCTAGGCATGCAAAATTAATCACTGCTCAGCGAAATCATAGAATTTTTGGATGCAAGAAGTCTTCCCTGATCTTTCCATGGAGAAACACTATCAGTGGTAAGGCAGACTGGGGAGATATACTCCTCACAGAGAAAAATTTTAATTAAGCAGGAAGGTAAATAACTGGTTCTAGTATATTGTCTGTAAATATAACTTCTCCAGGAGCTGGACTGTAATGGCACTCAGGTGGGAGAGGTAACAGTGCTCCTGATAGGGTTTGGAAACACAAAGCTCAATTTGTAAAAACATTGATCCCTGTCAGTACTTCACAGTTGGGCACTTCTGAAAGGAAAAGACCCAGTGTTTCTTACTGGACTTGCTTTATCCACCTATTTCTTCTATCTTATTAATGACTATTCACACATGGGCAGCTCTACAATCAAAACAGTTTTGCTAAGAGGACACACCGTTAGAAACTTTGATGTCTGGATTTTAATAGATTAAAAACCTCTAGTTTGATCCCCAGCTTATATTTAAATGGAAAAACTAACTGTAAGTTTGAGAGATCATCTTTTTATAGAAAATAGCTCTGGCCTCATCTTACATCTAATTAGACATAAATATTAACTGAGAATTTTGCATCCTGAATACAGGATCAGTCTTGCTTGTATTTACCTCTGAATCACATCAATAGTCATGACAATTTAATATAAAGCTGCAAGTGTCCAGGGAAAGCATCACAATTAGCAGGGATGAAATTCAAAGAGCATACTGCAAGTTTTGTTTTCTGGCATAAATTTTCTCATGAGTGTTAGATTGTTTTATGGGATATGCTTAGTTTTATGAATCTGTTCAATATAATAGATGGATATTGTTATGCTGTAATGCTAAACCAATCTAGCTGCTGAGGTGGTTATGGATGGCATGATTTTCTTCCCTGTTTATTTTCAATGCTGTATTTATTATCTAAGCAGTATGTTAGAGTAAAATATTATATACGATACCTTTCCAAAACAAAGCCAAATAGAGTTTCTTTCCAAAAGACAGCTGTGACAGATCAGATAAACTTCAGAAAGAAGTAAGCGTTATGTCAGAATATATTTATATGAAGCAATCTCTTCTTCCCAGGTAATGAGAAACCAATTGCATTGGAAACTGCTGCTGTCCCCCTGGGTTCCTGCACTCCTGGGACTGAGAATATTGCCAGCAAATCCGGCAGGAAACAGACTCAGAAATCTTTGTTTCTGCAAGCTTTCAGTTACACAAACTGTCAGAATCTGAATGTATCTCTAGTTCAAGGTCTCTCTGGAGTTTACAAGCCAATGATTTCAGCTTTGAGTTTCTATTTCCCTATCAGTTTGTAACTAGAAAAAAGGTGGAGGAGAGATCATAGAATCATGGAATGGGTTGGATTGAAAGGGACCTTTACAGGTCACCTAGTCCAACTCCCTGCAGTGAGCACAGAGACCCCATCCATCCTGACATCAGTTCGAGTTCAGAAAGCCTTACACTGTGCCATGCGTACAGATACCCTGACTTGGGGCAATTTGAGGCTTGTTATGCTTTCAGGATAAGTGTTGAGGCTTATGGAAGACTCACCTGAACTCCCAAGATCCCGAAGATTATGAAAAAGGCACAGCAGATAACCACAATGTTCCCAATGGGTTTCAATGATGACATGAGAGTCTCCACAACCAGCTTCAGTCCTTGGGCTCGACTAATGACTCTGTAGGGGCAAGTAATTACAAAAGCTGTTAGTCCTGTTCCTGCTCAGTTTTGCCTCCTATCAAGATAGAAGATATGAAGAACATAGCATTAGAAAATTTTTTACAATGACAAGTAACTCAAAAATCATGATGGAAAAAGCACTTCTGGAAGATTGACCTGTAAAGTTACGGAGGTCTTGGAGCGAAGGGTCAGCTTTGCATAAATAAAGAGGAGGAGGAGAAAACATATGAAGAGTCAGGCCAAAAAATTCAGCTGTTTTGCTTGGGCCATCCACAGACACAGTTCATGCCTGCAGCCTGTCTAGGACTACAAAGAGAGGGCCTTCCACTGTCCTTTCCTATACAGATTTAGGCAAGACACCTGATTTCCCTGTCTCAGTCCATGAAATGGAGCTGCCGCTCTTACACATCTGCCTGCACATCTGTAGCAATTACAGTCTGGGTTGGAAGGGACCTTTAAAGGTCATCTAATCCAACCCCCTGCAATGAGCAGGGACACTTCCTACTACTAGATCGGGTTGCTCAGAGCCCCTGATATTTCCAGGGATGGGGCATCAATCACCTCTCTGGGCATCCTGTGTCAGTGTTTTCAGCACTCTCATCTTAAAAAATAATCTGTTGTGTCCTTATAGTGCTGCTGTGTACAGGGACCTGAGCTATCCCTCAGACCATCACAATTTCTGCTTTATAACCATTGTACAGCCTCAGCTCTAAAACAGTGCTGTCCTCCAGGTGAAACTCCACTGGCAGGACTGGAAGCATCTAACCTAATTTCTGTTGCTCCTCTCTGTCTGGTATCACACAGAATTTCATAACAGAAGGTTAGATCATATCCCAAAGTTGAAGAAGCATAATGTGGACTTCATGACTGAAGAAAAAAAAAGCAAAAAAAAAGTAGAAACTGTACTATACTCTCAAGGTTAATATTGCAAAGAAATGACAAGTCTTGTGTGATTTAGAGAAGCCATCTCAGCATGCTAGGAAAGATGAACAAGATATGCAGCCTCACCAACCTGAAGATGGGAACCAAGAAAGGCATTTGAAGAGGTTACATGCCTCCCTCCTCTTGATGCCAACTGGAATTAAGCATTTCACTAGCTATTTCACTAGCTCTGTAAATCAGTTTGTACTGATGCCATAGAAACTGCTTTCATGACTCAGAAGCAGTTAAATGCTGTGAAAGTCAGAGGAGGGAAGTGACTGTGTGTTTCTGGGTGCTGCTGGTGACTCCTTTGAACACTTGGCTCTCAAATGTGTCCCAAACTTCCCCATGTTCTAGTTTCTGCCTGGGTCTCTCTTTTGCCATGGGAGTCCTCTCACCACCTCTCCCGTTTCTCCCCAAATCTGGCTCCACCACCTGAAGCACTGTTGGAGTTTTGCTGCCTGGATAGGGTCCAAGTTCTCCTCCACTCCCTCTCCCAGGCATGGTGCTCACAGCAGAGATCCCCATTGACACATTCACACTGATCATGTGCGGCCTCATCTGGGACCACAGCCAACCTGCACCATTCCTCTCCTGCCCTAGGGCCTGCAAGTTGAATGATCTGCAGTGCTCAATGCACAGCCACCAGCTCTTACCAAAACTGTTGGGTTTAAATAACATCCTGAAAAGCTAAAGCTTATTTCCTTTTTTTTTTTTTTCTGGTTAAATATTTACTCAAAATGTCAAGGGTAACTCATCAGTTATCACTTTCAAAAAGAAGCAGATGGTGGTATTTTTATCTGCTCTCTTACCAGTGAAACACAAAGAGCAGATGCTGCTATTCCTCACACTGAGCATCTCTGCCAGGTGGGTGCTGTGGCTCCCTATTTCAGATGCCTCAGGTTTCCTGACATTCAGATCTGGGTATTTTAGGGAAGGAGCTGGAGAATGAGATGGCTGAAGGAGCAGAAGGCTGCACACCTCATGAGCAGTGTGGGGACTGGTCAATGTAGGCTGCCAAAGCTGCCCACAGGGATTAGCCCAGCCTGGAGACTTTGCTGTTGCTGCCATGGGGCTGAGAGCTGAGCCCAGCCTAGCAAACAGAGGCTGAAGAGCAGCTCAGTGTGCCCAATTCGATGAGTGAGGTAATGCAGCCTAACAGGCCATGTCTGAGTGCACAAAGCAAGCCTTGGGCTGGACAGGCTGAGGCTTTCAGCTCCTCAGATGGACTAAAGACCTTCACATGCCTCACATTCTTTGCACAGTTCTGGGTGAAATACAACACCTGCCAAACTACAGGTGGGAAACTGAGGCACAGGAGGAGGGAAGCCACATTCTCAGAGGTAGGAAGGCAGCTAAATTCCAATTATTTCAGTGTAAATTAGGTCTTTCGGTGCCTTTAGGGATCCTGACTTTAGGGATCATGGACTTCTGTCCACTGTCACGCAGGATGGAACCAAAGTCAAGTCTTCTAAACTGAAGGTCTATCGTCTGAACTACTGAAGCATCCTTAAATTTTGGAGAACAAGGAAGGCATTTAGTCTCCAGAGATTAAAGTTGATAATTTTCTCCAACGGTTATTAAGAAATGCTGTTCTAGAAATAATAAAGTGATTTCCCCTGTGAGGTACTATTTCATATCCAGCTGAGAGGGAAAATAGGAGGTTACTTGTCTGAATTTGCAAAGTCATGGGCATGTAGAGGAATAAAGGGCTGAAAACCAGCAGCGTTTAGCTGCTTTATGTGTTTTGATCAACCAGGGAATTCCTCAAATTAGAATGCATTGGAGTAAAAGCTGCCACCAGTTTAGCTCCATGCCAGTGCTGTTTTCAGCACTACAGGGAGGAAAGACTTTGAAAAGATTTTGAAAAATAATAGTTCTTGCTAATGGAAACCTTCAGACCTTGGAGCTGCCTCAGACTAGGGGCCTGATCCAACACTGAGGCAAGTCTGTGTGAAGATTCCTGATATTCTCCTAAGAGTCTGACATTTCTCTAAGGAGTGTCAATGAAATTCTCAGCTTTTCCAGATTATTAGTACCACCTACAATATGTCAACATACAGCATTCCCACACCTCATCAGTATTGCCAAGGTCCTGCTGCTATCAGGCTTGTAAAATCTTATCTGACCCATACCTCTGCAATTTATGGCTGAAAGATGCAGCCGATTTGGAGCCCTGCAGTCGTGCAGGAAAAGGAGACCTGATAAGGTTCCATTCAGCACAATTCCAGTCTGTATTAGGCATATGACAAACAGAGAAATTGAAATGAGAGATTCTTTCTTCTTTATTTTGGTGTGAAGAAATGTTAATCCCTCTAATTCCCCCTGGTTCTTCTGGTCTGAGGATTCCCAATGCTGTTGAATCCCTGGTGTGAGATGCTCCACACCCACTGCCAGCTTCATCCCAGCTGGATCCTTACCAACATTAAAGCTTCCCAATGAGAACTGTCAGAAGAAGTAGCAGTACTTAGATGAGGCAGCAGATCAACATTAATGAAGACCTTCTTCCACAGATTAAAAGAAAATTAGCAAAGGTGATAATATGATAGATAGAAGAGAGTAATGAAATGACTACTAGACCATGATAGTATAAAAGTGAGTAATTTATCTGTGTGCTTTAGAAGTCAAAGCCTGGGCTCTGTAGAGAGTAAAACAGCCCAGAAGTCCACCCACATTAAATCTGAATACATTTTCAATTTTGATTTCTCTCGTATCTTAAGCTATAACACTTGATCCCAACAATAGCAGATTGAATGCATTAGGAAGGAATGTTACTGTATAAGCAATCCCTTTACTGGCTGAAACATCAGAGGGTCATGGAAACATCTTTAAATGTCATTCCTTTGTGAATTTATTTTTGGAATTCTGGTCATAAAGTTGGGCTTGAATCTTCATGGATTCAATATGGAGGCTGATAATCAATCATGCAATCAAAACCCCGCAATTGGCATACAGGTTTTTAAATGTCTGGGCAGAGGGCAGAACTGTGCAGGGTTTTGTGTACTGCATAAATCAATGGGGTGGTTTCCACAGGAGAAAATAAAAGACAGCATGAGGAAGATCTTTTGAAAGGATCCCCCTTCCAGGCCATCCAGTGGGAAAGCCAACACAGAGCACGAGAGTTGTCTCTGCCCTTGAGCTGAGTGTGACACACACAGCTGTGGCTTGGCTTCTCACTGAGGGTGTCCTCCTGCAGTCCTGTCCTGGAGTGTCCCCGGAAAGGGAGGACAGAAGGAGCCAGGTTTGCTCCTCTGTGGTGTGAGTGGAAAGTTGCTTTGGTCTCTGCCTTATGCCTTCCTGAAGAAAAACTGGCACAGCCTCCATGAGACACTTCACCCAGACATGGTAACTGACACCACAGTGTGCAAAGACCTCAGGTCACCTGTCCCAGCTGTCACCCTGCGTTGATGCAGCTACAGATCCCAGGCTGTGCAGTGAGGATGTGATCCTTGAGCCATACGCTGAGCCTGCGGCAAAGGCAGCGTGCGCAGCTGTGGGCAGAGGCTGCTCAGGCAGCCCAGATGTGTGGCACAGAGGCAGATGGGCTTCCACAGGCAGAGATTTATGACTTACTGAAAAGCCCTCAGTTTGATGGCTGCTTTTTCTTTTCCTACAAATCTAATAATGGGAGAACAGAACTGATCCTGAACATATTTAGGGAATGGGCTTGTTGCTGTCTTTTTTTGTTTCCTTTGTAGTAGAAAGCAGCATGTTGGCTGAAAACATGTACTTAATCTCTTGAGAAAACAAATCAAATACCAATAGGATGCAATAGCAATGGAAGACCCCAATCCCACCCATGCTTCAGATGGCAAGTCTTCCTTCAGTTACTGAGTGGATTATTCCCCATAACTGCAGATTATTCATGCACATAGGTGACTACAGAGGAAGGCTCCAGTAAAAAAAGACCCAAGTCCTGGCCAGGCAGCCCTACAGATCTATAAAGAAGAATACAGTGCTTTGACCAGGTCAGACAGGTGACTCCAGCAGAGATCAGCACAACACAAACGTCTCTCTTTAAATCTGATTTAACTATGGAACATCAGAAGAGAAAGTTGCATTCTACAGTTCAGAGAAGAGAAATCAATCCTTCTTTTACCCTGAGCCATCTAGATTATTTTATAGGTTTCTTAATATGGGTCAAAAATCAGCGGAAACAAAGGAACAGAGCAAATCAACCCAACCAGCAACTGGGCAGAAACTACCCCAGAAACTGCAGCTGTCATGAGATACCAGGGGACACACAAAGAGAGAAGAGCCTGAATTGGAGTCACATAGGAATACAGTCTACTCACATGGTGAGGGAGCTGAACTACCCCAATGGTGCCAGCTGTCCAAATAAAAATGATTAAAAGCAGCTCATGTCCTAAAACTCACCAGGTACAACACACATACACAGACCAATTGAACAGAATGTCCTTTGTAGCTGTTGAGAATATTTGAAAGATATGTATAGGCATGGCCATTGTTATTTAGACTTATTATTCACACAGGGGTAGTAAAACAACATCTTCTATCAGAAGCAGAGTCCTATTTTTCTGTTCTGAAAGAGAAAAATCCTGATTCAAAGTGAACCTTTTTATGGAGGAAGCAGCAGTAAGATATGACAGGCACACAAAGATGCTTTGAGCAGGAAGGTTTATTAGCTGCTGCATAACAGGAGCAGCAACAATGGTATTAAAGAGGAACTGCATTTAGCATGAAGAGAAACCCTCATGCCTTGGGGTACAGGTCACAAACAGATGCCCATTTATAAGAGGTTGGTCCTTGGGCAGATTCTTATCAGAGTGGAGCCTGTCCCTGGAGCACAGGCTACTTCCTGCTGGCAGAGTTGGGGGCCAAGTTAGTAGAACAATTGTTTTCATCTTGTCTGGGTCATTTTCGAAGTAAATGTCTCTCTAAAATTAATGGGGAGCTGGGGAAAAAAGCTTCTTTGCATTCTAGGTTAAGCAACAGTTGAGTCTCTGCTTCCTTAAAAATGATCTACCACCTGCTACTAATTTCCTTCTTTGTTATGAAAGCCATTGACTGCCTGAAGGAAAGGGGGAGAAGAAGCTATTAAGCTGCACTTTACACAGAGCAAATGAGAACACAAATAGCAGGGGATGTGTGTTTTAATGAGCAAAAGAGGCATTGATCAGTTTCCTATTGCATTTGGGGC
>NW_005054370.1:3347825-3374843 GCF_000277835.1 Geospiza fortis | reverse complement strand
GCCTGCCTTTGTCTGCAGAGCTGCAGGAGGCTGGGATGACACCGGTTACAGACACTGTGCACTTGTCTCATCTGCCCCTTCCCATGCATGAATGTTAAGCCCTACCTTTGGCACACACATCCTTAGATCTTCCCCTACCTCTACTTACCTCAAGGGCCGCAGTGTCCTCAGTAGCCTCAGAACCCGCAGCATCCCCAGGATTTTCGTGCCGCTGTCTGACACCATCGAGACCAGGATGTCGATGACGGAGATGAGCACCAGCACCCCATCCAGCACATTCCAGCTGCTCTTCAAGTAGGCTTTCTCCCCAAAACACAAGCCTAGTGCCACCACCTGCCCAGACACCAAGTTGCAACAAATTATGACTGTAGCATCCAACGTGTTTGTTGCAGTTAGCAACCTGCTGAGAATGCATTATTTACAGACACCAGTCTGTGAGTCTATTTGCTTCCCAGTACAGAAGCCTAATTAGAAAAACCAGCAAAGTGTTCTATTGAAAGAATTATGAAAATACCGCTGCAGAAACATCCCAGGTTGTCCCTTACAGCTAATGTACTTTTAATGCAGATAAACCTACCTGCACAAAACTATTCCTAACATTTTTAGCTCTGGCATAAAAAAAATTCTATCATATTTTATTCCTATACACTGCAGGAGAGAAGGTACAGAGCGGCTGCCCCAAGCAATCATGTACAAGCTTTGCAAATAAAGAAATTAGAAAAACTTTTCAAAGAAAGCGCAATTGTTCAGTGAGATGATTAGGAATTACTCAAGAGAGATTTGCAGCCATGGGTTTCTGAGCCTTCTGCCTCAAATCCAGCAAAGTGTTTCAATGTGCTTAAGTCTCTCCGTCCTCAGGAAAGCACACAGCAGCTTAGGTGGTTGAGGACAACTGGTTGTTGAAGACAATGGGACTTACATGCATGGCTGAAGTTAAGCATGTGCTCAAGAGCTTTGCTGAATAGGACAGGATTGCTGAATTCAAGGATCTCATTGCTCCTATAATGGTGTAAATCAAGAGCAACTTCAGTGCAATTGTTCTGATGTAAAATGTGCTTGGAATAAGGCATATGGTGGACATTCTGAGTATGATTCAGAAGAGGAAGATATACACCACACTTGCAGCTGGTGGACCTAAGGGTTTTGTGAGTCCACGATAATTAAAAACAACTAATATAATACAGGCACACTTATCCTCCACCTGCATTTACCTTAACTGTCATCTCAGTCAGGAAGATGACTGTAAAGATGTAGTTGGAGAGTGTTAGGAAAATCCGTTCCTATGAAAAAGAAAATGAGAGACAGTGTTTTATAGCCTGCTCTCTGCAGCTATGCATCCCCCCGTGCATATTTGGGTGGTTGAAAACTGTTCTTCCAATTCTGTGCTGAAACAAGCCTTGAACCGTTTGCTTGCAAAGAGGAGAAAATCCAAATATTTAGACAATAACACTGCATGGTTCAGGGCCGCCAGTACCCGGCTCTGTGTCAGCACCATGGACAGAGACAACGGCCAGCACCTTCCCCCCCAAGCCTTCCCATTTGCCTCCAAATCCTCCCTAATTTCTCCCAAATTATCCTCCCCCTCGTAGCGGAAACAGGGAGATGTTCCCTCCTTGAAACGTGCTTGACAAATCTCTACCTGCCTCTCACCTGCAGAAATCACTGCATTGTGTAAATATCACTGAGATTCCAATTCTCCCAGAAATTAAGTCAATATTAGTGACAGAGCTGTGAGACAGCAGGACTCGTGGGATACTGAACTGTAGCTGGCATGAGTTATTACAGCTCCTGCAAAGCCAGCAAAGCTCTGGGGTTTTATGCCAGCTGAGACTTGCCCCCAAAAGGTCGATTCTGTTGCCCAAAACCACAGTCTAGACCTGGCATGAAGCCAAACAGCCTCATTTCCCAGTCCCTGCACTATCCACTAGACTGTGCCCTCCTCAGCGCCACCACTCAGTAAGAGCAGCTAGTGATTACAGATGAGCCCATGGACTGGTTCCCTATCCATAGTTACCAGAAACCTTTATTTTTAATGATGATTATTAAATAAATTGCACTTTACCCTAACCCCTAGACAGCTTCTGATTCCCTGCACTGAGAAATGGACAGCAGAAGGCAGATGCTGGAGGAATGATGATGCATGTACAGATATGTATGAGCACATACAATTGGCCCCAGTCCTGCTTTTAACAGTTTTGGATTTATTTCTGCCTCTCCCTACAGAGCAGTCCCATAAGAAATGCAGATCTCTCACTCAAAATGAGATGCAATTTAAACAAGACAAAACACCTTGGCAACTCGCTTGCTTGCCAGATCATGATTTACTGGAAGTGACTCAGGAACCACAGAGTAGCTTGTTTCTATACATGGTCCATAATTAATTAGGTCCTAGACCTGTACTGTGATTGCATGAGCTGTGATACAAAACATCTCCATTGTTAGTTGACTGCCACACAAAAGGCTGCTGTAAGGGGCAGGCACTGGGCAGGAGGGAGATGATAGAGACCTGCTTGTGCAGCTGGAGACAAAACAGCAATATCATGGAGGTGAGACTGAGGACATTGCATTCCTCCCTGGCAAGCATGTGGCTATTTTGAAGGATAATCTCCCTGGTCCATGTCATGCACTCTGCAGTGGGGACCACATGCTGTCTTGCAACAGCAGCCCCTGTTCTGATAAGCCAGCTGAAACCGGGACAGGAACAGAGAACTCATTCGAAGCAGTTAGAAAATCCATAGCTCAGGGAAGCAAAGAACAATTATTTTAAACAATTCAACCTAAACTAACTCTCTTGGTTTCCAGATGACAGCTCCATCTGCCCAGGCAGGGCCCATGCACTTCTCCTCAATCCCCTGCCCCACTGCTCAGCATTCCCCTTCTCCTCTGCAGCTCCCAGGCCATGGTCCAGCTCCCTTGTTATAACCTAATGGTGATGAACCTCACACCAGGCCTTGTCTCCTTTTGTCTTAGCTCTCTCCCAATGCCAGGGGACACCACAGCTCCTCCTCTCCTATATGAATTAGGTTTGTGTGCTACAGCTCTTTGCTGTGGACTCCTCCAACTAACACATGTCACCCCATTTCCCTTTTCTGTGTACCTGCAGCTCCTTTTGGAGCCAGTCTTGGGCAGTGGTAACTCTCAGAGGACATAGCAAGGGGCTCAAAGGAAGCATTTAGTATTTTAAGAGAGGTTCTCAGGGTGCCCCATTTGGGGATAAGCAGGGTGATCTCCTGCTACATCAGCTGGCGGGGAGCCCTGCTCTCTTCTTGCAGCTGCGATTTGGTGCACGACTGCAAGGGAACTGAAAAAAAAAAATGGATTTAGGGAACGGATTGCTGGGCAAACTGTTACAGTAAGAAGGACTACTAGGGAATGCTTAAAATAGGCAGAGAGCAGCCTAGACTCCAGTTTTAAGGCCTTACATTGAAAATCCACAAAAATGAACAGCCTGACACGCCTACATAAACAAAACAGGATTCTATATGATTGTGATATGAGCAGTCTTGAGTGATAAATCAGCAAGAGCCCAGCGCATCTCAACCCCAATCTATGGTAAAATAAAAGAGCAATAGAATGATTCTGCCCCTCTGATTGCTGGATGCTGGTGCTGTGAGGGTCTAGTTTGAGGAATCCTTATATAGCGTATTAGAACAAAGAGGTTCCAAGAACTGGCATTGCAATGCCTGCATCAATTCAGTTTTTCTGGTGTCACAACAAAGCTGATACACAAAGGGGAGAGAAGAGTATGAAATGAACAGTTTCCCCCATTCCATTTGCACCACACATACGTGCCTGTGGGGAACAGATGGAAGAAGTGAACATTGTGTTGAGAGAGGAAAAGTGTTTGAAGGTTTCTCAGGGAAGGAAACTGAGACAGATGTCATGCTATGTCATGTGTTAAAACCTTGATCGTGCTTCCAGAAATGAGATATTGGATATATTGCAGGCCACGATCTGTGCACTTGTGCTTTAAAAGGAGACTGGATAGGGCCCAGGAGAGCTGCTGCACCTAATTCAAAGGATACTCAGGGGGTGTTGGCACATTCCCATTTTAAAAAGAGAAAGAAAAAAAGACCAAGTGCACAGCAGTGGGGTCTAAGCCACACGTGTTTGCTCCACGAGGAGCACAGAAAAACCTTAGAAACTCACAGCGCTGTGAGGCTCAATTTTGGGTCGTTCCATTGCAATGGTAATGCAGTTCAGGAAAATGATCACCAAGACGACGTGATCGAACATCTTGTGAGTGATGATTTTATTGCACATCAGACGGAATCTGTTGAGAGAGGGAAAAAAAAAGAGTAGACACAGACTAGCTATTAATGCTCAACTGGCTGAGGAGACACACAGCAGCTCAACGCATAGCAGGGGAATTGAGCACTCTGCTTGCAAAGCAGATGAGCTCCAATCTCCCAATCCCCTCCCTGGCAGAGCCACACACTGAGGGCAGATTGGGTTATGAACAGAGAGGGATCTGATCTACAGAACTGAGCCACAAATTTCAAGCCCTGGGAATGCTCACAGAGCGCTTTGGTTACTTGGAACGGGGCAGCTGCTTCCATGACTCAGACACACAGCCAGGTTTGGATCTGCCCCTCTACCTGCTTCCTGGTGCTCAAGGTTAGCTTAAATAAAGGAAAAAATACTCCCAGCGAGCCCATAAGGCTTGAGCACACGCAAAACCAAGGGGCAGAAGCTATTTATTGTGACAGATGGCTGTACACTGACCCAGGATTTATAATACCGTATTACATTTCCCAAAGTCTGTTTCTGAAAATCTCTCTAATCTTTGTATGAATGAACCTGAACGCTGTCCAGGGCCCTCAGCTCCAGCACGGGAACCCCTTGGGTACATGGGTGCATGTCTGGAGGAACGTGTTGAACAGCACAGAGCTCAGCTGGATCCCCATGGCCAGGCTTTAGGAAGGGCAGAGCTGGGGGCCTTCAAGCAAGGAGAGGGTGTTCTCTGAGAGAAAGGGAAGGGGAAGGACAGAGAAGTTCAGCTGAGAGGCAGGCTGAGAAGATCAGGGAGTCCTTTGCTGTGCTGTAAGTGTGTGGTGGTGCAAATTCAGATTTTTCTGCCAAATGCTGCACCTCTCCCCCTTGCTCCAAACTCATCACACTCCACCAAGTGAAAAACTCGCAGAGCACTGGCATCATTGCCAAAGGAAATGAGGAACCTGATGAAGCTGCAGGCATGCCCTGGGCTATGGGTCTTGACTGGACACTCTGCAGCCAGCAACTGTTTGCTATTCAACCCTGATGTCTGCTGGGGCAGAGGAAGGGCTAGGAGTTTTGTGGACTGACATACAGAGACCCGTCTGGGATAAACAGGCAGATGAGCCATTGTAATGAGGGAATGCATTGTTACCATCCGCCCTACCACACCAGCACTGCCCGAGTGCCCTGCCTTACCTGGAGTGAGGGGCGAAGATGTAGATGGACCAGGAGTCCCTCTCTTTGCAGCAGGTGGGGAGCCGTGCCCGTACCCAGGCCTTCATACGGTCCCTTTTGCTCTGGAGGGAAAATGTACAGAGCGGGAAAATACAGAACCATTAAAACAACAACGCCCCAAAACTTCCACGTGAAGGACTTGGGGCAGCTTTTCACAAAAAAATTATCTTCAAATGCTCAGTAAAGCTGAAATAAAATAATGTCCCCAGACAAGACCCTGCTGGGCAGGGGAAAGAGCTCTGGCAGCCAGATGAGGGCTGTGCCAGCCCTGTGAGCTTACAGTGCTCGGTCTTCTTTCTCTGCACTGTAACTGGGTCTGACAGTTATCCAAGAGAACAAACATGATAAATAAAACACTTGCCCAAAGAAATGATAACCCACTCAGTGCCTCCAAATACTCATCAGGTGCTTGCCTGAATATTCTAAGGTATATTAGGAAATTTTTGTGGGGTATCTTTCTTTGGTTTTTTAAAAATAATATAGAATGCTTATGTCAGATGTTATAGAGCAGAGGGAGAGATTCTTGCTGCTTGCTGGGCAAAGCCCTGTGTCCGTGCACCACTGTAAAGCTGAAGAAATCACTTGAGGCCCAAGTTTTGGTCTAGGAACACAATGGTGATCATCTGCCTCTCATTCAGCATGAACAGATTAGATAGGAGATTATAAAGCCAGAAGGAAACACCATGGACAGCCTGACCTGCATGAACATGGACCATCCAATTCATGCAAATTAATTTCTACTTGAAACCACAGCACATCCTCAGCCATGCATCCTTATGTTATAGGCTGTCTGGAAGGTCATTTCAGGTCAGGAGGGTAGACTACAAAAGCCTGAGCCAACAAGTCAACCAAAGACATCAAAAATTGGATGTCAAGGGGAAGCCTTATCCTGGCTACTATAACTGATTTAACTTTATCAACTTCCCATCCATAGACCTCCAAAGGAAAATCAAGATCTTTAATCACTGGCAAAGCAGTGTTAGCACGCTGTGCATGGACAACCATTAAAAGCCAGGCCAACATCTTGCTCACCACACCAGGGCTTCCCCAGCACTCCCACATCAAAGCACCAGAAGATAAATGCACAGGCCAGTGTGTGCACTGTCACCAGAGTTCTTTGCAGATAAATAAAAAACAATTCTTGCTCTTTCATAAGCCTTATTTCTCTGCTACCACCCGGGCTTGGATGGGCAGACCTGGAAATATGACTGCATGAACTCTTTCAAGATTCTTCAAGAGATTTCAGGGCCGTGAGGCCACAGAGGGGTCTGAAGGACAGCACAGGAATTACCCTCACCCCAGGAGCATCCGCACTCCAGGACTAAGGTACTTTTACTTATTTCATCTAGGAAACAGGGAGGGCAGATTCATTTTGAGGCAAACTGTTGGCACTTGAAGTACTCTTGACTGTAAAAATTGGATTTATTAGAGTAATTGAGCGGAGTGGAGGAAGTGCTTTCTCTTCCTACAGACACCCAGACTGGGGTCTCATTAGTGATGAAGAATAATTGTTGTAGTACCTGTTTTAATGAAAGCCCTTGGTGACAAACTGAACTCCTCAGAAAATGAAAATCACCTTGGCAAATAAGAAGAAAAGTTTTAATAACAAAAAGTTAGAGCTTTCTACTTTGCTCCTTCAGCCATCCATTCTTCCCTCAACTTCTACACACACAGACCATGCACTGCACACCAGTGGGGTTTTGGTTGTCTTGGATGATCTCACATCCCTTTTCCAGCTTCAGGCAAAGAGCCAGAACTGCTCCCTTGTCTCTAAACTGTATTTAATAGAGCATGCATCCTTGGGGTTGTGTTATCCCTTTAAGCAGCCTGGTTAGTCTAATTATCCATAGATTTAGCAAAGGTAAATAAATTGATAAAAATCAGGTGTCTGCTCAAAGCTGTGGTGAGCAGTGATTGCTACCCTAGCCTCTGGACATGGAGTAATAGCTACAACTCAGGCCAGTTCATTTTGTGAGCTGGAAGGTTTCCAGAAGTATCTATTATTCAAAGCAGTTCTGGTATTTATCAAGAGGATTTGTAGTGAATGGTAATGCGTCAGCAGCACAGAATGATTCTTTATACTCTTTTTGTCCAATTTTAATGCCAAAGATATTTTGGGGGTTGGCTAATTGTTGCAGCTTGCAGTTAATGGGATAAATCAGATAACAAAGGCAAATAGTGATCTCCCATTGTGTCTCTCTATTCAGAGGGTTACAGTAAGGGTGAGCACCAGGACTCAACTGGGGCTGCAGCCCAGCTGCTCTAAGCAGGGTGAAGTACATCCCCAGAAACCTAAACTCAGAGGAATTACTCCATATTTCCACCAGTGGAACAGCACAGGTCAGTCAACTTGAGCCAAAAGTAAGGTATTTGTGAAATAAACCCAGAGTGTTTCCAGCCTCAGCCCTGTCCAAGGCTTTCCCAGCGAGGTCGAGGCAGGCTCCAAGTGCTGACAGTGGGGCTGATTGCTGTTCAAGCCTGCATTATGTTCAAAGTAAGATATCAATTATGTGGCTTAAATCACATCTATTTGTTCATAAACCACACCTGGACAGGATGAACAAAGATGTGGGAGGAGAAGAAAACTAATTTTTAATTCCGTTGCCAGTGACTTGGACAAAATCTCCCTGGGTAAGCCCACCCAAATCCCTCACCAGAGGCAGCAGGAGCCTGGATGTTGGAAGATGCTGGGTGCTAACAGGCAGCAGTGGCAATGAAGGCCTTCAATCCCACAGCAATGAGAACTGTTGATAAATAGCTGCTTTTAAAGTTTTGATTATTTTTAGGAATTTCAGATATTAATGCACTTCTGAGGGTAGGATGAAAAGAGTTGGCAATAAAAGATGACTGATGCACTCCTCAGAGTAAGGGTGAGGTTTAGATTTATAAAAGATTTATAAGGATGGGGGAACTGCTGAAAAATGCTCTGTGAGCAGCAGAGGACCTCCAGGCAAGCTGGAAGCTGCACAGAGACGCTTGAGACCTGATTATTTAATTTTAATATGCAACAGGGACAGGCTGAGAGGGCTTGGGAGTGGCTGGACCGTATGCCACAAAGAAAAAAGTGGAATAGGCAAAGGAAAAGGAGCTGCAATAGTAAAATGCAGTGAGGTTTTGGAGAGGGGGGGACACATTGGTTGCATATTCAATATTTTCCTTACTTTCTGCTGTGAGCACTGAGCAATTTCGGTAGAAAGCACCCAAAAGCATCCAAAATCCAGCAGTTGGAAACAACAAAGACTTGGCAGCAGACCCCCTATCCTGGTCACAGCCATGTGAACCCAAGAAAGCTGTGGATCACTCTCTCTGTGAGAGACTTCTTGTCTGCAGTGATTCAATAAAGAAGAGCCCCTTGGTTTCCTAGCTCTGGGGAGAGAAACTGTCAGGGGCCTGATTTTGTCCCCTCAGAGGGACAGAAATTCAGAATAAAGAAAATCATTGAAGAAATAAAGGAATTCATCGAAGGCAGCAGAGCTTCACTAATATAAGGGTAGCCTGGGAAATCCAGTTGCTCTTCCTTTAATTTCTGCACAGAGACAATCAAATCCAGGCAGCGAGGAGGAATACAAAGCTTTGATGTAGAAGGGCATATTTAAGATTACTTTGATCTGAGTAATAGTCAAGTTCTTCTCCTCTTTTGTTCATGGGTAGTTTTGTATTTCATTTTTTCAATTTAAAATGCAATTCCCTCATCCCCCAACTTTGTTAAGGCTAATTTAGGAGCAGAGTTTCTCCCCAAATGTCAGGAGGGAAGCCCTGCAACCTGGGGACTCATTTTTCTAATCTAAGCAATATCTTCTCATCCATCTGGTTTACTGATTTGCAGGGAAGACCTATTTCAGAGCATGGGAAGGGCACCAGCTAGCTGCAGGTATCCCAGTTGTGGCTATCCCATGGGCTAGGACACAATTTATTCCCTTATTCTGTCAATTCTTCCCCTTGGCATTTGCTTCTGACCATTACCTGGGAGGATATTAAGGTGATTATACCCTCCATGGCCAGACCTTGGTACACAGAGGATGATGTTTGGTTTATGCTAAAAATAGATGATAAAAATTAAAAATCTTATTCCATGGTTCATTGTCAGCACTGGCTGGGAGAGGAGGGACTCATATCATCACACCATGCCCAGCACAAGGGGGACTGCTGGCTTTTGATCCTGGGGGGGGGCAAAAGGAAGGGACTGGTGGGATGATTGGACCAGGTGAGCTGGAAAAGTAGCAGATGTTGGAGCATGAGAAAAAAAAATCCCCAGCAAGCAATAAGGAGCATGGTCTCTTCAACACTTCTAATAGTGGGGAATTTTCCAAAAACAATTATTGATACTTTCCTTAAAAGTTCAATTTATTTTATGGAAGTTAAAAAGCAGGTTAAGACAATGAGTAAAAATCCAGGCTGAGGATCCACACTGGAGATGTAATGGGATAATGGCTTTTTGCAAAGGTGGTTCACGGCTGAGTGACTCCATTCTGCCAGCACTAACTCCACCTCCTGTAAGGAACAGAGGACTCTGGAGTCAATGCCACCTTTCACATCCCTTCACATGATCCCAATTCCAATTTCATTCAATAAAGTCAGAGGAAAAGAGTAAAATCATGTCCAAATCTGCAGCTTTCCTGTTCTCAGAACAGACCCTGCTACCTCCACGTCTCTACCCAAACCCCATCTACCCCCACAAAAGAAACAGTCACCCCTGGGGATGACACATCAGAATATCACACTTTTAAATCTGGGAACAAGGTATAATCAAACAAAGAGTTAACCTGGGACAAGCAGGAAACACTCCAAAACCAGCCCCAATGCACACATGATAGCCAGAACTGTGACACCCTTGTGCCCAACTCAAGTCCCATTCAGCCAGTCACGCGAACAACTTTGGAAAAGGAGCCAGATTCCCCTTTTTTCCATTTAAGATACAAACATCCATCTGAAAAAAGGACCAGGAACCCTGATCTCTTCCCTGCACTTGCAGTCTTTTCAGCTTATATTTCCTAAATGACAATTTTCAGGCCTGTGAAAGAGACATTCGTCAGTGAAATGCCTCTTCAGACGGAAATTAATGCAGAGCCACTGAAATTACCACCATCTTCATGGCACTAATTCTGCCATGGGAATGGGGGACCAAGCCATGTTCTTTCTTTGCCTATATGTTTTCTGCTGCTGGTGTGGGGGCAGAAAACTGAGTAACAGTTGGAAAGCAGGGAGACTTACCTGTTTTGCTTAAAAACAAAAACAAAAAAAGAAAACAAAAAATTAACCCATAAAAGCATATATTTCAAATAGCCTTCACTCTGCATGATTTAGTGGAATCTGGACAGTTTTGCCCTTATGTCTCCATCATGAGCCATGTGATACTGCATGTAATACTTACTTGGATACCAATCCCATTTCTGAGAGCATCCACTGCCTAGAGACCTTCTGGGTGACTCTTGTCTGGTGTGGTGGTGATGGTAACACCTAATATCTTTTGCACTCAATTGTGCACCCCTGAGACAGTGACAAGCTTTGTTTTGACAAGTCATAAAGCCCAAAATGATCACGTGGCACTTCCTTACCATGCTACCTTCATCATCGCCGTCATCACCATCCTGGTGGGGCTCATCAAGGTGGAGCTGGTGCAGCAGCAGACCTGGAGAGGTCCTCCCATTGCAGTCCTGGTGCTCGGAGACAGATGTTCTGGTGCTGTGCATACTGCTGGTCCGATACAGAGAAGGCACCTGCAGAGTATCCTGGAGGTCAAAGGACCCTTTCGTTTCCAGCGACTCCATGCGGTGAGGCAAAGAGCCATTGAAGCTGCCGGCCCGGCTGGAGTGCTCCTCATCCGAGCTGTCCCCTTCCTCCGAGCTCTCCTTCCCCTCCCCGGACAGGAGGGATCTGCGCTCGCCGCTCTGCCCCCGGCGCTTGAGGCTGGGGGCCCGGCCGATGCTGTTCCAGCTGGAACGGCGGCTGTTCCAGGAGCTGCTGGCACGCCAGGGGCTGTGTGGGGAGCTGCGGGTGCTGGGCTGTGGGAAGGACAGCGACAGGGAGCGCATCAGACCTGTGCCACCCGCCCCAGGCCGGCGGGGGCGGCTGGATGGACGGATAGCCCCACGGACGCGCTGAACATCCGCAGGGGGAGGTGATGCGAGTACCGGGGACTTGAGCTCATGGGCGGCAGCGGGGTCCATGGAGACGCCGCTGGCCCGGCGGGACTCGTAGCCCTGCGCCGCGTCACCGAACACGGCGCTCTTGGGCATGGGCATGGGCGTGGCGGCCGTATGGATGATGAGCGGCGGGGGCAGGCTCTTCTTCAGCTCCGGGTGGTCGCTCAGGGCCATCACTGGAAGACACAAGCGGGTTTTTAGGCGTCACACCTCAAGGGGGAACATCTACAGCCTGCTCGTGGGCAGGCAAAGCTGCTGCACAGGGAAGGCTCTGCTCTGAGTATCAGGGAGCTATGGGCCAAAAAGCCCTTCTGGAGAATTGGGTCGTTCAGCCCAGCAGGGGGATGTCAAACAGGAATGGGATCAGGTGTCAGTGGGATCGGGTAACAATGGTAGAGGACAGCACACCCAAAATGTCACCTGCTGCCCCCTCAACCTCCAATTAATACCCACCAGCTCCAGCCCTGGGAACGTCCTGTCCACCCCCTCCATCCTCTTTCTCCAAACTCCTCCAGCAGAGACACCCCTCAAGCCCAGACCTCGGGCTTAATGGGGAAATTAACAGTTCAAATGCAATCATGTCTCTCCCTGCATGCATCCCATAATCCCACCCCAAGCCTGCTGCAAAGTGAAGCGTGACAAAACTGGGACTACAGCGTTCCCTCCGGGAGGGGTTTTTCCTTTTGGACACACTGTTTTCACTGCAAAGCAAGGTTTCTGTGGAAGGGCCTGTCCTTCCAATGTTATTACTCACAGGTTGGATTTGACAAGTTTTTCTTAGGTTCTCCCTCCTCTTCCAGGCTGTGGGGGAAGAGATCCCCCTCGGAATCAGACTTGGAAGCATCACCCTGGAGCAAAACAGAAGGCTTCAGCAAGGAGGCTGAGGGGCCACAGTGCACGGACAGCCCTCTGCAATTATGGATTCCCGTGTCCAACACCACATCTTACAGATCCACTGAACTTGGTACCACGATGCAACATCACCTTCCACAAAATGATGCATGCACAAGTTTATACCACAGACTAATTAACCTCCTATCAGGAAGATGGATTGCTTCTGGCTCCAAACATGGTCCCAGAAAGGGATCAGGAGAAAAACCAAACTATTGCTTAATTTTTGCTGCTGGAATTGCGTATGTGGCAGATGTTAGGGAAGGACCAACACTGATGAACAATTTGTGGACAAAAGATGATCCTACTAATCTCTCTGAATCTATACACCTAAAAGTCTCTGGGTGTGGCTCTTTCCAGTGATGCTTTGGTGGAGCAATCCAGGGTTCAGAAAGGGCACAACAGACCCCAAACTTCCAACATGAGAAACGTGACATGTCCATGGATGCCCCATCAGCATAGAGAGGATCCAGGTGGCAGAACCCAACATCGACTGCCATGAGGAACCCTTTCCCTCCCAGCTGCCACACACAAGAGGAGCAGGAGTTTTGGGGATTTATGCTGGATCATTTGGGAAGTTTAAATTCTGCTGTATCATTTCAAACGTTGGTGGTTGAGCGAGGCCTGTCTCCTCTGACAGGTACCCATCCTCAGGTAGAGGAAGATGATGTTGATCATTGTTCTCTGCGTGGTGCCTGGGTTCTTGCTCCGTCTTGTGGCACAGACCCTGATTTCTGTCCATTCGCACTGCAGAAAGGCACTTAGGGTGTGGTATAGTTAGGATACACCTAAGAGGGGCAGAGGTGCTCGCCAGAAGGACTGATACCCATCCAAAAAGAGGAGGATTCATGGCTGAAACCACTGCTCTGGCAAAGGGCACCAAGCCCTGACACAATGGAGAAGAGGTGGGAAGGTGGGGGAAGATGCTGGGATGGGAAAAGCCAAGCAGATCCTCACTTAGCAGTGAGAGGCCAGGAGCCCCAGAAAACCCCACCAAGGCTAAGCTGCGTCCACAGGAGCCCTGGCCAGCACTGCTGAGGTTTGGTGCTAGGGTACTCATTGATTGTAAAATCTCAGAAGGACCCCAGCCTGGGACAGAAGGAAGAGATGAATCCAACACATGTCAGTGCCCCATACCTCATTATTAAGTAAAACCCCAGAGGGATGAGCCCCAGTATTCCTCCCATATTTAGTGTGGTGCCACTAAACTATTAAAGATATTTTTTCCAGGCAGGCTGGACACTCAAAGATATTTTTAAGGCAAAAAGAGAGTGCGATATGAAGTGTTGGCTCAAAAATACCCTGAGGATTCAGGACTTCTGTGCTTTTCAGGGAAGCTCCTCCTGCAGGATGCAGTCTGAGAAGGTCAGGAATGCACCTTGCAAGGGGGAGCAGTAAAGTCAGCCTGGCTTGAGCTTTGCTGGAGCCAGATCCAGTCTCTGTGTGAGCAGGGGCTCCAGCTGGCTCCAGATATGTTCCCCACAGAGGCTCCCAGCTCAGCCTGTCAGCAGGCCTGCCAGGAATTACTCATTCTCCCTGATGGGTTATTAAAAATAAATACTGGGAAGAATTTTACATTATTTGTATACCTGGAGTGCTCTTCAACAGCCCTAAGGAAAGTTTTAAGGGGGCACAATGAGATGTGTGCCAAGACGGAAAAGCAGAGCTATGTGGCGATTTCCCACCCCCTTCCCCAGCACCAAACCCCATGTCTGGAGGGCAGTGAGCATCCCCTCCCAAATATCACGTGCCAGACTCGGGACGGTGCAGGCAAACATCTCGCAGCTGGTGCTGCTGCCCGTTACCTGTTCTTGCACTCCCAGTTTGCCTTTCTGGATAGAAAAGGGGTTATGAGAGAACAGGGAGTTAAAATCCTTTTGGGAAATGAGATAATGTCAAGCTGGGCCAGGCAGTATGACAACTAAACCAGCCTGTACCAAAAGGGACTGACACACTGGGATACAAGGGGAAAGGGCTTTTGGGCTGAGGAAAAAGCCAGGCTTCTTGGAAAAGACAAAAGAAAGGGAAGTGAGTGGTAAAAAGAGAGATGAGTTTGGCAGAAGGGTGAGGTTTGTGGTGTGCTGTGCTTCGGAGATCCACAGCTTCCTCGGACCCAAACAGGACCATTTCACATCCTGTAATATGTAGCACTGCACTGGCAATCTCAGCATTCCCACAGTGCAACTGCTGCTGTCTTACCCTGTCCTGCAGAGCACAGGACTCCCACACACGCATCAACACACACACACCTATCAAAACAGGTTTGATTCCAGGTCCCTTCACTCCTAGGCATCCTCCCCCACCTGCATGAGGGAGCCTCAGCATGCATGCCCTGCAATCAGCATCACCATCCACATCCTCAGGGAGGTCCCTGGGATGTGACTGCCATGGAGAGGCTGTGACAGTCTTTTGGGGAGCCTTCCCCAGGGCAGGCATTCAGAAAAGGGTCAGCGAGAGCTGTTGACTGGAGCCACACCAGCCACTTCGAAGCACCCACCTTAATTTACCTGGGTCCCTCAGAGAAGGAAGGGACTTAAAATCAGGGCTGACTCAACAATGAGGGTGACAAAAAGGAACAAAAAAACCAAAAAAAAAAAAACAACCGAAAAACCACTTCCAAAACACTCAAATAGACCCCAAAAGAATGACAGCTACTATGAGAACAGCACCACAGTGTCTGACCAGGCACCACAAGAGAGACAAGCACAGTGGCAGTGGGATGTGCTGTACGTACCCCTGACGAGTCGACAGGCAGCTGAATACAGCTTAACTGCCCACTCGCTTCTTCTCGCTTGGAGATCTCCTGAAGGAGAAATGGGGGGAAGGAAGAAGGAGGAAGGGGAAGGTGGGGTTCAATTTTCAGTTTCAACAGCAGGACTGAGTGGGGAATCAAAAAACACAAGAGAAGAGGCAGGGAAGCAGAGGGGAAGGGAGAGGAGGGCAGTGTGTGGCTACAATGGAGAGCCAGGCACTGGATCCATTCCACTCAGCACAGGGAGAGAGTGGGATCTCAGGTAGAAAGAAACCCTTTGAAGGGACCAGCCTTACACCCTTTAAATTAAGTGTTTAGAACAGAGCTTGCTTCAGCTCCTAAGTGATAATTGTGCTAATGAAACACCAGCTAATTATTGAAAACATGATTTTTTTTGCAGCTGTATAATAGCATCTTTATTTATTACACCTTCATTAAGCAGCAATGGAGGCTTTTAATGAATGTTTGATTAACATAATATCAGTGCTCTTGCAGGTGAAATATCTAGTTTCAGGAGAGACACAGTCTGCTGTGAGTTCAGATCCATGCTCAGACCTGTTAGTGGAAACACCCATTTGAATCAGCAGTTTAAATCAGGGGTCTGCAGCCAGGGGGGCACAGCCCCATCCTGGGAAATTTTGCAACACCCATGACCCCAACATTTCACAGCACCAGAAGCCAGCCTTTCCCTGCCCATTTGGAAAACAGACATCCTTTTTCACCTTGTTGTGTTTCCCCTTGCTCAGGGGTGGCTCTCCCAGTATTCCTCAGCATTTTTCAGCAGTGTGGCAGTGCCTGGTCCTGTCCCATGGGGCAACAAGTGGTTCCACGCTGAAGCAGTAGGGCACAATTTATCCCGCCAGCTGAATTTCTTGCCTACAGTGCAATGGATCTTTTTTCTGGTTGCTAAATTGTTACAAAACTCACCCCAGCCTAGGCTGGGATGAAGAGTTTAAGGACTTGCCTGCAATGTGATGGACACTTAACTTAAAGTCTTTGCTTGTAGCAGAGAGAGACATGGAAAAGCCATTGAAAGGGAAAAGATGGAAATTTTCCTTTCACAAGGAAAATCCCACTGAAGCCGATAGGAATGCAATAGGCAAGGGGTGCAAGAAAAACACCACCCAAAATCTCCCCTGCAGGAGGAGGGACTGTTCCCTTTGGTGAAAGCCCAGAAGAAGTTGAACATCTGTATTTCCCCAAGGATGCTACCTCTAGAGAGCAAGTAGCATCCTGCAGAGAAAAGGATGGAGAGGCTGGAGGACCTGAGTTGCCAGGGAGGGAGCAGGGCACAAAGGACAGAAAGGATCAAACCCATGAGTGAGGACAGATGGGGACAACAGGACACAAACTGGGAGGATTACCAATGGAAGAATACACCTTGGAGATAACACTATTGGGAATTCCTTCCTTGGGAGAGGAGCTTTATGCCTGACTGAGAGGAGTCATTCCTTGCTTCAGAGAGAAGTCTCCAAGGCAGGCACCAGAGTGGTCATGCAGTAATTTCCAGTTAGCAGCTCAATCAAATGGAGTCCCCTGCTCACCTTCCCCGCATCAACACCAGGGTCCAATTCAATCAGGGAATGTGCAGTCAAAAATAACCACATGGCAAAAAGTCCTGCCTGTGCCTTTTGCACAGTCATGAGAGAAGCTGGTTAAATGAAACATTCCAAATTAAAGGAATTAATTCCAAATTAAAGGAAAAAAATGGAGGAAAAACCCCTCCACCTCAATCCTGCAAAATATATTGCTCTGTATTTAAAGTTTGGAAGAGGCCCTTTTAGTGTTTCAGCTGCTCATAGTCATCTGCTGCCTGGCAACTGGGGCTGCAAAGCCATGCACTAAAATTAACGACGTGCTTGTGGATTGAGGAAAAGTACTCAAGGACCAGGGAGATAAAGGCAGCAGCCCCAGGATTGTGTTTCAGCCCAGAAATCTGAAGGAGAATGGAAAAAAAAAGCCAACAAACTCAACTCAGAAGAGTCAAGTGCAGACACAGGCAGTAGACGCTGGGGTTTGTTTACAGTGAGAGATGATCTCTCTATTAATTCTGCTTAGGAGAGGATCCTCTGTGCTGGCTTGCAAAAACCAGAATGTGATCTGTTCACAAAGCTACACACCAGCAAAGCTGAATAAACATAAACCAGCAAGGCCAGACCTGGGACCTGACCTCCAGAGACATTCGCTCCCAGTCTGCTGCAGGAAACCTGGGTTGAGCCAAGGGCTCTCTTGGCGCCATTGCACCTTACTGGATGAATGTAGAGAACTCAGAATAACAAGCACGTGGAAGGAAGATTACTATTAAAAAGCTATCATTAAAGCCTGAGATATAAAATAGCAATGTAATCAGAGTCACAAATTATAGATATATGGTGTGAGTTTGTTAAAATTGTCAGGGCTGTGCAGGACTGACAAACCCGGGTTTGGTATTTGGGGGCTGCACTGATTCCTGGTCCCTGTGCTCACCTCAGTACTGTCATGGGCACCACTGGCTTCAGGCTGTCCCGGTGCTGTCCCAAATCCAAAGTTCCTCCCTCATTTACACAGCACTTAAAGCACATTTCAGCTTACACAGATATCCTGGAGCTGGCTTGGACCAAGCCCAGTGCTGCTCTGGCAGCGGAGACATGGGGGCAGTTGATGGGGCAGCCCTGCTGCAGAAAACAGCCAAGAGCAAATTTGAGGAGCGCTGCAGGCACTTCCCTGACTTCAGGGGAGCCATACCCTCAAGGACATCATTACTGGAATAAAACCACAACACATTAAGCCAGAACATGACTTTACAGGGAGTTGCACCATGGCACAGCTGGCCACAAGGCAAGGGATAATTTGCTGTCCAGGAAGAAGCATGCTGCAGTGGTGAAGCAGGAGCATGCTCCTGCATGGTAAACCAGACTGAGCCAAGGAGCAGAGGAGTCAGCCTCCCTTAAGGGCCAGGGCCTGGCAAATGGGCTGCTGCATTTAAAGGCTGTATCCTTTTCTCTGCATAGTGGGTGCAGAGATCCAGGTGATCTCCTGTGCTGGTGACCTTCAAAGATCAATTTGCCAGACTGAACAAAGTTTGGGTTTCGAAGCTGTCACCAGAAACAGACAAGGAGCTTTGTACCTCTTCTCACTTGAGCAAGGGAATATTTTTGGTATTTGAGAGACTGAGCAAAGGAACATTTTGCTCTTTGAGAGAACCCAGCAGTGATTGTCCCTTTGACTGAATGGTGGGGGACATTTACAGACAGAAACAGCTACAACAATAACAATTAAAAAAGAAAAGTACCATCATGGAGAGAAAGAGACGATACAAAAGAAAAAAATTATTCTTGCTATGTCCTGGTATGACTCCATTAATTTAACTCCAAACTTCAAAAATAATAATGATAATAAAAACTGTTCTGTTCATAGGGTTGCAGGATATCATAATACACATGCAACAAAACTCAAATATTTTTTCACCCCAGAATGCTTTAAAAAATTAGAGATAGTGTGTAGAAGTGCAGCCCAAATAAGCAGACCCCAGTGAGGAGTTTTAGGTTGTATTTACCCCTCCAACCAATGCCCCGGACAGGGTATAGGGGTCCCCTCCCCTTATGGGTGTTCTTGAACAGTTGGAAAACTTCTTCAAGGAGCAGGTGAGCATCACAGGTCCCCCACTCTAAGGGGTACTAGGTGACACGCACACCCACACCAAGCTGGACAGTTGGATTGGCAGTAGGATGGAAAAAAAGGTTGAGCTCAAGCCTACATGCCCCCTCAAAGCTTCCAGCAATGCAGAATGTCTCATGGAAGCTCCCACTGCGACGAAGCAGATGGCAGAGACCAGAAATCATGTACTTTAAAATACGCAGAGCATTGCAGGGCTGGAAATTGAAAGAGCTCCATGAATGTATACCATGAAAAAAGATAATCGTGTCACTAATCTCTTACCAGCCTGTGTAAGTTTTCAGGAGGGGCCTTTAATCTGGATGACAAACACGGTGAAAACTGTTTCAAAGAGACTGTCATAGCAGTCATCCCATCCGCAGTGCCTGACTCACACCTCAATTCCCACTCCTGCATTAATGCTAACAATGCTTTTCATTTAAGCCCTTCATTTAGAGGGTTTGCTGTATTAAATTGCACCATGGCTATGGAAACAAAAAAAGTAAAAAAATAAGAAGACCTAATATTTTACCCCACTTTTTTCCCATACCACTTCTGTCAAGGTATTGCTGACCACCTCAGAAATCAGATTCCAGGATCTGGAGGTCCTAAAACTTGAAAAGAAAGCAAAGGCACAAGCATGAGGACATTACCTCTGTCTGGAAACCCTCTACCAGGATGGCCACCAGCAGATTAAAGAGAACGTAATTCCCAAATGTCATGAGAGCGATGAAGTAGAGAGCAGCCCAGGATGAGGTGGACGCCATGCCATTGTAAAGGACCTTGTTCCAGTCTTCCTGCGTCAAAATCTGCAGAGGAAGAGTATCAGGACTATAGAGATACTGGAGGATAGCATGCTGGGTATCCACACTCTGGATAGGCCAGACAAGCATCCTGCTTTTAGGGTTTCCACTGTAGCTGTAACCACAAGAGGATAAATCTCTTCTGAGCCAGAGAAGAGAGAGAACCAGAGATTCCCAGCAAGGACCTTGTGCAAACTCCCCTGTCCCCCATATCCAGGGACAGCCATAAGGGAGGGTAACATCACAGTGGTCAGACCTTTCCTTTGGTCAGTCAGAATGACTTAAAGTCCTCCACAGATCCCAGGGTTAAAGGGCCCAGAGCTGCTAGAACAAAAACCTGCACATATCAGCTTTAAATAAGATTCCATTATTTGTCAAAATACCACCACAAATGGTCCTGATCTCCTCCTTTCCATCTCTTCCCTCTATATTTACTTTCACCCACCCAGTCCATACCCTGCAAACACAAGAGCCTCCTGACTTGGCAGCCCCTCCTCACCAGGGTTCTAATTTACTCTGGAAAACAGTCTAAAAGCCCCCATAAACCTTGTGGTTTTGGGTCATCTTCTTTCCATGGCATGGAGCTTCACTAAGCTCTCTCGGATGCATTGGAAAACAAACCCAGTCTTTCCAGTCTCAAAACGCCCATCAGCTGTTGTATTTTCCATTTTGTACCTGGAAAACAGTGACGATGGCCCAGAGCAAGGAGTCAAAGTTCTTCCTGTCAGGCAGAGTGTCACCATCCCGCTCTGAAGCGAACTTACAGCCAAAGAGGTGCATGCCCAGGATGCTGCAAATGACAGGAAGCAGGGGTTCGACAACAGGACCACCACACAAATCAGTAATCATACAGCAGGGTGACTCTCTCCTGATTTCACCTGAGAAATTCCTTCTTATGCTTTTTAAAAAAAGATGGCTCCTTTGTTCGCTGAAAAACATGCCTTGAGATCACGCAAATCTGTTGTGAATTTAGGTCAAATCCGTCAAGGAGTTTCAACCAAAAAGTATGCCTGCTCCTTGTTTTTCTTCTGCTTCATTTTTTGTAAGTCAAAACATTGTCTTTCAACATTTTCTAAACAAAATGTTTTGACTTTCTGTTTTGCAATGACACATTTTCAGCAAAATATGCTTCAACTGAATTAGGAAGACAAAAAGGGCTTCTGTGAAATGCCCGAATAAGACATATCAGGGGACTCGAAACAGCTTTTTCAATTTTGACAGAAGAACAGAATACTTTTCATTATGGATAGATACTAGAAGAATAATCTGCTTTTCCCTGCTCTCTGCTAGTAACCTGAATAATCAAATTATTTACAGCTCTACTGAGTACCATGCTTGCAAATAGCAGTTTTGGAGTCTCACTGGAAGAAGGGACATTGTGCCCTGGAAGACACTGTCTCTCTTCAGCCTTCCCAGTGCCTGCATTGCTCAAACACCACAGCTGGCTGTAGAAAGAGAACAACTCTTCTCAAAATCTAGACCAAAATCTAAAAATACAGAGCTACGCCAACCATGTTTCTAACATTTCTACTTGTCTGAAGACGAGGCCATGAAAAAGCACAAGCACCACCATGACATTCCTTTAGGATCATCCTCTTCTTGGCAATATTTTTATCACCAAGCTTTCTGATAGTTGGTAAGTAACGGGATTGCTGTCTTGTGGTGATGTCAAGGAATCATCCAGCATCTTCTTTGTAAACCATTTTGCAAAGAAATCTCATCTGACTGAGAGAATTTAGGGCAGCAAACCACAGCCAGCAATGCTGCTCCTGGGACCTTTCAGCTCAGCCATGTTCTGGCACGGACTCTGTCACCTCCTCATCCCACCACGGGATCCCATCTAAAAACCCAGAGCAAGCTCAGGACAGGGAATTGGAAACACTCACCTAAAGATGAAGATGAAGAGCATCAGCAACATGCAGAAGGTAGCCACATTGTCCATGGTCTTCATGAGGACAACGAGCTGGCGTTGCAGTGCTGGCATGAAGCGGACCAGCTTCAACACCCGCATGAGACGAAAGGTGCGCAGGACCGAGAGCCCCCCGCCCTGCTGGCCCACAATCTCCCACACGCTGAGGAGGACAAAAAATGTCAATGCAAGTTGACAGACAAAGCCTAATTGTAAAGGCCCAGAGGAGGGGCAGGGAAGGGAAGGTGAAATTCAGAGAGAAGAGAGACAGAAAGTGGGCAGAGATGTGATGCCAATGCTCGCAGTGATCTGGACTCTGTCCAGGCTTGCAAAGGGCAGAGCCCTACTTGAATGTCAAAAATACGCCTAGAAATCAGTGACTGTAGCTGCAGGGGCAATTATAGCCTTTGCATGTGCCAAAAAACCAGAGATACTTAATCGGGCACTGGTTGTGCCATTTGGATCCCAGACTGTCCCAGGACATTGGGGCTGATAGTTTTCTGCTTGAGCCTCTCTCTAAAATGACCGTAAAATAATCCCAAGATATGTATTAGCAATCATGCCTAAGTGCATTAATTACAGAGAGAAGTGTAAAGTGTCACAGGAAGGTATTTACGCCAACTCTCCATTACTTTCTGTTTAATTAAAGACCCAAATGAGGACAAGCACACATAAAGAAAGCTCAAGGTTTGTACCTAATCACCACAATGATCCCATCAAAGATGTTGTATGGATTCTTAATGTAGCCAAAAGGACCATAAACAAGGACTTTCAACAGCATCTCCAGGGCAAAGAGGCTTGTGAAGACGATGTTGCTGATCTCCAGGGCATTGGTAAGTTCCTCTGGCTGGGGAAAGAAGAGGAGGAAATTGAAAAAACAAACAGCCAGCTCCGTATCAAAAAATCACACATGAAAACACAACAAGCCTCAATACTGCAAGTGCAAAAATACTGATGCTAATGATGTGGTGAGAAAACAGCAATAGCTCACTCAAAGCTCAGGAGATGGAAGGAAAATACTTTCAGAGTGTTTAAGGTTTAGAAGTCCATTGTAAATTCAGCTGGTAAATCTGGACATGGACGTCACGTTAATCAGAGCTTTAGTACCACCTCAGGAGGTTCAGGCAGAAGTGGCATATACTGAGGCTTAATGCTTTGACATCCCCCACACTGATTCTCCTTATGCAGAAGGGAAAGTAAGGCCATTTTCTCACATAAATATCCCTTTAGGGCCTGTCTTTTTATTTAGTAGCTCATCAAAAGACTTGAGCCAAGATTTTTCAAAAGCAGAGATCTGAGGTGATATAACCAGAATGGCTCAAAAAAAAATCTCATTATTCAAAAGAAATCTCATTATCAGGTGGCCCCAAATCTGCAACTGAGGAAGGGCCCGATGCTGGCATTCCAGACAGGCAATCTGAAAATAGAGGTATGAAAAAACCACAAACATTTATCAAACAGACTCCTGGTAGTCTTAGACCTAAATTAGTACCTTTTATGGTTTTTTAGCATGTTTCACAGAGGATTCCCAGCAATGCCTGCAGATGCCCAGTGCTTCACTTTCCCCAACAGGTGGGCAGGCATTACTGGAAAACATATGGCAGAAGACAAAACCCTGTGGTGTAGTCTGTGTGGGACCAGTCAGTGGCAAAGACAGAATCACCATACAAGATCACTTCCCCCCATTTAACCCCAAGACACAGTCGCATCTGCTTGTTTCTGCTGAAAGGCTTCATTAAAATCAGAAGCTGACATCCTGCTGGCAGATGGTGGTGGGGTCACATCAGCAGCGCTAAGGTGGCGCACGGCCATGGGCTGGCACAGCTTACCTCACACACAGTGGCTGCTAGGTTCCCCTGGGGTAGTTTGGCACTGGCTGGTCTAACTGATAACCACCCATGTGGCTTTAGATGCCTGGACGATAACCATGGTGGGTTATGGCCACATGTGCATGCTTACAGCAGCCACACTACAAGCAGAAGACAACGTGCAACACATGCAGTTGGCAGCACCTTCCACTCACATTAAAGACATTAATGACTGGCCAAAAACTTCCTGTGACAGACCAGGAGCTGCCACACCACAGCACAGGCTGTAGGGTTTGACTTGAGGTGACCCAACCCTGACACAATGGCAACCACAAGAGTAGAGACCTCAGGGGCAAGATCAATACTTGGTCAACCCTGCTTCAGAGCCGCAAAAAACTACAGTGACCAAGGGGTTCATAAATACATGCTGGCAAAAACCACAGATAAATCCATGGAAGCATTCAAATATTTGTTTCCAAGGGTTAAACTACCCAAGTCCAGCCTTTGCAGCTCAAGTTCCTCCAACCCAGCTTGAGGGTAGATGGGGACCCAAATTGGTGTGATGTTATCTCAACATAGTAGTGAATCCCTGAGGACTTGCACGGATAATATCCCTGCACGGATATTGGCAGGAGCTTGTGATGACACAGGATAGCAAAGGAGGAAACAGCAGCATTTAAAAGAAAAGGTAATAAAAAAGTAAAAAAAAGAGGGTGTTGAACACAACTTGTACCTCAAACATCCTTGCTGAAGAACAGATCCCTTGGCTAGAGTTTGCCAAACACATCATGCACACAGCCCAAATCACCTGCCACTGATGTACAGCTACAATACAAACGCTGCAGCTCCCAATATTAAATTCAGCCATGGTTTAATGTCGTAATACATTAATGTCTGAGTGTTCCCATGTCGTAATATGGAACACCATGTCTGAGTGTTCCCATGTCGTAATATGGGAACACTCAGACACAGGGTAATAAATAGGCCAAGAACTTATATGTCAAGCTGCACCTCAGGACAATTTGAAATAGCTACAATTCTACATTACTCACAAAAAAATGCCAACTCATTCATGAGTGCCTCAGTGCTGAGGCAGGCTGTGCTGTTATTAGTACCACAGTGATACAGCTGGAAATAAGATGTGTTCCTGGAAGCTTTCCTTCTCATCCATCAGCACCACTAACCTGGACCCTGAAGGCTGATTTCCACCCTCTGTTCCCCCTCTGCAGTGGTACAGTGAAATCCAACTGGAGCCACAGGCACAACCCAGTTAAACCCCTTGCCCAACATCTCCCACAGTCACAACATCCCTTCCTCGTGGAGGCTGACATGGAAAATCCAACAGCTCTGGAAAGGGGTGACATGTTAATAGCATGGATTAATGAAACTTTGGACTTCATGGGCACTTTCTGGTCAGAGATGTTGGAATGTGCAAATCCAGATGGGAGGTGCTGGCAGGGCACAGGTGGGTGATGCGGGGAGGCAGAGGGGGAGCAGCACTTACATTGCAACTCTCCCAGGATTCTCAGCACACACTGGAGGGGCTGTGACCCTTCTGGCCCATGAAATTTCCCTCCCAGACCATTCAACTTAGGAGATACCAACATCCAAATAACCCTGGCACTGGCTTGTGAGGACTATGGGACAACCTGTGCTGGCATAGCAGCAAAAAATGTACCTGCCTCCCATTACTTCACCCCAAAAAAGCTGCCTGCCCTCCCACTCCTCCTCCACACACTCTTTTCCACTTCTCTTGCACGAAACAGTTTTCAATATCTGAGACACTGGGCAGACATAAGAAAAATGAAGAGCGAGAACTCCTGAACCAGAGGTGAGAATTAATATCCAAAAAACTAATTGGTCAAACTGGATTGAAAGAGAAAGGGAAAACTTCCGAGTCATCCATCCAGGAAAAGAGAAGAGAAGATCCAGAGCAGCCTGGAGCTCTGCTGGGGTGGGTAAGTTGAGCATCTACTGGAAGCACACCCCACTCTGAAGTGGCTGAAATCAGCTGAGTTATTTTGCCTCGGGAAACTACACATCCCTAAGCAGTTGAGATGGGGTGATGCAAATCACTTGGGGGATTTCACAGCCATCTGTGAAGCAGGGCATCCCCTCAAGACCCTCAGTCCCACTCAGGGGTCCCCAGGGCAGCTCATGAGTCCCCTGAAGCAGCTCATCATCCCTCTCAAGGGACACAGAGCGGCAGGGGGGCCCCCCTGCCATGACACCACTGGAATTTATTTGTACCAAGAGAGGAGGGCTGTGATCATGATCCTGCCCTGGGGAATCTCAGCCAGGCCATGGGGATTCAGACCCTTCTAAGAATGCCAGCTATGGGATTTTCATTCAGCCACAGATGTATAAGATAATAAGATTTTTTATAAGATGCTTCTACTCTAGAGAAATCACAAATATGTCTGAGACCACTTTCCTGAGACATCATTATAGTACAGCAGGAACATGATTTTCTCTCCCATGGGAATTGAAATTATCAATCCATCCCAAACAAGAATTCAAAATTTCAAGCTTGGGAAACTAAGACACAATGCAGAAAATCTTGGAGGTTCTTCCCTCTATTTCACTCCCCATTCCTTTATCCCTTTGCTCTGTACTGTAAATCAACCACAATTAAAAAAACATAAATAAAAGTCAGCTTGAAGAAGAATATGGAACTTTTTGTTCCCCAACTGTCATTGGGGAACCAATGGGAACCACTAGGGAGCTAAACCCCCAACTGGACATTTCAAACACCGCAGACAACATATTCCAATAAAGTTGGGGGGCTTTTGAGGCCAGTCCACTGAAACTGCTCCTCTCCCACAAACAACTTCAAATGTGATAAACTGCCATTTTCTGACAATAACTGTCTAATCAAAACACTATCGACCAGCTCTAGACATGATGTACCTGAGAGACTCACTGACTCCTGGCACACAACCAGCTCCATGGATCCTCACTGGGCTGGGAGGAAAACAGCTGGCAAAATCACTCAGACTTTCTCTCTGAGGGCCACAACACAACGGCTGGGGGAAGTAACATCCTTCCTTTGACTAAATGATATATTGTTGGGGAAAAATACCTTCCAGGACCAGCCTAAAAAAGACATTTTTCAGGAAGCAGAAACTGAGGTGCAGAGCCTGGGGTTTCTATGCAGCACGAAGCCTCTGCCCACCACCCTCATTACAGCACAGCTGCCACAGCCTCAGCTTCTCCATTAAAAGAAGAGTCTGGTAATTCTCTCATCAGTAGCAGCAGTGGCTAATTAAAAGGAAAGCAGCCTATGATTAAACAAGCAACTCCCAGAAAGAGCAAGATCCAAGTGTAATTCAACTGTGGTACAAAACAGCAGCTCTGCCAATGAGCCCTCAGTAAATACTGAATTTTGTTTACAGGACATCTTGCCTTGCTGGACACACAGATATGTTGTCCTGGATAAATCATTCCCTGTTAGCCTTCTGTTTGTGTAGTGTCGATTTGTTGATGTACCAAACAGCACACTGACAAGTTGTGGCAGCACAAGAAATCAGAGCAGACAGGGCAGTGCCGCTCAAAAAACACAGAGCATCACTGGGGCAGCGGGAGGATGTGAGCCTGGGCACCCACCCAGAGCTGATCCTGCCTGGCA
>NW_005054370.1:3323424-3347778 GCF_000277835.1 Geospiza fortis | reverse complement strand
ATGCTGTCCCCACCCTGTCTGGAGGAATCAGGCAGGGCTATCTGGCACCAAGCAGGGCACTGCCAGGGGGGATGGGAAGGGAAGCAAGGGAAGGTGTCCCCAGAGTGCCTCAAGGGGTATCTGAAAGCTGGACCAGCACCTTGCTCTTTTTTGGCATTTAGAAATAGGCTGTAATGCCTTTCTTTCTTTCCCTCCCCCCCCTATATTTAAAGTTGAGTAGAAGCTCAATGGCAGAAATGACATACTCCATTTCTATGTGGGCACATGCCTCTTCTCCCTGCATACAGGGCTCCAAGGTGTCTGCTGAGCAAGCGAGGCTGTGGGCACTGAGTAGGGAAGCAGGTGAGGACAGGAGCTGGGGCCATGCCAGCCCCGGGGCCTGTGTTCCCCAGTTTCTGAAAAACAAGCCCTGCTGCCGCACGAAGTGCAACCAAGTGCCCCGGCAAACAGTGCCCAGAGCCTGCAAGGCATCCAACTCCTGCCTTCCTCCAGCTGTGACCCATTTAGGGCACAGGGTCTTCATCTTTATCATCATCATCATCAGACCTGCACCCAGTGCCATGGTATGGCTAGCACACATCCATCCATCCCACATTCCCCTTGTCCAGACAATGAGCTCCAGGATGCAGGCAAGCCTGATCTTGTCCCACCCCTGGTCCTGGGATGCCAACACAAAAGAATAGAAGCACCCCAGGGTCTTTCCTCTCTATCTTGCTAACATTAAAACAGAAAAACCCACTCTGTCTCACCACAGCACAGAGCAAGGGATGGGACGACCAGCCAGGAGGCAGATCCCTCCTGATCCCAAGGGTTATCTTTGAGATATTGCTCTGCTTCTGTAAGCGTATCCAGAAGACTGTGAAAACTTCTAACCTATTCAAACTGCTGCAAGAATAAGACCTTTCTGAAATCATTACCATGGCAACTAGGAAAAATAACACAGAAAGAAAATAGCGACCTCAGCTATTTCACAGGAAACACCAACAACATTTTACTGACTCATCACTTGCAGATTTCTAATATATATACATAAGAAAGAAAATCAAATGGGTCACACAAAGATAGGATTTTCAACTTAACACTGCTCTGTTAAGATCCTCTCCATCCTCCATGTGGGTGTAGACACACACCAGGTCCACCCCGGAACAGAAGCCAGACCACAAGTCCTGGGGCAGAATGCAAGAAATTCTCATGAACAGAAGCAGCTCTTAATTAACAAAATGAGGTGCCCTGTCTTTGCCCTCTCCCACGCTCAGTTCCCCACGACTGATAGCTCATGGCTGTGTCCTCATTCAACCCTCAAGCCTTCTCCATGCACTGCCCCAAACACATTCACATTAACCCCTTGTATCAGTGCACCCACGGAGCCACAACCATCCAAAATACCACTTCAGTTCCCTTCAGTAAATACAGCTCCTGTTGGCTCTGGAGCTGCTTGTGGCTAAAAACAGAAACTCAATCCACACATATTTTCAGAAGTGACATTCATTGTCTTTGGGGTTCCTTAAAAGGTATCAGGCTTTAACTACTGTCCTGTGTCCAGCAGAGCAAACCTGAGCCATGCTTAATCAGGGTATGATAGGCTTTCTCTACTTGTCCTTTGCCAATTTGGTTAAAGAAAACAATTCGGAAAGTAGCAGGATTGCAGCCGGTTTTGCTCTGCTCCTCCTGGGGCTGGAGACATGGAAAAGGACAGCGTGCTCACTGCTCAGTGGGCTGGAGGACTGCTGGGATGTTCAGGATTTATAGGCATTTATTATAAGGAAATGACTTTTCAGACAAGTTAACAAGTCCAGTTACATCCCTTCAGTGCATGGGAAAGAAGGATTTTCTAAGGGGCTGAATGGAGGCTGAGTATTTCATGCCGCAGCAAATAATGCTGTAAGAAAGGGAGGAAAGCAGCTTTCATTTCAGAGAAATCAGAGCTGTCTGCACAGGAGGGATTCCCCTTCCATCCCTTCTGCTAATCTCCTTGTCTTCCACTCAGCCTTCCCCATTCCAATCAACAAGTGTCCCTTCCCAGCCCACATCTGCAGAGAGAAGGAGCTGAATCCTGTGGACATGGAACCTCCTGGTGCAAGACCTTCCTCTCCAACACATCTTTGTTGGGGAACCATGGCAAAACACTGAATTCCCTGGCCCCTATTGCCCATAAAGGGATGAGTCCCCAGCCCCCACCTGTAGACCTCGAGAGTGGGGTGCAAATGAGGGAATGAGCCCCAAATTTGATGGAGAATTTCATCGACCCACCCTGAAGGGACCTTCCATGGACCATGGCTGCCCATACCCATAAACAGGGCCTGCAGACGACACCCTCCTCCACCAAGTCCTGCAGCTGGGTTCTCGTATCACTCTCAGGAGGGACAGCATATAATCTTGCCGGGATACCTTATCTCTCTCTGCTTGAGATTTCTGGATGAGTATTATCCCAGAAAATGCAAGAAAAACATGAACCAGCTCATCCCTCTGCCCAGGTTTCGCAGGAGCTTAAAGTGAACAAAAGCTGCATTTCTACTTGGTCACACCTTGTAAGTACTTAAGATTTAAAGCCCTCTATTTCTGGTTAATCTAAACCAAGTTTGAAACTCATCTCCCCATTAGTACTTGAGAAGGGACCAGGGGGAGGGAGGAAATAAAAAGAGGGAAAGAAAAATGCTGTCACTGTAGAGCTCCTGCACAGTTCTGCTGAACCTGGATTTCTGATGCTGGTAACACTATCTCTAATGCTGACAGACATCCATGGGGGAAAAGCTGCTCATTTCCTAACATCAGCAAAAAACCAATTATAACAAAGAGCTGAAATCCAGCAGAGATGAGGGAAAAAACACGCAGCTTCTGCCCCCCTTCCTGATGGGGGCTGAGCAGGGTGGGAATGGGGTCAGTGAGGACATGAGTGACAGCAGGGCAGAGTTACGCGCGCCAACAGCATTGGGACAAACCTCTACCAGGAGAACTAAGGAAAAATATGGACTGATCCCTGGGAAAACACCAACAACCAGAAGTGCTTACAGATGAAAGTGCTAGCGGTGCAAGCTGAGGGTGCTCCAGATGCTCTAGCTGAATTTCCTGGATCCCACCCAAGGGGAACAACCACAATAATCAAAGAAGGAATAGAAAGAAATGCCTGACTATCTGCATAGAGCAACAATTTTTCAGCCATACAGGGATGAAGCAAGTTTTGAAAGTGCACATCATTCTTCCATTTCACCTAGCTGGAGTCTCTTCTCAATGCTGCCTGGGCAGAGATAACATGAGGGTATGGATGGCAGCTGAAACAACAGCTGTAATGATAGGATCTAAGGTAGCCCAAGTATTTCCAGCCTCTGAACTAAATTAACAGGAAAGAACTGACACTTATGGTTCCCCAATCAGAGAGCTGAAGAAAACTTTAGCAGGTGCCAAGGAATCTATATAGGCTCATCCCTAAAGCATACAGAGAACTGATTTATCTGATAAAAAAAAAAAAACCTTTCCAGTTGCATAAATCCCATTTAATTTTCAAATAATTCAGTCTCCAGAACCAGGATAAAGTCTGCTTTGTAGGCACAGCCCATTTTTAAATGACTAAGAGGACCATGGCATTTTTTATCCCTGGAAGAGCTTCACAAGTGGGTCAATTAAAACATGTGACTTTCTACAAGACCTCAGAAACCCTTCCAATCCCCGAGAAGCAGAAGAACCCCCAAGGTCCATAAAAAGAATTACCCCCACTAACAAATAGAAAACTGGTTTTGAAGTCAGTAATCCTAGCGATTAACAGCTCTGATGACTTCCATTAGCATTGACTCCTCCAGTCTCCAACAACAAGCCATTAATAAGAGTAATTTCTGCATAAGCAGGAGCTAATTGAATACAGCGTGTGCAAACCCACTCCCATTTGCCTGCCATGGGAGTGCCCCTTGCAGCTGGAGTGTCGAGGAATTAAGTTGATAGTAGCTCCAAGCCCTACATTGGGCAAAGCCAGCAGACGCTGAGGGAGGAAAAAGCCTCGCTGAGCTGCCAAGGCTTTGATTGCTTGGCTAACAGCAGCTGGCACAGGGCTGGAAAGATGTGTAATGGAGTTAAATAGAGATGTGGGATGTGCACCTCAGTGGAAGTGGAGATACTTCTATAGGAAGAGAAGGCAGTGAACACGAGGCCTTGTGAGCTCCTGGGAAGAGCCCTGGGCAGATGGAGGCTTTCCAAGGAAAGGCTGTTTTGTTGATTCAGGGATGCACACACCTGTGTAAGCGCTCTTCTAAAACAAAGCCTAATGAATCAGACTCATACGAGGAAGTATCAAATGAGAAATTTCACCACAAAGCTGGTCTGTACCATTCAGTTGGAGTGAGACAGCCAAGGTACAGGGTTAAGGAGTACAGCACCAGTTTGCATCAGTGTGTGATGCAGAGAGCCCCTGGTGCAGCACCAGCTGGGACATGGACATGGGACAGGTCTTTGAGTCCCTGCACTCATAGGAAACAACTCAGAAGAGATCCAAGAGATACTAGAAATATTTTACAAAACAAAAGGATTCCCTTCCTTCCTGACCTGGGGACCTGACACAAATCCATGCACATCAAAGAAGCCAAAATATGTGTGCCCTGGATTGACCTGGCATGGAGCCACAGGGGCTGGAAGGGACACGGTGCTGTCCACAGCTGCCCTATGCAGCAAGACAAGGGCGAGCTGCAACCAGCCCCCAGGTCTCCCACAGCCTCCTCAGGAGGTGAAGGAGCACTGGGCAAGACCTCATTTTAGGATATAGGGATGGTCAAAAGAGCAGACTCCACACATCTGACAAATCTGCAGCTGCCATCTACCAACAGCAAAATGTTCAACTGGGCTTGAAACTGGTGGGGATTGGGATGCTCTTGACCACCAAGTCCTGGGAGCAAAGTACTTCTCATCTCAAATATGCCCTTATCTTCTGAGGCAGTGCTCATACAGAGATCCAGACCTGCTACTCTCCAGTTTGCCCAGAACTTTGGACACACAAGTACCCTGAGACCTGGGCAGCAACCTGTCACATCCCCACTGCCCAGTTCCCTTACACCATTTCTTCATGGAACAATCCAATTTTCCTCCCACATGGAGAAATCAATCAGTGGGTGTTATGACAGCTAATAATTTCCAGTTACCTTCTTCCCTGCATACTGAATTCAGGCAGAAGCAGAAGTACATAAATACCATTTGGGTGACTGTTATTAATTCTTGAACCTGCAGCCTAATGGTTGCTCCATGCTGGCAGGTTCACCTCCCCTCTCCATCATACTGGATATCTAAAAATTTAATGTTCTTTGATGCTGATTAAGACAACCCTCTTGTTCTCAAGCCTTGACTGTTTACATAAATAGATGCTTTAATGCATTTTGCCAGCAAGGTTTCCTTTGACTCCTTGGCACAGATGGCTGATATTTCCATGCTGCAGCAGCTATTAGATTGTAATGTTACCAGTGACAACTCTACATCATCTGTACCCTGCTTTCTCCCCTGCAGCAGGATGTACCAGGAATTCAGCTTGAGATACTGCCATGGGCTTAGGCTGCTCCTGTTTCCTGAGGAAGGAGTTTGCCCACCTTGGCTTTGAGCACTGCGGCTTTGTGGATCCCTACAACAGGCTGCTATAGTGGGAGGTCCTCCAGTGGCTGCACTTATGCTGGGGACATGTCAGGCATCGCCTCATCCCATTTCCTTGTAGAACTGCCTCCCATGGATAACGAGCTTTTCTCCTTGGGTGCTGTCCCAGAGAGTCATTCACCCTTGTCACCTCTCCAATTTGATCTTAAAAATCAACAAAAGGCTCCCCACAGGTCTGAACCAATTCTTCCTTCCTTTCAGAGACACCAGGGTTTTGGATCAATCTAGATCCAAGTCCACACAAGACCCAGGCAGGGATTTGAACCCACTGCAGCTTTCGGGAGGCCAGTGAAGGACTCTCCAGTCTCTTTCTTGTTATGTTAACAATGGCAAAACACCGCAGAGACAGCGACTGAAATTCAAGTGCTATTTAAACAAAAGAATATGTAGGGTATAGTTCATACAATGCGAGTTCAGACAAGGAAACTCAGAACAGCCAGGAAGCTCAATGTGAACCAGATTTTAAAAACAAGAACAAAACCCCCAAAGCCCTTCCTCAAGGAAGCCCTTGCCGAATTCTTTCCCCTACTGAGGAGTCCAACATCACGCCTCATACTAAAGCCTTTGCTTTTCACTCCAAGAAAGGAGTTGGAGGAAAAAAAGGAAAATAAAAGCAGCACATTATGGAACAGAGCCTGGCTTACAGCCAGGGTGGGGGGGAAAGCAGCACAGAAACCCTCTGTTTTAGCAGCACATTTTACTCCTGCTCTATGGCAGAACAATCTTTTGCTAAGCCGCAGCTGTTTGAACCCACAGTGCTGCAGAGGCTCAGCTTCCTTAAGGCGAATCAGTCAATTGGTTCAACAGTGTATTTAAAATCCCCTGAGTCTACCTTTAAATCACATTTATATTCCTCTACCCAAAGCTAATAGTTTCTACCTGCATTTTGCTTCATCTCTGTAGAAAAACAAGCTATTTAGCAGCCACATTAATAATCTGTGGCAATCTAGTTGTCATTTCCCTGATGGAAAATTTCATACTGCTGCCCAGCAGCCGCAACGTGGCAAGTGCTGCAAGCACCTCACACTGCACTGCCTCCCTCCGACTGCACCTAGAGTCAGAAGAACAGCAGGAGTTGGTTTTGGATGGGTGGGGTGTGGAGGAAATATAGAATTGCACCAGTCAGGTGTACCTACAGCTCAGGCATGTGCAGGAACCACGTGGAAACAACCTGGTGTTGAATGAGAAAGTCAGCTTATGTCAGAAGGAGCCTAGAGGAAACCCAGCTCTTGAAGCCCCAGTCATGTGATGGTAAAATGTGTGTTTTCCACAATTTACTGTGGAAGGTGGCTTATGGAAAAGAGCTTTGGGTGGAAGAGGAGGTTCATCCAGCAGCCTCGGCCATGGGTGCACAGTCTAACCAGGCTGACTGATGGGTGAATACAAATGAACAGCAAGAGGTGGGGCCAGTGTTTTTAACATACTCCCAATTGCCACTCATTTGTATATGCCTTCAGAGAACCACTATCATCTTCAATATCCCAACCAGGCCTACTCTGGTTGCCTTGTCTGTTAAACAAGGGAGTAAAAGATTTTTTCAAGTCCCTCCAGGCTGCCTGTCCCAAGGTGAGATGTCAAACCTCCAGAGGAGCAAACTTTTCTCCCTGGCTGTGAGGAGCTCAGCTCACCAGCTCCTGTCTTGAAGTCCCAGGATGGTCTGGTGGTCCCAGAGCTGCTGAATCCCACCCAGCATTGCTGGGGGCAGATGGGCGGGCATCTTCCTTCTTCCTTTTTGGGTAACCTCCAGCCTGTCCTTCCTCTCAGAGAGGAGCAGCCCCTCTGCCAAGGGGCCTCTAAACAACACAAGGTTTTGACGTGACACCTTAAAATAGGCCCTTAAAATATTTACCCTAATATAGCCCACTGTGCCCAGGGCAGCATGTGGAAAGCCCAAGAGGTAAATATTGTCTAAATAAGCAGAGAGCTTAATATAGAAAGTCATGGAGTCAAGTACTCTTCAAGCACCCTCACATCTTTGCAAACATCAGTCAGTAAAGATAAATTTGACATGGTTGATCGCTCACACTTTCAGGAAAGGCTCTTCCAAAAGAAAAAAAATCATGTTTCAGTGTTTATAATCTCTGCAGGAAGGCCTGGTCCAAGATTTTGCTCCTCTAATTCCTGCTCTCATAACTGTCAGATTATGAAATTGCCAACTCTAAGCCTTACGAGGTTACAAAGAAACACCTCTCTGTTCTCTGCCGCCACTTTGAGAAGACGAACTAATAAAAACAAGCTCTGCTATTCCCTCCAAATGCCTGGGAGAAAGGAATCTGAAACGGTAGTAGCTTCAAAATACCATTAAAGAAAGCAACCACCCACAGTGTCTGGAGTACCCCCACGCTTATCAGCTCCCTTCACCCTTGTTACCCAAAAACCACACAAAAATCTGCCTCTTGTCATCCAGATGTTTGCTGGGACTCACCACTGGCCAGGGCAGAAACCGGAAACCTCCTACCCCACTTTTCCCAAGGCAAAGAATTAAGGAGTTGTGTTGCACTTAGGGTGTTTGACGATGGGAGCTCACTCAGCCACCCATCCCCAGTGGGGTGGTCCCCCAGATGGGAGACCACACCAGCATCTCCCAAAAATGCTCCTGGTAAAGAGCAACAAGCTTTGACAATCTGCCCCTTGGGTAGTTACAGCAAAGACACTGTGGATGTGCTTTCACCCTTCAGCCAAGGTAGGAATAAAAGTGTTTATTGGTTTTTGTCAACCACCTCCTCCCAACTTCTTTGGGATAATCTTCCCAAGATTATTAAATAAAGGTAGAATCACTCAAGCTTCCCTGCAGAGCTCCCACCAAGGGCAGCAAATGAAGGTGAAACCAGCAGGACTTTGGAGTGCACACTGTTTCCTGTGTACTGAAAACAACACCTAGCCAGCTAGACTGCATCAGGGCATCAGGGGGAAGGTGCTGGCTGGAAGGGACACATTGAGCACAGCCACATCTCCCTGGCACTTGGTCACTGAGGCATTAATGCCACAGGATGACAGGGGAACTGGGAGTTGATCCACAGCCACCACTGCTTCCACCGGGAGCTGGGGGAGAAACACCTCTGCGTGCAACCCAGCAAACAAGGAAACATGCCAGGAAGGGAGAAAAGGGGAAACATGACTTGAGATGCAACGAGATTCTCAGCCAAGACTGGTGCTGGCACAGGGGTGGCTGTGTCTTTCTGGGAGCACAGAGCTCTGACATCCCAGAAGAAACAACATGCTGGGAGCTCTCAAGAATGGGAGGGCTTTATAACAAGGTTTTGCAGCATCCCTGCATCCCCACTAATAAACTCTTCACCCCACAGGAAGCATGCACCTGCAGCCCCAAGACACGTGCTTGAGGCAGGATCAAGGGCACCGTGCCAGGTGGGCCCCAGCAGCAGCCACAAAACTCACGTGAGGCCTCTGAAAGCAGAGTTCTTGTCATGGAACATCATGGACATGTTTCAAGAGGAACATGGCAACTCCTTTTCTTAATGACTATATATAGGGAAAGCTCTGCTAGGTGACAAGCGGTGAGAGGCTGGAGCACAGGCACTCTCCTGCCTTCAAGGACTCAGATAATTGAGCAAAGGAATAGCCAGTGATGAGTCTATTTTGGACTCATCATGCTGCTGCTGGAGCATTCAATGAGGAGGCAAAGCCATTTTTTACCGCCTCTCCAAGGAGTGCAAATGCAATAGCTCTCTGCCTGCAGCTGCACTGACCCCAGGGCCCACAGAGCCCACAGGTGCTGGCAGCACCCTAAGCACTGCCAGGCTCACAGTGACCTGGTGGCAAAGGACTGCCTCATCTCCTTGGTTCCCTCACCACAGACCCCAGCACCACCTGGTGCTGCCCATGGGACAGTGGTCTCAGCATGGTGCTGACCGTCCCTGGTAGGGCTAGGATGCAGGAGCTCACATAGCCAGGTACCAGTCAAGGTGATTGCTGCAACCTGGAAGCACGCTCAGAGGAAAAAGCCTGCCTTATTCCATTCTGGGACCCTTCCTAGAGCATTTTAATGCCTCTCACCCCAAACCATCCCACCAGCAGATGAATTCAGACTCATAACTCCATCTGCAACCCCTCTGCACCAGGAGCTGCCAGGACAGCACTCACCTGCTCATGGTACTCGATCCCCATGCTGAGTGTGTTAATGAGAATGGCCACCATGATCCCACGGCCGAAATATTTGCTGTCCACGATCTTCTGGAAAGTCTCACACACCACATGCCAGAAGGCCAGTACCAGATGGGCTCTCCTGGCCCGGGCTCTGCCCCTTTGTGGGTCTCGCTGGTCACTGTAGTGAGCATCCTGCGTGAACTCGTAGACCCCCTCACTGTCTGAGTCGGCCGTCTCATTGTCTGACAGCTCGGCCTCGCCCGCTAGCGCAGCGAGGCAGTAAGGGCAGCTCTCGGTGGTGCAGGAGCCACCATCCAGCTTGGCGCAGGGACTGGAGATCTTGCAAGAGCTTTGGCAGGGACCTGAAATGCCAGCAGAGCAGGGAAAGGGCAGCTCGTCAGCTGGGACTGGGGGCTGCAGGAAGCAACCCCCACTCCCTGTTAGCACCAAGACTTTGCCTCTGACATGACAGGCATTTCCTAATGGGAAAAGGGCTTCTGCTGCGTTAAAACCTGGACTTCCCAAGTGCCTTCTCTCTGTTTATGAAGCTCTCTTTGCTGCCCCCAGACACATACCACCCCAGCCGTGGACCCTGAGCGCACCTCATTACATCTCTAGCCATTACAGGAAGGAGGAAGCAATCGGTTCCCCTGGTCCTGGCAGGCTCCTGGCTGTAATTATCAGGAGGACTGTTAGCAGCCTTCTTTCCTGTTCCCTCTGCTGATGCTCCAAAACCACTAGCTTCCCTCTCCACACGTTGCCCTCGGTGGCAGCTGCCAGGTGTATCCTGGGTGAAATACCAGTGGGATATTTCCCAAAATTCCCACCAGCTGGCTGCAAGGAGACAGGCAATGCATGCACCTGACTCCTGCATGGCAGCACCCAGCAGTGAGAGCACAAACCCTGTGCTAAACCAACCCAGAGCCCAGTTCTGTGTGTTCAGTCTCTGGGCAGCTCTGGGCTGGGGGCAGGATTTGGTCTCTTCCCGGCACAGCTCCTGGCTGGAAAGGTCAATGCCATTGCAGTGGGGTGGAAAAGGCACTGACTGCCTGGGAAATTTTGGCCAGAAACACTTCTTGAAGGCTGAGAGTGTTTGGACTAGACTAGCCTGAACTCCCAAACTTCAGGATGGAGAGGGGAAAAGAAAAATATCTTCACTTTCTTGAAGATATGAAATCCCGGATCCAAGAAAGATGCATTCAGTGTCTGACTCTTACAGGCTTCCTGAGCAAATCACAGTTTTTTAATACTCGGCATCTGTGATTGTCCTTGAGCACTCACACAAAGCAGACACTCAATCTCCATAAGCCTTATGTCCCACAGAAGCAGAGCTACACAGTGCTCAGGTGTGTGATAGGACCCAGATCTGGAAAGTGTCCATCTGCAAGTTCTATCTGATTTTGGGAGTACAGGATTTGGGAAGTGCTCCCTGTAAATGGTTTAGGAGTGGAGGGAAATAATGGCATTTTGTCCTAACATTTAATCTAAACCCACCCTCTGCAAAGTTTAAAGCCATTCCCCCCTTCCTGTCACTCCTTGTCAAAGTCCCTCTCCAGCTCTCTTGTACTCTTCTTCTAATCTATAAAATGGAGATTGCAAAGAAAATGGATTCGCTGAAAACCCTCATATGCCTTGGATTATTGTAGATATGAAGTCAGGGAGGTTGAAACCTCCCTCCTAAATTTGGCTATAAGAGGCATTAGGTAGGTCATAAGATTCCGATTCATCTCACCTGGAAAGCCATCACCTTTCTCTGTAACGTGGACTGAGAAGAACCCTGCAAAAATGCAGAGAGAGAAAAAAATTAGGACAAAAATAATATTTTTGGAAAGCAGCCCCAGATGTAGATCCAACCCCAGCTCACCTGTGCTCTGTGTCTCCAGCAGCTTGTGCATGGTGCTGTATGGCCCGGGTGGGATGTTGAGGTTCGTCAAGGTGCTGCTCCCAGCACCCACCGCCGCCTCCCCCAAATTCTTCTCTTTCAGCATCTCATGGGAGGTGCTGGAGTGCACTGTGGGGTACACCTTGCTGCCCACTATGTTCTTGGGGATCCCTTCTGGGCTTGGCAAACCGAGGCTTGGCTGTGTCAGGGATGACCGGCAGCGCACCGGCTCAAAGTGACAGTCGGCATGGTAGATGCTGTGCACGGACTCAGTGTTGCTGGGAGAGGCGCTGGGGGCCCCCAGGGAATTGGGTGCTGAGGGAGGGAGCATCAGCCTGTTGGTCCCGTTTTGGAGTGAGCTGGTCTCCACATCACTGATCTCCGGGCTGGCACGGGGCGCTCGCAGGCTCCCGTTGCCTAGGTGGTAGTGGTGGTGATGGTGGTGGTGGTGGTGGATGAGGTGGTGCACGGAGGATCTTTTCCTGCTCCGGCGCTTCCTGGCGTGCCGCTCAGCCCTCGCCTTGCTCGTGGGGCTGCTCAGGAAGCCCATCTTCACGCCTGCTGCCCTGTAGGCCTTCACCAGCTGCTTGCTGCCCTTCCGGGCAATGTAAACCAGGTACTTGAGGAGCTCATCATAGCAGCTTCCTGGCTCTGAGAAACTGGCAAGGGTGCTGGCGTTGGACAGGTAGCGCACGCGCTGTTCCTTCATCAGCTGGCTCTCACGCTGCTTTGTCTCAGAGAACTGTGTCGCTATCACCACCAGGCACAGGTTGATCATGAAGAAGGAGCCCACCTAAGGGGGCAGGGGACATCAGGCACCTCAGTGTGGCCGTGGCACCACACAGATCTGCCGAGGACAGAAAGCAGCAAACCCCAGCCAATCCCACCCCCTGTGTCACCCAGCAGGGACCACTGGCTGGGCTGACTCACCCCCCAAGCTCTCAAGCTCTCACCCCAGGGACTCCCACGCCAGCCCTCCATGGAGGACGTCAGAGATCAAAGATGAGAGAAGATTATTTTGACAAATATCTCTTGCTCTTTTGAGATGGTGTTTTTCTCTCTCCATAGACAGCAGTTGTAATTATCACAATTAGTGACATTACGATGAATGCACTGCGCCTTCCTCATAGGAGCGTTTCTCTGCCAGTGTGTGGGCAGCTTGCGAGCAGATCCCTTTCCCCTGCTAATGGGATTTGCGGGTGACTGTTATGCAAGGGCATCAGCAGCCTGTACCCACAGCTTGGAGATTTTCTTTCCAACCAGGGTTTCATGAGGTTCTGCCTTCTGCAGAGCCCAGCCTGGGTCACAGGGAATTACCGACGTACTAACGGGCTATCACAAACTGCTAAAGTTATTTGCACGGCATCTGGAAAAGCACTGCTTGCTCTTCCTCTTCGTCATCTTGGGGAGGCTGAGAGCAAGGGTTTGTTTCTGTCTTGGGGAAGCTAACAGAAAAAAACCAGCATCATGGACTAAACAACCGTCTACTTTCTCATCAGGGTTTGAGTCCTGGTTTGATGAGGAGCAGAAATCCCCACAATGATCTAACTGACAATGTGCAGCTATTTTTCTGGACTTAGACCAATTGTGTAGCAAGACAAGAACTCATCTCACTTAGCTACATCTGAGTGAGGCACCTAATGATCCTTTAGAGTCAAGAGAGAAATAGGCGCATCAAGTCTGCAATGCATCTAATTTATTTTGGATGTCTACCTTCAGAGGAGATGAATCACCCCCTTAAAGCACCTATTTTTCTCCCTTGACGATAAAGGGAGTCTAGACAACGAGCTCAGCCAGTCACTGTAGACAATTCTGCTTGCATAGATGAAGCCCATCATGGAGCCTACCCCACAGAAACTCTTTGTTGGCTCCTTTGTGGGTGGTCTCAGATGATGCTGTGAAGTGTGGGTGGGCTGTGGGCAGTAATCTCTTCCCTCCTTTCTTAACGTGCTCTCTGAAGTTTGGGACTGTTTTCCCATAACATCCCCACGGCACCAAGGACCCAGCCAGATGGGTTCTGCATTATTGGGGGAATTTTTGGGCAGCCTCTTCCCTTTCTAGCTCAAAAACTGGGCAGGTGAAATATTTTTTCTACTCAGAAACTGGGCAGGTGAAATTTGCCTACTTTAAAACTTAAATTCAAGGGGGTAAGCAAGAGAGAAAAGTTCTCTAAGCACAAGGAGAGAAGAAGCAGCAGCAACAACAGAAGTGGATCTACCGCTTGAGCACATCTCTTTCCTTCTTCATGCTAAATGCAGCTGCAGCACAATTCCATAGGGAAGCTGCGTTTCTCCCAGCAGGCTGGTTGCTACTTCAGCTTTTATATTCACTGTACCCTCTGCCCTGTTCCTCTGGGTGACTCCACTCTGCTCTCTACAAATGCCAGGAGGATGCCCCCTGCTCCCCTAAGGCCACTCACAATGATCAGGAGGATGAAGTAGATGAAGTTGTAGAAGGAGTGTGCATCCATGACAAAGTACATGATGTCCACCCAGCCTTCCAACGTGATGACCTGGTGGAGACAGGAAAGGAAAACAAACTCCTGAAGGCTCAGTTACAGTAAAGTGCACAGGCAATGTTTCTTCTGGCTGGGTCATGTCTGACACCTCATAGCAGGTCTTGGTGCAGTACAAGATGCTGAGGAAACAACTCCTGCTCCTCCCAATGCCAACAGCCATATTACCAGCTGCCCAGGCTGAATCTAGCCCTTTTCCATCTGGACTTAAGGGCCACTAGTGCATTTTGCAGAAAGAAGAGCAACCTCTAGGCTCTGCCCCACATCAACATCATGAGACTGCATACCCACAAGGTTTTGTCCATGCATGTGAGGTGGAGACATTCTCAAAATAGGCATCCTATTGTATCCCTAACACTTTGAGCACCTGTGCTCTACTATGTAGGTGCACACTAGTACAAAACAGCCCCCAGGAGTACAATTACAAAGCCCCTGGGAACATTTTGAGGGCAGGACCTGCTGTTTGCCCACCTTGTGACAATTGGCAGACAGGGCTTACCTGAAAGATTGCAATCCAGGCGTAGCCAATGTTATCAAAGTTGATGGCTCCCTTGAAGGGGTTGTGCTCCCCAGCAGAGCAGTTCGTGTAGTACTGGTTCCAGTTCACACAAGATGTGTTGGTGGTGTCATTGTAGGAATAATAATCCAGAGTGCACTCCAGACCCTCTTCCCTCCGTGTTGGGATACTCCGACAGTAGCGCATCCCATTCTCCCGGGGCTGGGAGCAGATGAAGGGATTTTCATCTTCGTTCTCTGTCTGGTAGTACCGTTCCAAATCAACTGTGTAGGGGCTGAAAGAGTCCAGACAAGGCTGGGGTTTGCACACTGATTGCAAGCAATCTGGCAAAGAGGCAGCTGTACCAGCATAGAAGTCTGACATCTGCTTTTCTGGATCTTAAAGCTGTTTTTTAAAGGAGTCCCCTTGGACTTACTCCAGCTCCACAGGGTGAACTGATGTCCTTAACTGGGTTTTGAGAAACTGAGGCAGGGCACTCAGCCCCTTGGAAATCCCTTTGATGGCATTATTAAAAGTTACTCCCTCTGGAAGCACTCTGGCTTTGACTTTAGGAGACTAAGAGAAGGATTCAGCATGACAGGGCTTCTCTGAAATATCTTTGCTGCAGTAAGACGGAAATCAGTCTGTTTAAGCTCCTGCATGTCCTGTCCTTCTGGAGATGCTGAGAATCATTTAGGGAGACTCTATGTACAAGGACCTCCCAAAATTCCTAAAAATCAGAGACAGGGACTTCATCTGCATTTCACCGTGTCAGTTCAGCCCACAGGTAAGGTCTAAATTCCCTCTGAGGGTGGCCTTACCACAGCAAACCAAGCAAAAAATGCTCTTCAGGGAGATGAAACAACCCATGGCCAGTCAGAAGCTGGCTCCTTGCTCTGCACACACAATCTCCTTAATGCTGCCAGGACTCCCACTAAAGCTTGCGAAGATATTTTTAAGCCTAGTTCAGCCTGGTTAATTCCTGCAGAATTGCCTGTAATACCCTTCAAAGCCTATCTAAAGCCCTGGAATTCTGGCTCAATTAAACAGCACCCAAACCTGTGGCTCTATTGGATTTACTCGGTGGTGAGACTGTCCCCCTGCTCTGCTGATATTTACTTAACAGGGACATGTCCTGGTAATGCCATTTCCAGCCACCCTTTGAGGGCATGACCTGCAAGAGGGGTGGGAGTTCATTAGGAGGTGGGTGGGAGAGGTTGGAAGGTGCCTTGTGCCAGCCTGTCCTCAGCAGCAGCAGCAACATGATCCTGATGTGTACAGAAAAGAGGCTTTGGGGTTGTAAGATTCCTCCATCTAGGTGGGAATCCAGCCAGATCCCTGGGGAGTCAGCAATCCACTGAAAGGTGACCAGCATGGCAGAACTTGGCAGAGCCATCAAAGATTTGCAGTCACCTGCCTTTCTCCAGGTATTTGATGCAATGGAGGTGATGGAAAAAAGCAGGTAGGTAGAACAGGCATGGAAACCCTGAAAGAGGCTGTCATCTACCAGGTATTTCAACCACTGTCCAAATAGTGTTACATCAGACCAGCAAACTGATCACAACAATTATTTTAGCCTTAAAATTCAGGGATCTGTAAAAATTAAGACTTTGGGATAGGGACTATCTCTTGCTCTGAGGCTGAAAATTATCTAGCATTAAAAATGCACAGTAGTTCCATTAGCTTTTCCTGGGATTTAGGTGGGACTACAAAAGTTGTGGCAATAAAGACCACCAGCTGCTGGAGGGGATTCAGACCTGGGCATCTCCATACAGAAAAGGTCACACATTAATGATATGCTGAATTTAGAAAGCATGAACTCCCATTCTCAGAGGGCTTTTTTGGAGGCCTTTAGAAATCAGAGAGGTTCCCAAGTGCCAGCTGAGAGTTAAGGACAGCCTGCAAATGCAAATGGCAAATTGTCACAGCTTGCTCTGTACCCACTGTGTGTGCCCAAGCAGGAGTGATGGTGGCATTTAGGAGTAGGGAGCATTTACAGAAGAGAAGGGCTTTTTTACAGAGGAGATCCTGGAGGGAGAGCCTCCCTCAAGCTGGGGAGACACTGGTGCTGCCCACAGACTCACATGCTGAAGTTCTCAGGGAGGAAGCAGCGGTTCCTGAGCAAACCTGCCCACAGCTGGACTCCCACAATGCCAAAGATGAAGAAGACGAAGAAGCAGAGGAGGAGGACGTTCCCCAGCATGGGCAGCGTGTCCAAAAGCAGTGTCACCAGGATGCGCATACCTGAGGCAAAGGGGAAAAGCTTACGTTGAATTTTCTTGCTCCAGCTATGTCCTCCTGACCTTTTCCTTTCCACTGATACTTTTACACCTGTATTTCCTTCTATTATTTTCCTCCTATCCTCATCACCCACATGTGGCTTGTGAAGGGTCACAGCTTCCCATCCCCTTTAGCTTCCCCACAAAGCCTCTGGAACAACTCCTTTCATTCATGCCTTGCTCCTGGACACCAGACCTACCTTCCCTGCTCCTCAAGTCCTCTTCTCTGAAGTTTTCTAGCAATTATGTTTCCTTTCTTCCCTCAGATTAAATTCTGATGCTCTCTTTTGCTCAATTGTATTTCTTTCTCCACTCAGCATATTTCAAAATTCCCTTCCCTCCTTATTTCCCCTCATCTACCCTAAATGCCCTCTCTTCCTTAAAATACAGGACTCTCTCTGGCAGTTAATTCTCACAAGCTCAGGAACAGCCAGTTCTGTAACAAGGACAAATTGATGGTGACTTCAACTTGACATTTACACACAAAAAATTTATTTCATCTGACATCTGTGTAATATTCTGCTCATCTCTCACTCGCTTTCTTTCCCCATGTTCTGCACTCTCTCACTTGCTTATATTGGCTTTTATCTAAAGAAAGCTTTACTGTTGCACCCTTTACTTTGATACTTCAGGAAGACTTTTTTCTCTTATCCTGATGCTGTCACCTCCTCTCTCAGGGTTTTTCTTCTACTCTTTTACTAGGAACAACCACCTTGCATCAACTCCTAATTAACTAAAATTACTTTCTGTGGTTATTGCACTGATCATCAAACAAAGTTCATTTTTTATTTTCACTACCTTGCATTTTTATCCCACTGTAACTACATTGCAGAGAAGACAAATTACCCAGGATTTCAAAACACATTAAGTGAATTACATCCCCAGTTAGACAGTGGTGGATAAATTCAGCTGTCCACCAGTTCAGTGGTGGGGATAAAAAAAAAAAAAAAACACTGCAAGCAGGATTCTGAAGCTTCTGTAATGATTGAAACATCAGCAGCACAGCCAGATTAAGCTCGAGTCAGGAGCAGGAAAATAAATAGATCCCAGCATCAGCATAGAGAACTGAAGCGGATTAGTTCTCATCAACGCATTGGGCCAGTTCAGATAGGGGAGTGCACAGTTGGATTTAATTTGGCTAAAACAGTACTGGATTTGATGACCAGGATTGTTGGACTGAGATGGAAAAGGAATGCTTCTGGTGCAGTTGTACTTATACTTACCATATCTGATTCATACAGCATCTGAGAGGGACCATGCTCAGTGTCTCACGGAGCACTGGGATTTGCCCAGCATGGGGCAGTGGGAGGGTTTGTGATGGCCAGTGCCATGTAGGGCTGCGCTGCCATGCAGCAGCAGGCAATGGCACCCACTGCTGCTTAAAGCAGGGCTGAGGCCCTGGTCCATGACCTGATACACCTGGACTGAAGAGTCACTGCCCATCCCACCCAGGTCTGCTTTGGAGATGCTGGGGGTTTGGGCTGTAAGGACCAGCTCTGAGGTCTTCAGCACCTCCCAGGGCACTATCTTCAGGCATAACAAGAGCCCCTCACCCCAATTTCTCCAGGGAAGGATGGAGTATCCCAGGGAGGGTGGGACCAGCATGGCTCAGACCCCACTGCCTGTACTGCCTGGCAAAAGCTATTGGCTCAGTCAATCCCTATCACCTGCAGCCCTTCAGCAGCCTCCCCAGACCCGCTCCAGATAAGAAAGGAAGGTAACTGAAGACAGTCCTGGATAACTTATTGACTCATCTCTGATACCACAGGCGTCAAAAGGAACCCAGACAGTGGTGGTAGTACCCAGCACTGCAAGGCTTGTGCAAACGTTTGAGCTGTGATGCAAAGCATCTGGGTTTGCCCTCTCATCTTTGGGGCATGGATCCAGACAGCTGACCCCAACAGTGAGGAATAAGGATCTGACTTACTGGGGACCCTGTTAATGGCCCTGAGTGGCCGCAGGACTCGAACAGTGCGGACGGCTGAGAAGCTGACATTCTGCAGGTCCAGGGAATACTCCAGCATCCTGACAAAGACACAAAACCACGGAGGAGTGTCATGGATCCAGTGGAGAAATGTTAGATTATCAAACATTATAAAGCAAACATTAAATGCCAACCACTCACAGAGGGACTTGTTACTGCATCTCTTCCATCAGGAAAGTTTGCCCGAGGAATTAATTAAGGCTTGTTTGCAGGTCAGGATAAAGTCAGTGAGGGGGAATGTGATACACCAGCTCACACAGCCACAGATCTCTCCCTCTCCCTCTCTATCTCTCACTCTCTCTCTATCTTCCACTTTGGTTACTGTTTTAGCACAGGGCCAGGCAGAAGCTTCTGAAAGTCCCTGCACATTCCAAAGAGGAAATTTCCAGGCATACCCCTGCTTTTATCAATTTTATGGATACTGTAATGAATCTGAGTTTGTTGTGCTGAGTGTTATAAGTAAAAGTTAAGTTAAATTAGGGTATAGTTCAATTATATTGTATTAATTATGTTATATTAATTGTATTTAGTTAAGGCGGGGGGGGCAGGGGGCTTATTTGAATGCGCTAGGAGAAGGGTCCAGGGTTTGGTGGAACAGTGGTCTGGCAGGGCAAGGCGAGGTCGAAGAGGGATTGGACGGAAGACCTGACCAATCATTCGAAGCCCTGCAGAAACGATTGGTCCAGAATGAACGGCGTTAAAGACCCATGAGAAGCCTGGAAATGGACCAATCATCATGCGGATCCAAAATGGACCAATCCTGGACTCAAAGGGGGCTATAAATAGGGGGAGTTCGGTTGATTTGGGGTTCATCTTTTTGGATGCTTATTTTTTTTGGGGGGGAAGAACTCAGTGCACTTGGGGTTAGCGCACTGCTTTGTTTTTGGCTCGCTGTGTGGGTGCCTGGGCTTATCCTAGGTATTCCATTCCTTGCAGCTATTTTAATAAAGGAGAACCTCTTTCTGTGGAGAAAGTTTGGCCTCGTTCATATTCATAACACTGATTACCACCACAGTCCTGAAAAGAAGAACATCTTCTGGTGCAGACCCCTCTGTGGGACACAGGAGATGATCAGCACAGGACACTGAGCTCTACTGTCTCTGCTCAGCAAACACCCTTGGCAGATGGGACCAAAACTGGTGACACTTGCAGACAAAAAAATGGGGCCAACGTGGACCTAAGAACCTCCCAGCGCTCCCACTGTCTGGCGGGGTTATTCCCCAGCTCAGGAGATAGAGGAGCAACATTCACAGGACTTAGTCTAAGGATGCACCTGGATGGCTGCAAGTTCCTGGGGTGCCCCAGCACCTCTCATTCTTCTCATGGCACCTTTGCTCAAGCACAACAAAGTCATCAGTTGCAACACTTCCAGGATTTTGCTCTCTGGCTGTGGGAAGATTCAAGAGCTCTGCCCAGAATATTCTTGAAGAGGCAGAGCCAGGCAAGGGTAAGAAAGACAACCCTGAGGCTCCCTGAACAGTCAGGCTCCCACTACTACAGGCAACTACAGCATATTAATCTCTTCCAAAAATTCCGTCTCCAAACAAGCTGGTGGTTCCCTCCCTCCAACTCTAATGGCTAGAAGCCTAACTTCCAGCTTGAATTTATTCAGGACAAGCTCATATCCACTTGTTCTTACAGCAGCACTGTCTTTAAAGTAGCTTCTGTAGCTGTTATTTGTCCCAGGTGTTTACTCACTCATGTATTTATGGAGGACAAAGCACATCTTCTCTCAGCCTTGATTTTGCAAAGTCAAACAAATCAAGTTCTTCCAGCCCCATCTCACAGACAGGCTCTCTGTTTCTCAGTCACAACCTTCCTCCATGCTTGCCCTGGTCTGAATTAATCTCACCTGATTAGGCACCAAGTTTCTGGAAGAGGTTTTGGTCCTTGCACCAAGGCATCAGTGCTGTCCCTTTTCTCCCTGCTGGAAATCCTGCAGGATCCATCCATGCTGTGTTAGGTTTGCCATGGCTGCAGCACACTGGAGGCTTCTGTTCTTGCTGTGATCAGCCAACCCCCCCCTCCTCCCTCCTGGGCCCCAGCAGGTGAGGGGTGCCCCACCTTCCCTTCCAGCCCTCATATAAACAACTCCGTGTTTAATGCAGTGAGGTTTTACCTGATAGGCTCTAATGAGAATGATGATGACGATGATCAAACCATATCTACGTTTAAAATAACCTCAACATCTTCCTCTCTGCTTAGCTGACCCCCACAGCAATGGGACAGTCCCAGGAGGTTGGACATGCACATATGGATACTACGAATTTGTTCTCAGCCCCTAACCAGAAAGGAATGCAGTGTATTCACAAAATCCCACCTGACCTGGGAGTAGAAAACCAGTCCCTTCGTCAGTGCACAGGACTCCTTGCATTGGGCAAGCTTTAGCTAAGGTGAGGAGAGGGGCAGTGGTTTCATTTCTGTCATGTTTCACTTGCTGTTCAAAAAGATTTCTGTGTGGTTGGCAAAATTCAGGTGAAAAGCCCGTATCAGACATACAGCTTTTGTTTCATCCATTATTAAAACAGAGGCTGCCAGCAAAATTCAGAGCAGCACGTGGTTAAATGCACCAAGACAAATCATTTTCTGATTAATGACAGCTCCAGATGCACTTCCAGAGATGTGAGTGCTTGTAAGCTGCAAAGGATGTGCTGTAAAATACATTTTGATTTAACTTATTAAAGAACAATTATAATGCCAAATTTAAAGGAACAAGCCGAACAACAACCCAGAGGCTTAAGCAAACACTTGAACACCAAGACCAAGAGCAAGAAGGTGGTCTCCTGCTTATGCTGCTGGGCACTGCTACCAGAACTGGTGTTACAGCACTGCCAAGCTCAGCCCCAGACACAGACTACAGGGTCCACACCTTGCTGGTAACCTCTCTCAAGTGCCTTGAAAGAACTCAGTATTAGAGAAAAGAATGTCAGTAAAGCTCAGTCACTAAAGAGCAAGTCCAGTGAGAATGCCACCAGTCCCCAGCTCTAAGGTCACTTCCCAAGGCAAGGGGAAACATGGGAAGAATCAATCCACATCCCTGGCAAGGGAAGATACTCAGGGAGAGCAAATGTCAGGATGTCACCAGCTGGTGAGGTGACAGGTACATTTACCAGCATATATAGCATTTATGCATTGGAAATCTGCAGTGTAAAAGGCTCCTGATGAAGCTTCAATTCAAATGTCATCTCTGCTCAGAGGGGAAGGCACGATGCCTGTCAGCACTGCTGCCACCAACCTGGTGCCCGGCCAAGTTAAAGGCTCAGAAAGAAACTCAGCATTAAATAGGATGGATTCACAGCTCGTCAGGGTGATTAGCAACCCCCGATCACTGGAGTTTTTCAGAAGGAAAGCGGAAATATTTAGGACTTTCTAAGAATAAAAGTGGAGCATCTGCAAAGCCAGACATACAACGGGCTGCTAGTGGGAGGCAGAGAGGGAGCTGATGCAAACCTTTGGCAAATGCTTCTCCAAGCAGGAAAACTCCCAGAGCTCAGCTGACAGGCAACAAGAATGGCTCAAGATGGACCAGGAAGGAGAAATTCATTCCTATTCCACCTGGAGACAGTGAGTTGGATCATGCTGGGGTTTCTCTTGTGTAAAACCCAATGCACCAGGAATGATTGCCTGAGTGCAATGCCAGGCAGCAGCCCTGAGGCAAAGGGCTTTCAAAAGTGATGCTCAGGGCATCACAGAAAGGGTTCAAGGGGCTCTGCTTATCCAGAGAGTCCCTAAAGAGCACAGAAATTCCAGCGAAGTCCTTCCCACACCTAGCCAGCATTGCATCTCTGAAGCACCCTGCTCTCAGCTCTGACTCTGCTCCCATCTCCAGCATCAATCCTGCTCAGGAAGTAGAATGTTGTGAAACTCAGCAGTCACACAGAGTTTCTGCTGAGGGCACTTTCCAAGGAAAGCCTGAACTCTCCCCTTTCACAGCTGGATGCTAGGGGTGCTGCACAACCAGGGGATGTGACCAAGGTCACACAAGGAACCGGTGGCAAAGCAGCAGTGGCTGCAGGCAGGGCCAGCCCCGAGAGCCGCCCACCCCCTACACACTCAGAACCCTGCACTGCTGAGGAGAGATAGGCTGAGATTTATTCAGCGTTAAAAAGCTTCCCAAACTGGGCATATAGACACCCTTTATCTACAAAGCACAGCCATCAGTGGGTGATATTAAGCCATCGGTGCTGGAAGAGACAAGGGGAAATTATTTAGGTGGTGTATCTTCAGAAAGCTGGAATGAAAATTCCCCCAGCTCTCGCCAGCTTAGCTGTGCTCTGCTTTCACTCAGTGGCTGCGTTTGGAGCCTTGTGAGTCTCACCGCATTCGTGGGTGTTGCTTAATTTTAAAAATACTCATTTCAATCAAGTTGAACAGAAGAAAAAGAATAGCACACAGAGAGCATGAACCCTGCAGCCTGCTGGATCTGGCTGCACCATGTGTCCCAGCCAGGACACTTGACTAATGAGGCTTTTGAAACAGCAGCAAGTTCAGCTGAAGAACTGAAAGAAACTAAAGAATTACCTTTTTAAAAGTCCTAAAACTAAAAAAAAACCTCCAGGCTTTTCACAGGTGGACTTGAGTCAGCTCAGCTGTGAGGGAGACTGCTGAGTGCTTTCTTTTACCCAGCAGGTTTCTGTGAGTCAGGGATGCAGCTTGTTCGGGATGCTTTGCTCCAAAGGTTGTGGGAAGGCAGCACGGAGCATCCACAGCCAATGGATTTCATCTGTGCCCAGGTCTTGGCTACCCTTTATCCACCCAAAAGTAACTTAAAACATTAAATTGCACAGCTCAGCCCCAGATATCGAAGTCCTGGAGGTTCATGATGACGAGTATTGGCTTGATGTTCTGGCACTTTGCTCAGAGCACAAAGCACCTAATTTGGGATTAGTCAGGACACAGTGAGGCCGTGGAGGAGGCTCCCAGTTTCCAGGACACTCATATCCATCCTGGAAAGCCCAGGAGAGGGCCAGGCTCCTGGGAGAAAGTTTGGTGTAGCTTTCCCTGTGGCCCAGAGGGGCTGTGGCAGTGGCTGCACATTGGGTAATTGTGTGTGCAAATCAGCCTCTTACATGGGCAATTACACCCCGGTGCTTGCTCGGGGTGCCCAGGCAGCACAGAGGGCACTGCTGCCACATCCTCTTGTGCTGCTCCTCAGGTCAGACGGCTCAACAGAGGCAAAGGGAATGAAAAAGCAACATTCATCCCGCCTCCCTGTGAGTTTTGTTTTTAAGGGATGAAAGACTAATATATGGGGAATATCAGCCTTTGCAGCAGGAGGCTGCAGCAGGTGCTCCTGTAGACAGTCCCACAACAGCTCTTTCTTCCCCATGTCTGAACCAGGGAGCTGAAACAGCCCCTTGATCAGCCTTGTACAGCTAAAACACCCTTCAGAGGAGCCCTGCCTGCCTGTGGAGCGATCTGGCGCTGTGGGATGAAGGCAACATGCTGGAAGCTTCAGCAAGAGCACCCAGCAGG
>NW_005054370.1:3321372-3323330 GCF_000277835.1 Geospiza fortis | reverse complement strand
CTTGCTCTGGCTGCTGCAGCTGCATGGGGATCACAGCTCCCTGCAGAGACCCGTCTGGCACCATAGCCCTCCTTCCAATTTCTGAGCTAGAGTTTTTCAGACCCCATCCAGATTTAAATGGAGCAGAGATGGAGTGGGGGCTGTGTTATCCCTTTCTCTCCTGTCACCTATGAACACAACAGGGCTTCCTGCAGCCTATTTCATCCCTGAAATTCAATGCTCAAAATCAGGAGGGAGAAAGACATCCTTAAGGTTGTTTATGAAGGCTTCAGTGGAGCTCACTGTTTAATACAGCCTTCCACAGAGAGAGAAAAAATATCATAACAAACATTAGAAATGTTCAGGAAGCGAAGAGAGAAAGGAGTGGTGTCTGTTCCTGAATTAAGCAGCCTGCCAACCACCTCCAGCCCCAGCTCCTCTTCAGTCATAAGCAAAATATTCCAGAAGTGTTTAACTTTCCTACAAAGTCTTTGAAGAGGCTTGTTACCATTACAATGAGCAAAGCATAAACAGGGCTCCTCAGTCTTGGCCAAGCAACTGACTGAGCCTGGAGTAACCACAGACCCACACAGCTCAAACAGGGGATGATGCACAGCCCTGCTCGGTGGGGAGCAGAATGTGGGCACAGGAAGGCAGAGAGGAATCCCATGAGCTCTGACAGCTCCAAATTATCCCCTGGTGTAAAGCTCTCTCACAGGAAAACAATAAACCATTAGGGATTTTCATTGTTTTGGGGTTAGAATCATAGAATAGAATCATAAAATCTCCTAAGCTGGAAGGGAACCACAAAGATCAAAGCCTAGCTCCTGGCCCTGCACAGGATAACTCCAAAATCACACCATGGGTTTTTTTGATGAGGATAGCTTAAAGTCCATTTCGATCTACACGAATGAGAGGTCATGGAAGTCCTTATCTGAAAAAAGCCAGAACAAGCTGTGTTCCTGCAAGCTGCTGGGACTGCAGCAAAGTGTTGGGCTAGGGCTGGCTCCAGCTGAGCAGAAGGGAGACCTCAGTCTGTGGCTACCCTCTTCCCACAGACTGAGCAGAGAAGGTGCTCCTGTGCCCTGCTGGGAGGATAGTAGATGCTGGGTCCTACAGTGACCAGGGAAACACCAAGTCAGGGCACATCTCCATCCCACAGCTCTGGCTTACCAGCCCAAGCACCAGTCAGCATTAAACCAAAACCACTTCTGCATATTTTGGGATGCAAACAAGCATCCATCCTTAGTACATCTGTGTCTTATGCTGGGAGAAGTCAGAATGATATCTAATGATCTTTAGAGGGCAAGAGCTGCTTGCAATGCCTTTTAACCTTCAAAGAAGTGTTCTCTCGCAAGCAGACTCCCCAAATGCCCTCCTCTAAAAATAATGCAACATAATTATACCATTCATCACTTTTTCTCCCTCCCCTTTTCCCTCACGCAACTCTGGAACCTCCAGCCTAAGCCATGTTTCCCTAAGCAGAGTTTTGATAATACAGCACTATTCTCATCTCCGGCAAGTTTTCCTGTAATTACAGAGATGTGTTGCAGACATTACACACTCTATAATTAGCACTAATTGCATTACATTGTCACAAAGAAGTCATTTACACTCCATGAGTTCATGAGATTGGTCTGGACAGTTTAACAGAGATGAGAAGCACTTAATGGCATCCCACAGAAGTGGCCAGCAGGAGCAAGGACAGCATCCAAGAGGCTCTCCCAGAACTACAAGAGGGAGGGAGATTTGGAGCAAAAATGCACAAAAAGGCTTCTTCCACAATGCTAACCCCTGTCAGATCTAGAAAGTTTTCAGAGAATGGGGAAGCTGAAATGCTATAAGTTGGGACTTCTGGGGGGAGGGGGGCAGCGGGGGAGGGCAGTGTGGGTTGAAGCCTGTTCTAAACTGGTGGTGGCTGGGAAGGATTTCTATGGATGCTGTGCCTGTGGGAGGGGACAGTCCCAGTATTACATGCG
>NW_005054370.1:3311610-3321344 GCF_000277835.1 Geospiza fortis | reverse complement strand
CCTACCCAAAGCCCCACTGATATAGTTTGCTGCTTCTCTTCTCCCCTGACATCACTTTCTGCAGCCCATGAGAAAGGAAGTGGCAAGGAAAGCAGAAAAGCTGGAGCTCAGGGTCTTGCTAGGTGCTGGGGAGTTCACACTGTGCTGCTACTTCCCTCCTCCCATGTCTTGCACATAAAGGGCAGAGAAAAAATGTGAATGCAGAAACAGAATTGCTTCATTGTGGTCCCCAGGACCACAGGCAAACTTCAGTCTCCTCCCCTGGAATTTCACTGGGTAATCTGGTTGAGGCCCTTATGTGAGACCTCCATTAAAAACACGACTTGCTTTATCTGGTATCTAAGCAAACCCAGCTGGGTTTTGAGGATTGCCCTGGCACACACTCTCCAGGGCCCCAGTTTGGCTCTGGCTTCTTTCCTGACACCTGCTCAGATGCAGGACTCCTCCATGCAGAGCTCGGCTCATCCCTTGCTCCTGTGCTCTGCTGTGAGCACCGTGGGCTGGGTGCTCCTTGGGGTAGTTTGCCCCATCTGGGAACCAAAGAGTTGCACTAAAGGCTACCTGAGGAATTTCCCTCTGTCTGGTTGGGATTTGACCCTGCAGCACTTAGGTAAAAACACTATAGGTGTTTTTTACCTATATCTTAGGTCTACTAAGGGCTTGAGTCCTTTTTTTTTTTCTCTGCTTCAGGAGTGTCCCATTCCTGCAGCCCCTTTAGCTCTCCCTGGCCCTCAGCGGGCTCCCCAGGATTGCAGCAGCGCTCCGAGTAGGATGGGCTAGGATTGGAAGAGAGCAAAAGGGCACAAAAGGGAGCAGACAAAGTCAGTGCTGGAGGAGGAGAGGCTCTGCTTTGTATTTAAATCCAGTTAGGTCCTTTGCCAGCTGAATTGGTTTTGACGGGGCCCAGATGGGAACAGTTCGTGCACATGGAGGAAAGAGCCATCACTTAGTGAGAAGCAAAGCCGACCTGGCAGAAGGCACGAGAGGGTCAGGCTACCATGCTGCAAAATCCTCTGCAGCAAAAGAAAAATGTCTCTGCATGATGGGGATGGGGGAGCAGCTGCTGCAGGGGGGATCTGTGCCATGATGCAGCTCTGCCCAGGAAGGAGATAACTCTCACATACGCAGTCACCTGGCCAGGTGCAGCAGCTATGCAGAGATTTCTTTGCTTAAGCAAAGAGAAATGTGATATTTTGGCATAGGAATAAGAATGGTCCTGGCTGGTGTCCCTCTAGAGTGAGGTCCCATCATGGCGGGTCCCCACAGAATGACATCAGGGATAAGTCTGGCTCCAAAGGTTTTGGAAGATCAACAGATAGAGGCAGGACCAGGCTGGGAGGGCAAGGTGGCAGTACCCTGGCACAGTGAAGTTGGGAACAGCCCAGCATCTGTGACCATGCTTCCCAGGATGGGATGTCGGGCCTTGCTTGGGTTAGGCTCTTCATCACAATTAATTCCACTATAAGACATAATAAACGAGAAGAAATAAAGGTGACTTAGCAAGCTCCAGCCCTTGGATGTGCTGCTAGTGTCTACAACCCTACCAGACCTGATTGGACCTGTGGCTCCCTCTTGTCCAGCATCCCATCACTGCTGTCCCTAACATTGCTCAGACATTTCAGGAGGAAACCCTGAGCCTTCTCCTAAACTGAGGAGCCAGAGGCTGGTGGGGCTGGAAAGTAGGAGGTTGTGGCTTCCTGCAGAAGACAGGTTTATGGGGACAAATACAGCTCTTGGGTCTGAAGCTCACTGAACATTTTCACCTCTGAAACAATGAATTTTTCAAGCCAAGGATGCACTGAGAGACCTGGAACCTCTGTTTTACTTCTCCCAGCTGACTAGCAGAGGCATGGGCCATATCCCTGTGAGGCCAGCAATGGACCATAAGCAAAACTCATTAAGGTGTTGTCCCTTCTTGGACCAAACAAGAAGGGGCGGTTGCCCCTTCTTTGGGACACCAAACCCATGCCAGGCAAACAAGCTGGGAGGGGCCCCTGCTTCTTTCCAAGAAAATTTAGTAAATTTGATCCCTAGCTCTATCAAAAGAGGCAAAACCCAACTGTTTTCCCAAAAGTCTTGGGGGTCTTGGGGCAGGGAGGGGAGGCAAGGGCCAGCAAGAAAATTGTGTATCAAAGAAACTCAGCTCAGTGGCCAAGGACTTTTCATGTGTATTTCCAGCCTCTGCCAGGAGACTCTCAGATGCTGGAAGAGCCTTTAATTCATACCAGGTGCCTCTGAAAGGAAAACACTCAGAAAGGCAAACTTGATCACTTTCCCTCAAGACAAAAAAAAGTATAATAATGAGGGAAATCGTGCATGTTTCATTGAATGATCCTTCCTGGCACAGCCCTCCATGCTCCCAGCTGCCCACTCCAAATATGGAAACTGAAACCTTTGGTGAGCTGGAGGGAGGAGAGCCAAGCACAGTATCCAGCAAAGGAGCCCCAGGCTGGTCAAAATCCACCACAAACAACTTTTGTCACCCTGCCCCGCTCTGCCCGTGTACTGAGCATCAGCTCTCCCTCAAGCTACTGAGAGCACCAGAGGGGCAGCTGCAGCTCAGGAGTGATCCCTGCTGGGAAGCTGAGCTGGACAACACCAACAATCAACACCAGCCAGCCCCCAGCCTTCACTGCTACAAACCAGCTGCTCCCCCAAATCCAGTGCTTGCTGAGCAGAGCCATAAATAACAACAGAGAGACTCAGGAAGAAGGGGACCTGCCTCCCCAGACCTACCCTGCAATGACGATGAAGAAGTCCAGGCGGTTCCATGTGTCTCCCAGGTAGCATTTCTTCCCAAAAATCCCCAGTGCGATCATTTTGATGATCATTTCCACAGCAAAGAAGGCAAAGATGAAGTCATCAAAGCTCTGCAAAAAAAAGGAAGGGAGGAGGGATGCTCCTGCACACTTGCACCAAGGGAAGGAATTAGAAACCCGAGTCCAGCAAGGTCTCCTCTTGCATTTCTAAAAGCTAAATCCCTGGGAAGAAGCTGTGCTGAGAGCAGCCTTGTGGTCCAGGGCCCAGCCCAGATGGTCCAACAGCACCCATAGTGCCAGGATAATGGACAAGTATATTTTGGGCTCTGCTTTCACTGACCACTAGATGGTTGGCCTTCCCCAAGCGCTCCAAGAAAGGCTTAGCTAGGCTGGGGCTGGCACAGCCTGGCAGGGGCTTTGCCTGACTGCATTGCATGTTCTCATCTGAGCACCAAAAGCAGCATTTTCCAAATGCTCATAGGACAGACAATGCAGGCAGGACCTGATGTCCTGGGACACCACACCACCGTGGCTGGAGCCAGCTCAGTCCTTCCCTCTCCACATCAACCTGAGGCGGCTGTTGAGCTTCCAGCAGCTCTGGGGCTGTACCTGGAGGATCCTGCAGCGCGGCGAGTCGCAGGCAATATCCTCGCAGGGGTGGAACATGCCCAGTGTCACACAGTTGAGTAGAATCACCAACATGCTGACCCTCTCAAACCATCTGCACACACCTGTCAAGGAGGCAACAGACCCAGAGGTGCATCCACAAGAAGCAACATCTGAATTGGAAAGCTTTTCCTGGTCTTTAAGGCCAGGAGCAGACCAGCTTCCCTACGTTAGGCACTCTCCGAGTTTACATGTTGAGATACCTGCAGGTGTTCTCGCCATGCTGCCATCAGTGGCTACAGCTGATGTGAAAACCACTCTAAAATGGAAGTTGCATGGCAAGAGTGCTGAGTGCTGATGTGATGGATTAAAACATTTAATTAAATGAGTGATATCAACTTTTAGAAAAAAACTAAAAAACCCCACACCATTAATTTCCTCTCCTAGCGTTTTACAGAAAAGCACTTTAACATTACAATTTCTATTAACCATGTCTCAGCTTATCCCAGGGGTGTTTCCTCGAAGCCACTGCTTAAACTTTCATTCCCAATCCAAATCAAAACTGCCAAAACCATTAATGAACAGCCTAAAAGCCTTTAAGTGAGGGCCAGCAGAGCGCAATCCCTACCTGCCTCCTGCCTCTCAGAGCAATTTTTAAAGAGCTGAGCTGCTGGAACAGATGTTGGATGCACTTTTGGGGCAGAATAGAGTGTGCTGCTGCAGCTCATCCCCATAGGGATGGTTCAAACCTAGTACCCAATTCCTGCATACTTCTGGGGGCATTTCCAGGAGCACAGAGATGGGAAATCCAGGCACTGGTTCAGTGTGGTGCTGGGGTTATCTTCCAGCCTAGCATGAAAAACACCCTCTCAAATGCCAGAACCCACAGACAGCAGGGCCATGCTCCTGCCTGAGTGCCAGCAGCAGCTTCTCTGCTCCAGGAAAATAAGCATGGCCCTTGACAGACGAGAGTTTTCACTGCAACACAGCAGCGGGTGGTGTTGAGGAGCCCGTGCTGTAGCGTTATCTGCCTGGGGAAGCGGAAGGTGAGGATGAATCAGCAGGTGCCTCTCCACCGGGCACACAGGCCTGGGGCTGGCAGCTCCCGCCACCCATCCTGGGCGAATTCCTGGAAACCACACGGGGCTGAGTCACAGTTTGGTTGTCGACAATCTGGATCTTTTAATCGGGAGAAATGTTTACAGGATATTGGGATAGACATTCCAACTGTCAGGGTGGGGCTATGGGCTGGGATATTTAGCCTAAATATAGTCCTGTGGAGGCAGGCATGGAGAGCAGCCAGAAGAAGGGGCAGCTACTGAAGAGAATCCCCAGCTTGGGGGCCTGGGAAGATCCCCCAGCAGAACCAGCCATGTCCAGGGCTCTGCCAGCAAGGAGCTGCAAAGCCCTTGGGAACGTAAAGAATTAAAAAAGACCCAAAGGGGTGACAGAAGGAATGTCACCTGTATAGGCTGTGAAGATATGCAGCAGGGAAGTGAGGATGTCCCAGGACAGCTGGGTTCGTTGGGTCAGAACTTGCGGAGACAGATGGACAAGTCCCCAGACAGTCAAAGATCCATTCAAATTCTTCCATGGCAGTGGACAAGAGCCTTCACTGGGTGTGGATCTCCTCCACACACTCCATCCCAGCTGGGGGGGGCTTTTGGCCCAGTAAGCAGCTGCTGATGCTGGCTGGGGACCACAAACTCCTGTGCAAGCAGAGACGGGCACACAACCATGGTGGGCATCAGCTTGGAGCCACTCTGTTCTCACCTCCTCCCTGTCCAAGATTCAGCACAGCCCTAATGCTCACACAGCAGGGCAGCTGAGCAGAGCCAAGCCCACCACAGCCCCATATCTGGCGTAGAGGGATGAGCAAAGGCTGAAATGGAAGAGCACAGGATGGCACCAAAGACTCTGTCCTTCCCTGGCATGCCGCAGTCTGCATCATGGCTCAGATGCCCCTCAATACTCATTAGAGTGCTGGCACTGGTACCAGTGGCTGATTGCAAGTGGAGGGAAGCCAGGAGAGTGCAGCCCCCCAAAATGCCACAACCTGCCCCACACAGGGCACCAGCTGTGGCCAGCAGGGAGATTTGGGGACCAGCCCCACATCTGTACCCCAAGAGGGTCCCCATGGTACAGCAGCCCCTACCTGCCCAAAGACATGCTACCCCGGGCCAGAACCTCCCATCTTGGCACAGCCATGACCTCCCCCGTGCTGCCCACCATGGCTATGGTGAAGGTGCCCCCATCCTATCCTGTCCTCCCATCTCAGGGTTGCCCTCCTCACATCCCAACTTATCTTGCAGGGACAAACATCTGCAGGCAGGAAAACAGCTGGAGAGGGAGGGGACCCAGGGAAGGGGAGGGGTGTTTATTTGCTGAGGGCAGAGGAGTTTTTTTACCCCACATTTAACTGCAGACCACTTATCAGCACATTTCTCCCTGAAGCACATACATTTCAGTCCGATATAACACTTCACCCTGATTAAATATTCCCGGGACAGGCACCCCAGCAGTGCCGAGGGCAGTATGTTAATGTGCAGCTGATACATCAGAAGGTTGAAGGGGTGTTATTTTTTTCTCCCTCTTTTTTTTTTTTCAGCTGAATGAAAATTCAAGCTCTTTCTTCTGCTAATGGGATTTTCAGAGGCACACAAAGTGCTGCTGGCTATGGCTTTGTACCGACCCTCCTTTGAGCAAGAGGCTGACAAAGGAAAACTCTTCAATTAGCAAAAGCAGAAGGTGCTTTTTTGAATGCCTGTCACTGCTGCAGGGCAGGCAGGGAAGGGGCAAAGCAGCTTTGGGGGAGCATGAGAGATAGTGTTGGTCCCTGGCCAGCAGTTCAGGTGAGGAGGAGAATACTTGAAAGCAGGGGCAGAGGTGGCATTGCCACCACCCAGTGTCGTGCTGAGCCCACAGCCCTCACTGCATGAGGTAAATATTTACTGGGAACAGAGCTGGCCTTCAGGGCCCTGCCCTCTCCTCCCACCAAGCAGAGCTGATATTTAAAAGAAAAAGGATTAATAATGGGGTTCATGACCACACAGCAGGTGATCACCCCATCCACCCCATCCGATGGGTGTCAGAAGTCACCACTTTTAAGGGTCACTTGCTCATCCCAGTATATTCTTTAAAATCCACATTTTTACCATCAATGTGCTCAAGGCAGGCAGCCAAAATCCTCACAGATTCTTTTCAACTAAAAAAAAAAGCTGTTTCTGTCACACAGAAATTCGCAGTTACACTTCTGTTGTAATCTGACTTAAAATTTATAAGATAGAGAGAACAAAAGAAAAAAAGAAGGAAAATGTCCAGAAGTCAGTCACTTGTTACCAAAGGAGGTCTTTCACAGAGCAAGAACCCTCGGCCCCTTCCCACCACCAGTTCTCCCAGTGCCACCTGCCCACGATTCGCAGCACCTGACCTTTTGTAATTAAGAGGCAAGAGTCCCAGATTCAATTAGCCAACACTACCCACCCTAATATAATTAAAAGAGAAAGATATTGCATTATGCTTGCTATGATTTGGTTGCAAAAGTTTGGATCAAATTCACTGGTGAGTGAATTAAATCAGCATCTGTTGCCCAAGGGCAGCAGTAACCAGATGAGATGCTCTGTCCAGCTGCATCCTGGACTCTTTCGAAGGAGGTAGAGCACTTGCACTGGTCCTGGTGGACTCTTTGGCTTGAGGCTGAGGAGAGCAGACACCTCTGTGCCCCAGAGATTGGGTTCCCTTTCCCTGGGGAAGTGCCACTGTCTGAGCTGAGTATGGAGGGGAGCATTTGGTGATGCTCTACAGGGACACACACTCTTCTATGGGATTAATATTTATTTCTTCCCTTGATGCTTTGCTATTCCTAGGTAGCTCCCAGAATTCCCCTTCTCCTCCTTCTCTGCATCCCTCTCTCTCCCTTCCTGACCCCTCTTCCCACTCTCCAGCGAAGTAGCAGCTCCAAGGACATGTGCTGCCATTGCTGGGAGGGGGGGTGGGACAGCCCTCCTCCCCCCACCCCAAGCACAAGCAGTGTGATGGGAGCTGGGCTCCGTGGGCAAGGGGGCAGCCCTGCAGCACCAGGGGCTGCAGGTTTGTACCATGCAATGAAACTCAACCATAGCAATGCAGAAAACCCCCTGGATCCAGACAGGTGACACTGGGCTCTCTTTGCTGTCTGTTTTTTAGGGCAAGGAGTTGTCGTTTCAACACAGAGATCACATCCAGGACCAAGTCCCCCATCAGCACCCACAGCCATCACTTCTGTGCCAGGAGAAGCCCTCACTCACTGGGACAGCGGCTGGGATTTGACAAATGTGTGGAAAGCGCTGGCAAGGCCTGGAAATTTTTGTGCAAATGTGATATGAAAATTGGGTTGAAATGACAGCCTTCCCCTGCAGTGTCACCAAGTCCCACCAGCTTAGGAGTGACACCGGGATAAGCTGCAGACGTTAATGAGAGTGGAGTTTTAGGCTTCATTCATATCATCAATTCCAGAAATAGCCCCTTTGACAGAAGCATAATGGCACTTCCAGGGCCTGGCCTTTGGGGGGGGGTGGTGGGAGAAGGCAGGGAAAAAAATTCTAAAACATTAATTTAGGCTGCTGGCAAGGGAAGTTAAAAGTTCTCAGAATTAATCTGCCTCACAGATGGAAATAATAACCCCTTCCTAGCTTTGCCTCTCACTGCACCAAGCCAACATTCGGAAAAGGCTCTTCATGTCATGCCCAGTTAAAGGTTACAGGATTCCCATCACAGTCCTGGACATTTAATTAGATTTTTTTTCCTACCACATTCCCTCCAAAGCATGACCAGCCTCTGTATTTCACTTTTAGCATCTGCAGGAAGTATTTCCACCTCTGTGGACGCAGCAATGCCAGAGGTGCTCTCGAAGTATCTCTACCAAGTGAATCCACTTCCCTGATCTGCAGCCAAGCACTGGCAGGGATCTGCCCCCAGTGTCATTGTAACATGGTCTCCACCCTGCAGCTTTGCCCTCCCAGATGCCTGCTCCCACCTGTCCCTCTGAGGGACACAAGCTCAGGCTGAAGCAGGGAAGATGCTGCAGGGTTTACAGCCTTTCCTGCAGCATCACAGCATCACAGCAGCAGTAGGCCTGCTTTTCCCTGGCAGGATGGAAAAGCCACTGCAGGCACGGCAGCCCTGGCATGCTCATGGCACACGTGTGATGGAGCACTTGCCTCCTGCCCTGCGGTCTGCAGGGATTTGTGCCAGGCAAGTCCCATCGCCAGCGCATTCCTGGAAAGCAAAGCTATGAGGCTCCTCCAGTGGGGCTGCACAAAGGGGTTTAAAAATTCAAGCACTGCTCAGAGAGTGTTCCCGTCCCATGTCACTGCAGCTGGCAGGCTGAGGACACACTGCCAGGAGCTGGCATGACCCCGCTGAGCCTGGCATATCCCCATCCACAGGCTCTGAGCTGGGAAAAAGCTAGGCAGGAGCATCCCTGCCTCATCACTGCTCTGCAGCTCTTCAGAACCTTTCCCTCCCAGTGTAGACAGACACAGGAGGTTCTTTTAATTCATGCAGCCTCACAATTAAACCTGGGAAACCAAAACAGGGTGATTATTCATGGCAGTGTTTTTGGAAATGTCATCTCTAATTCATTTCAGCTTGCTGATGTTCAAAGGGATGCACTGCTGGCTGCTTCCCTCTGCCATGAAAGGCAGCACTCGGCTCCCATCCTGGTGAGACTACGGAGTCCCCAGTGGCTCCATGACACATAAAAGGGACTGTAAAGCCCAAAAGTGGAGGAAAAGGGGGATTTCAGGGAGCAATCATCTAATCATTCTTCTCCCAAGGACTTAGAATCAGCACTGTCATCTGCAGGCAGAGATGCTCTCCTGTGCCTGTGAGATGCAGCCACCTCTGAAGGAAGAGGTAGGATTTGCTCAGCAGTGTGGAGGAGCCCTGTTCAGCCACCCGAGTGATGAGGTAAAGAATGATGCCATATTTAGAGGGGATCGGGAGTGACAAAAAAGGTTGTTTGGTAAAAAAAAAATAAATAAAATTCAAACCCTGATGAGGTTCTTATTTGTCTTACAGTTTTGGTATTGTTTTCTGGTAACCTTTTAGATTTCTACTCTAAGGGGTTTTTTTCCAGCAACCAGAAGGGTTTAAAATCTTATTGCTTAAAGAGAGAAAAAAAAAAAAAAGAAGATAAAAAAATCCTGCAAGCTGAGTGACTTGCATAATCACCAAATTTCAGGAGCTGGAGCTTTTAAGAAAAGTCCTACATACCGGTCGCAATTAACTCCTGAGCTGGGAGGGCTCAGCTGCTGGCAGCCTGGCTCTGGGACCAGCATCTGCAAGGATGGGTGCTTTAGTAAAATAAATCAATATAATATAATATAC
>NW_005054370.1:3273892-3311421 GCF_000277835.1 Geospiza fortis | reverse complement strand
GATGGGTCAGGTGGAAGCCCCATGGAGTTCACCTGCTCTTTCACCAGCCAAAGCCACTATCCAACTCCCACTGCCCTGCATCTCCTGGAGGGAAGGTCAGAAGAGAAGAAGGTGAAGCCTTGCTTGCCCAAATCAAGCTCCACAGAAGCTTCAACTTCCCCCCAAACTCCCTCTCCCAACAGTTTGGCACCTTCAGCTAACATTTGGGTGGCTCAGGGACCAGCACTCCTCCCATTCATCCCACCAGAATGGGGCTGCAGAGGTGGGAGCATGTTCCCATGCTCGACCCAGACCTGTCCCTCCCAGCTCCCAGCTCAGCCTCTGCACCAGCCGTCACCTCCTGTGACAGAGCCAGGGGTTGGGCTCCCTCCCACTAGCTCACACATGACATTAACAAAGATGTTGTCATGAACAGTAAAATCCTTCCTAATGGCCAGGTCTTCCACGGGGAGTCAGGGGCTACCAGTTAAAATACTCTCAATATGCCAAAGCCATTGCTGAGGCTCAGTAACTTATTTAAGACCTTTTCTCCCACCATGCCTAATAAAGTGCGCAGTGGATGGACACTAAACCCCCAGACAAATATGTTTAAACTCACTCACTGTAAATGTCCCTTAAAAGCACCTGCCCCTAAAGCTCAGCGGTGCCAGTTGCTCTCCAAGACACATCCACAACACCCAGCAATGCCACCTTCTCACAATGCACAGGCCCAGTCACACTCCAGGCCAGAGGAAAACCCATGGAAACCCAGGGCAATGCTGCAGCACGTGCAGATGCATCTTCCCCTGCTGCTTACACAGAGCAGCACCTTATGCAGAGCTGCCAGAGACATCTCTTCCTCACTAAGGGACCCCGGATATTTGGGATACTATTGAGTTTCTGCCATCCGTAACTCTGCATGCTGCTACACTCAAGACAAAAACTGTTATGCAAGACTCCCTAAACAAGTTGCAGTGAAATCTTTGTAACATCCTACACCGACACATAGTTGGGATATGTCACATATTTGTCTTATTTTGTTCCTTCTTTGTCCTTTTTTAGTCTCCTTCTACTTTTTCCCCCTTGGAAGTACGCTGGTTCCCATGGAAACAGTGATGTTATGGGTATGGACAGAGCTCCAGTGACGTCCACAAGTTCAGTATAAAAGCAGATTTATATAACAGTTGGTGAAATGAAGGAATTGAAGGGATGGCTCTGCATGGCCACATGTGTGGCATCAGGGCTGCCGTGCCAAGGAGGTTGTGGTGGTCAGACAAGTTCACACTGGGGGGGGAAAGAATGACAGGACAGGGAAGAGGAGTTCCCAGACTCATGGAAAGATGCATGAGGATAAAACTACTCCTAAGCATATATATATATATATATATGCATTTTTAATCTGTGTTTATTATTTATATTTTAATATTGATGTATTTCCTTCAAGAGCATCTCTCACTCTCTGCTGCTGGCACAGAGGGTAGATGAGATCCAGGGTACCGACCCTGGGAACAGAAAGTCTCCTGCCTGCACTCACTGGGAGCTGCAGGAGCACAGCCTGATCCTTGCTGCTGCCCCAGCCCCAGGATGGAGGCCCTAGCTGACACTGCCTCAGAGGGGAAGGAGATCCCTTCTGAGCCAGACCTGCCTGAGGCTGGAAGGGGATCATTGTCAGGAGACTCCTGCAGGCTTCAAAGCCTGAGCAAATCAGGCACATTTCCTCTTTTTTGCAAACCTGTGATTTAAATCCCTTCCTAGGGCAGTGCACAGATGGAGGGAATGTCTCTCCTCCTCCTCCTCCTCCTCCTCTGCCATCAGTCCCCGTGGAAGAAACCTGAAAGGGTTCCAAAATGAGGCATTGCCATGCCCAGAGACATGCCACCTTGAACCCCCACTTCCCGCAGAGGCTTGGCTGGCAGGCGCCACACTGCGCAGAGCCAAGACCTCCAAATATCAATGTATTAATAAAGCCAGGGAACTGACGGGCTGATTACATCCCAGGGACGTGCTGGGGAGAACAAGCCTGTGCTAATTGTCCTGGCAGCTCCTCTGCTTCCCTTACCATCGCTGACAAGCTCACTGTCTGCTCCCACCAACACTGGGTTAACCCTCTTTGGCCAGGAAAACTCTGTGCCCACACCTGCAGAACCAAAATATTCCTTGTGAAGCCAAAGGATTCCCTGTGAAGATCAGCACCCTGCCTGTCACAGGTGAAAGAGGCTCTCTGCCTCCCTCCATAGACCTCTCCCCTGGGGACCACTCTCCCCCCCCAGCCATATCCCACTGGAGGATGCAGCTCACTGAGCCCCCAAACTCCCATATGAGCTGAAACCAAATCCGAGCCTATTAAATATACACAAAGCAAGTGCAAGAAAGATTCATCCAGGGCAGAGAATGTCATTGGGGCAGTGCAAGAGATGGGACAGGTCAGCAGAATCACCACCACCTCTGCTGATTAATCCAGCACATCCCTAATCACCCAGACAAGTGGAAGGCAGGGTGGTACCGAGTGAGGACCACAAAACCTGGTGAACATGGGGAGAGACAGCAATTACAGCTAGTCTGCATGTTTCCTGCAGCAATCCCAGCTGGATCTTGGGCAGAGGGAAAGGGAATTCCCTCTGCTGACTGAGGGCCAGGGGAAACTTCAGAGGAAGAGCACTTGGTGAGCAAGCTAAACAAACAACCCCATTTCCATCCCAGACACATGACCTGTTTCTACCCTGCCCTGGCCTTCCACTCAGCCCATTCCCATTCATCCAGAGACACTGGCCAAGGGATGCTCATGCGCAGATTGTGACAGACAGGGAAATCATGGCACAGGGCAGGATCCCAGGAGGGAACTCTCCTAAAGAGGCAGAGTATCTGAAGCACAGCAAAGCCCTCACCAGAAAACCCCACGCTGTCAGACCCACAGAGTCATCACAAAGAAGTGCCAAAAGGCAAATAGGAATGAGGACATTCCACAGCACCTTCCACCCACCCTCTTTCACCAAGCAGAGAAACGTGTCCACTGCACTGAGGCAAACATCTTCCAAGGCCCCTAGAGAAGCTCAGGCTTTGGGGTTTGTCCATTTGCACTCCCCAAATGGGCTTGAAGGAGGAAAAAGGGAGACAGGAGGAGAGGCAGTCCTGGCTGCAGTGGCTCCAAGAGGAGCCAAAAGCATCCAGCTCTTGGCCACATCTGCTGCAGCTGTGCCCTCCATGTCCCCAGCACAGCATTTTGCTTGCAAAAGGGTACAAGCTCAAAGTCCCTAAGGAAATCTGGCCAAGCCTTACAAAAAGCTCAGAGGACAAATCCAAGGACAAACCCAGAATCATTTTAAGCCTATGGAACAAGCCAGGACAGAAGGGATGGAGGGCCCCTTATCACTTCTGAAAGGTCCAAATGGCTTAAAGCAGTGCTGGGGGACACAGACCCCGTGTCCCCACACCTTCTCCTTTCCCCTTCACTGCAGCCCTGATCTGGGGACACTGGCCTGGGGGGTCCCCAGGAGTTTCTGAGAGCAAGGCCTGACTTGCTGTGATTGGAAGGGTCACTGAGGGAGAGCTTCCTTTGAGGAAACCTTGCTCTGGGAGCTGTGCATGACCAGGGGAGAACCAAGCCCTTCCCACTTACTGGTTGGCATTAGCCAGTGCCGGGTACAACTTTCCATTCAGAGTGTTGCTGGAGAAATAGAGCTTTGGGGCGACTCAAACCACCCGCCAATTTTTGTGTATGTTTTCTTACCCGGCTGCAAGTTGCCGGAAAAAGAATATTGAAGAAATTATGTTTACAAAGTCTGAACATGATGATGATTTTCCAAATGGCCTGCTAAAGTGTTTCATTTAGAAACTGAGCCAGTGTTTCCTTTCTAAAAAAAAAAAAATCAATGTAAAATACAATATTTTGTTGCAGGTTAAGTACTAATTAGACTGGAACCATCTTACACACTTTGGGTTTTGAAGTCTACGATCAATAAAAATAAGAAAAATAGCTGTTTCCAGTGAAAGCAACACAGAGCTTTCACAATGGAGATGAGCAGCAAGGAGGGAATTCTGCAGGTGGGGAAGTGGAGGTCAAGGCTACCCCAGCCCACAATCCCTGCCTTTTTCTCTGCATGGAAGAGGCTGCAGCCAGTCTGTGGCTTCACTGGGAGATGCTGGTGCACCTGACTCAGTTTTTGAGGTGTCTACAAGGAACACTTGTCTGCAGGAACGGAAAAATCCTGACAGCACGTCAAAATCCCACAGTGACTAAAATCCATCCCAGGCTTATGTGGAATGACCAGGAGCAGGAAGCTGCTCTCCCCAGGCTGAGCCACTTGGGCAGCAGGAGCTGGAGCAGGGGCTCAGCCGAGTTGGATGTTTGGTCTAACTGAACCCTGCAGGCAAATCCATGGCAGGAATTTGTGGATTAGCATCTTGCTTGCAGAGAAGAAGGAGGGAGGTGATAGAGGAAGGAAGAAGCAGGAGAATAGGGTTGGGGCGGTGCTCAGTACAGGAGCCAAGATCTGCTGTGGCACTTTTGTGGACACAGGGAATGCCACCCCAAAACACCTCCCAGTCTCGCACACTCACACAGATGTAGCCAAGGCAAACAGGGCAAGACCAGCAGGATTCACCCCACATGCTCCACCCCAAACCCTGGCCTACACTCAGATGTGATGTCCTATACATGCCACACCCCACTGCCCAAAAAACAAAGGTAGATGTGGAGGGAAGGTATACGAAAAGCAGCAGGGGCTCCCCTGAAGGGTTTGCACGATGGATGTTAGATGAAATATCTGAAGTCTTAGAAAAGATTACAAAAGTGGCTATTTTGCAAAAGTTAAGGTACATCCTATGGAATCTGCTTGCAGGAATGGCACTGCCCCTGGTTTCCTCTGCCCAAGCAAGGACAGTTGCTAGAGAGGGGCACAGAGTCAACCATGTCCTCTACTCCTGCAATTCCCTCCCAGCAACCCGCTTGCTGCTAGTGGTAGTCCAAGTGTGATTCTGGTATTCCCAGGGGAAACAGACCTGTCCAGCCTCCCCTCCAGACAAGGAAAGCGAAGGAGAAGGATGAAGCCTGGCTGGCAGCGGGGGCAGATTCCCAATTTCCCAGCAGTGAAGACGCAGGCAGTGCTCCAGAGCTTGCCGGGGGTTTGGGGCATTGCAGCAGTTTGATGCTTTCAGCTTCCTGACAGCGCGTTGGTGTCTCCTTGCAAAGATGGGAAGTGGGAACAGACAGGGAGCAGGGTGAGCACAGGGCTGGCTGCCTGTGGTGGCAGGAAAGGGGGCAAGATGGGACATGGCACTAGGGATGCTCAGCCTGCTCCCAGCATTTGAAGATCCCTCTGGGTATTCCAAGGTGCTGCTACCACAGGGAGGGGACTTTTCTTTCTAGGGATCAGGTAGACAAGCTTGGTGCAGGGATATGCACCCCTGTGGGGTAGCACCCACAGGGCTGAGGGGTGCAGGAGACTCTAAGGGAGAACTATACCAGTGCTGCCACCCCGAAGTGATGCTGGCAGGTATCTGGCCAGTGCCCTCCTGCTGGCATGACTCAAGTAGGAATTTATTAAACACAAAATACCCTCTTTAATTAGTGTCAGGTTTCAACAGCAGCTAACAATAGCCAGGGAGCTCAGCGAGAGGATGGCACATGATCTGTAATGCCTTGAAAGGGCTCTGGCAGCAGCCAGGGACCAGCTCCAACCCCAATGGCTCCTCCTGTGCTGGCAGCCCCAACAGTGTGGTGTGACAGAGTCAAACCTCTACAAAGGGAGAGCAGGGACTGAGCCACTGACACCTCCTAAAGCCTGTCACCTCTGTCAAAACCTGGCATTTGAAATGGATTTATTCCATTCATTCATTCCTGCAGAATAAGCCCTGGCACCTGCTGGGTGCCCACTACCCTGGGAGCTTCTCGATGTTGGAGAGAAATCAGGTAGAGAGACTCTGGCAGCTGCAAAGGCTCCATTTCCACATCCCTTGCACAGCTCATCTTTACTGAGAAAACTGGGAGCAAGATTGGTTTGAGAACATTTGGGTGGAAATGGTCACTTTGGGGATCTTTATCCTGCCAAGGGGGACTGGGCACCTTTGGTGGATATGTCCTGACTCTCACCATCAGCAACTGCTGGGCTGGGACAGAGGTGAGAAACATAATTGGCACTCAGCCCCCAGTAAGAAGCAATTCATCCTTTCCTTTCCAAAACCTTTACTAGACCCTACTTCTGCAGCTGGATCTGGCCCTGCACACTGCTGTGTCCTGGAACAGCCTCAGGCTGCTCTAGATAAGCCTCACTCAAGGCATTTGGTCACTTCAGGAACCTTAAACCAAATAATTTCTAATGCTTTTCATCTCCCAAAAAGCTTCATGAAAAATGTACACAACTCCCCAGGTTCCCAATCTCCAGCACATCATCTGAGCCTCGCTCACTTTGGCTTAGGAAAAGCAACAGGGACGACCTATGGCATTTCAAAATATCCTTGGAGTGTTCAGTCCCAGCCCATTCAATTGCCTTCTCACTGGGAGCCCAAGGCCAGCACCACTTGCTTTGGAGCTCAGTGGGACTAACCCATAACCAGCTAAAAGCCACAAAGAGTCCTGATGTTCAGGCACTCACAGCCCAGCACATAATCATGGGATCAAGGTGAAAAATTCTGTTCCAACCACCCACAAGGATTAGCAGGCAGGGGAGAGGACACAGTACAAAGTTAGCCCTTTGGTTTGGCACACCAGCAACACAGTGGACATTCCTAAGTCCAGGTCTGGACTCAAACCTCAGATTTCTTTTCCCTTTTCTTTTTATATTGCCCCCTTCTCTGCATGTGACTCATCCTTAGGCAGCATCTCCAGCCAGCACACAGCTCCTGATGAGCTGCTATTGATTTACTCCATGTGCAGACAGGCTTATTGGGGAATAAGGGTGCCTTGTTCCTGTTCCAGGATCCGCATGTCCCTGCACATGGAGTTAATTAAAAAGAGCTTTGGGTGTAGGCAAGCCCTCCTTGAGCCCCTGCACCTACCAAGGGCACGCAGCCCACTACAGCCCACCCCTGGCACCTTTCACACCCCCCACCCCAGACTCTGGGTGATGCTCAGCAGGTGTGACAGGAGGGTTGGGTTTGGGGTGACAGGGGAAGGACCCTGCAACCCTGCCCTGCTCCCCCAGCCTGGATACAAACATGGGCTCTCCCAAAACCTTTCAAAGGGCAGCTCCTCCCAGCCAGCAGCATGCTCTGGCAGGACACTATAATGGGAGCAAAGTGCTTTAAAATTTAATGTGGAACAGAAGAATTTCCACAAAATAAAAATTGCAGTTTCTCTTCCATTAATAAGATATTACAAACCTCACTAAAGGGGCTGCAGTCTCCAGCTCCTGCCCTTCACTGTCCTGTCTCCCTCTCCATCACAGCCTCATTGTCCACTCCTGTTCCCTGTGCACTTCTAACTCCTGCTCTGTGTGGTGAAAACTCTCTGAAATGGTCAAGAAAGCTCAAACTTCCCCATCTCAGCCCATTGCTGGTACCTCTCTGTGATCCCATGTGATTTCATCATCTGTTGTCTAATGCAAAATGGATGTTCCAACCAATAAAGTGAAAAGCAACAAAAAAGCTGAAAATAAAACCATCAAGCACGGGACCGATGTATGTTTGTCTCCTTTCTAATCCCATTATTGCTTTGAAATGAGCTCTAGATATTACTGCTCCCTCATTAACAGCTGCTCCGGTTTCCCTCTGAACCCTGGAGACTGGACCCTGATGAATTTTGCAGCCAGAAAAAGTGCTTTTTAACCACAACAACAGCAACACAGGCTGAAACTCAGATCAGAGCATCTCAAAGTGCTAATATTTATCTTCCCTCTGAGCCTGCAAGGAGACAAGATATTTTGGCTGAGGACAGGAGGTGCAGAAGAAGTATGTGCATGTATGGAGCTGAGCAGGACATGGATGCTTTCAGGCACAATACATTTATACCTCATAAAATTCTCATTGCTTTTGCCTGTAACAAGCGCAGTGACCGCACCAGGCCATACTGAAAATACTGGAATATTCCGCAGCAGGCACTGGAATGCTGCTGTCCCAGCACAGGTCAGGTCCGGAGAAGCTCAGAAGAGAAGCACATGCTTGCAGCCTGGCATATCAAAGGCCTCATTTTACAGTGTAGGAGATTTTGGAGGAGGTTTTGATCTCCTCTGCAACACTGCAAAGTGCAACCAAATCGATTCCCTCAGGACGCTGTCCTTCATCGTGTCCCGGTACAGGGCAGCACTCTCAGATGTCTCTACTCATCTTACTGAGTCCTGAGCTAGAGAAAAGCAGCCCTGGGGCTTCTCAGGGAGTATTTTCAAGCAGTATGGCCTGGTAGAACTGCCCCAGTGCCCAGTCCCTTCCCTCAGCAGAAACACCCTGTAGGTGCTGAGGGACCCTGCTGCAGTCAGGGGCTGCAAGTTTTCCCTGCTGCATCTCTGACTTTGCTAGCTGAAGAGGGGACGCAGAAGGGCTCAGCACTTCATTTCCCCACAGGCTTCCTGTATTGAGGGGCTGGGGGCTCCAATCAACTCCCAGCCATTCCCAGTCCTATGCCTGCTCTGACACTTCTGTTTTGGCTGTGAACAGTTGTTCTGACCAAGCTCAAAATGCTCCGGGGACAGCAAGCGCTGCCAGCAAATACATTAGTGAGAGCAAAGCAGTTGGGGGAAGGAGATCAGCTCTGTGTATCTTGCCAGGCTGCTTTTCTCCTGCCTTCCCTCTTGGCAACTGTAAATAAGGAGAACTGAGCCGGATTAGAGGTTACTGTCCCGATCAAGGGGACTTCTGTACGTCCTAATTCATTTTCCCCTGATCTGATCTTTCCCATCTCATCTGGGTCACAGCCATAGTTCCTCCTGCCCTCAGTGCCAGCAGGCCAGGAGGTGCATTTCAGGCACTCTGAGCGGGAGATATCTCTAAATTACAAGAAAGCAAAGGTGGGTGGGTTTCCCACAAGAGTAGCCACCTGCAAGTGGAGTTGCTTCCCACTGAGCACCAAGAGAGCCAGGCAGCTCTGCTGGCAATGCCCACAGTCCTGCAGCACAAAGGATCGTGTCCAGACTCAACAAAATGGGGAGAGAGCAAAAAATCAGGCATGGAGCCATCAGACAGCAAGTAGAAAGCAAAATGCCAAAGCCTGGGTGCCTTTCCCATTCCAGTGCTGCTGGGTGCCCAATGCCTTGTTCCTGCTGTGGGAAAATATTTCTGCATCATGGGCTGCCCTGCATGCCAGGGCTCTGGCGGGGGCAATCAGGCAGGAATCTGCCAGCACCAGCAATGACCAGAGGAGCCAGATTCTTGCTTAAGCCCTGCCTGTCACACTGTGAGCTCCATCCTGAGGCAATGCAGATTTGGGATGGAGAAGTCTGAGGGGCACCTGATAGTTCTGGACATGACCAGCCCAGCTATCCCTCTTCAGAGCAAGGTGGATTTGCAGGAAGACAGAATGAAAATAAAGCAGGCTGTGGCATGCAGAGAAGAAGATGCAGGTGCTGGGGCTGGGACCAGCCCTTGGTCACAGGAAATATGTATTACCATTCTCACTCATCAGACAAGACCTTGATCACAAAGAAGGAGTTGGTGTTGTACACACAGAATTAAATTATAATTTGGTCTTGCACACAGAGAGGTGCACAAGTGAGCTCAGGGCTGTCCAAGGATGCAAAACACAAAGACAGGTATTTTGCCCTCTTCTCACATCACCACGCAGCCAGCATCTCCCCAAGGATCTCCACTAGCCCTGCAGGACAAGCTGTGGGAACCATCTTCCCAGTTTGGACAGGCATTTTGGGAACAGAATGCACTTCCCAGGACAACCCATCAGCCCCCATTTGTCCTCAGGTTCAAGTTCCTCAGCTTTAGGATCCCAGCTAAGCCCACCTAATTCAAAGCTCCACTTTGGCAAGAATTTTGCTGCTCATTCCTGGTGAGGTTGACCCTGGAGACCCAGCAGACTGCTCAGCTGGGAAAGAGAGATCACATTTTCCTTTCAAGGGATTTTGGGTTATATTTGGACAGCAGGAGCAGGATTGGAGCTGAGACCAGCAGCCTCAGCCTCACCGCCACTGCAGAGGTGGGAAATGGTCTATGCAATTCCCCACACCAGGAGCAGTTCAGCTGCTCAGGATAGTGCAGGTCCTTCACTCATTTCCTTCTTTTCCTTCACTATCTGCACTGTTTATTACTAAATAAATTTCAAAGGTTGGGGTGTGATAACAGGGCTGAAAAGCCTGGGTTGCTTTTGTTTCCCAGACCCAGAGCGATCCAGCCTCTGTCCCCAAGAGACACCAAGGGATCTGAACTCACATGGCTACAATAAGGCTCCTCTAAACAGAAATTCTCTTTTTTTTTCTGTTAAGTTCAAAGAAATTCAGATAGATTTCTTCTCATTAGCTTCATCTTATCCTAAATCTGAGCAAGGCTTGTGGTGATAGTGTCAAATTAAGGGAAGGAGGCTCCCTTTCCAGACCCAGGCCCCCTTTGCAGACCTATGGAGCCTGACTCATTCCAGATTTCACCCTGGAGACTTGACCAGCTGTCTATTAAAATCAGGTCATTTATTTAGGTACTTAGATCTGGACTTCAAATAGCTAAAATTAGTCAGGAAAGTTGCACTTTTCAGGCTTTCTCATCCCATGCCTCAATTTCTAAAACCAGGGAAGAGAAGAACAATTATTTCTCTCCAACCCTTTGGAAAGCACTTGGAGATCTTCAGATGACAGCACGATTTGGTGCAGACGTATTCATTATTCTTCTCCTCCATGGAGCAGAGTTAAATCTTTCTCCATATAAAGTCATTTTCTAAATTAGGTAAAGACGGTGAGTTTTGCGCTGAGCACATGTGGATATTTTTATAAAATGTTTAAAACTTCTTGTCTGACTTTTCCTTCCCTTGAAGGACAACGTGCCCAATTAAACCCTTCTGTGACCCCGTTTCATTTCACCCTCAAAGAGTTCTCAGCAAGACTTTGCCAAGAAGTAACATTAGCGAGTTCTCTTCCTCACAAATCACAAATGGCAAAGTTTGGCCTCATGTGCTGTTTGGACTTAGTGGGAAGAAAGGGGCTGGTGATGCTCTGGGGCAGTCCCCACAGGGTTTAGCACATTGCTTCTGCTATCCAGAACCAGACAGGCGAGTCCACATGAATCCCACAGGAACTGCTGTCACAAATGGAGCCTCCAGCTCATCTCCAGTTTCCATCCCTGCCTTGTTCTGCTCAGCTAGAAATGCTGCCAAAGTGGCTGTGTGGCCGCTGGCTCCACTCCTCAAAATGTGCACCCTGTGGTGGGTCCCAGGCCAGTGAGAGGATAGTCTCCTCACTCAGGTGGGCAGGACTGGGTGTACCCTCATACCCTGGGTCCAAGGCTGGGGACAGGCACCCTCGTGCAGAGGATGTGATCCTGGGATTCACCTTTGAAGTTCCCTCCTGCAGAAGAGAGGATCTTTTCCCCTGCTAATAGAGGGTTGTATTCCTGGTAGCAATGCAGAGATGGGATAGATCAGCCCTTTACATCTAGCCCTTCATGGGGAAATTCAGCCCCTACAGGGAGCCTGGCTGGGGACATACTGCCTGGCTCTGAGGCACAGGTACAGGGAGAGCCTGGCTCCCCACAGAGCTCTGCTTCAGGAAAACAAGACACAGCTGGGTCCAAGGAGATAGGCCCAAGGCCAGGAGGATGGACATGAAAAGGGGGAAGTGGCACTGCACCTGCCAGGGAGCTACTCCTGCCGAGTGCTCCCCATTGCCCGCTGCCTCACTGGGGCTGCAGAGCACAGATGGATCCTAAGCCCAGACAGCAAACATGGGAAAGGTCACCCCTGCTCAGCCCAGAAATCTGGAGCAAAACTGGCACAGTGTCAACAGGGAAAAGGTTTGAGCTGAAGCAAAATAAAACATCAATGCCAAGAAACGTGCCTGCACAGGGGTTTGGGAAGGTTCGGTGTCTCAGCCAGCAGTGGGCTGGAAGGGGGGTCATGGGGGACACTGTGTCACGGGGGACACCAACTGGCTTCACGCTTTACGTGGCAAAACGCTTTGGCTCTCCCTTGCAAGGATGCCAGGAACATGAAGGGGAGTATCTGACTCCCAGCCTGCAGCCTACCCATGACTGGCAGTGAGAGGAGCTGGGAATGCCAGAGAAGACCCCCAGGAAGGCTTTGAAAGGGCTCCAACTGCCAGGAGTGGGGCACCCGTGGCTCAAGATGTGCCTGGCTGGCAGTGGAGAGGTTGGGAGCAGGGCGTGGGAACCCCTCTGACCCCAGGGGAATAAACAGCTGTAGTGACAATAGCCATGACCAGGGGGGATGTACAGGAGCTGCGACCACACACTGTCCCCTCCCCAGAGCCACCAGGACCCCTGAGCAGAATGCCCCCGTCAGCCCACCCCTGCACTTGGCACAGCACAGTTTTGGGGCTTCCCACGGTGTCCCCACTCTCTTTGGGAATAGAGATGATTCCTGAAGACACAAAACAGGACTCAACACATTGGGAAGAAGGAAGGGACTGCAGACCCCCAAGGGACACAGCATGGGGACGTCAGAGACAGAGGATGACCAGCACTAGACCTGGCATCTGAATACCAAAGTAAAAGTTTCATATCCTCCAAAACAACTTCCTGAGCTCAAATTTCTGTTATTTTTAACCTCACTGCTGCATTATAAATAACCACCGGGTCCAGTGCTTGCCTCCCAGGCCAGCCACTGCGGGTTTCTACTCCAGCTGGGGCAAACTTTATGGCTTTAGTTTTCCAAGAGCCGATCCAAAGACTTGGAGGAGAGCCAGAGAAAGGCCTGACCTGCAGGGAGAGGCCAAGGGAACCAGAGCTGCCCCATGGAGCTGCAGGGTCAGGAGAAGCTGAGACCATCCCTAGCAGGAGGGGAAGGTGTCACTGGGAATTATCTGTGGGTGGGTGGGAGAGTGGGTCCAGTGAGGGGATGTTTCCCAGGAAGTCAGCCTTCTCCCACAGAGAGCATCCCAAAAGCCTCTTGATGCACTCATGTGCACAACTTGGTTTTTCTCCTCCAAATTTAACACCTTTTTGGGTCCAGCACCCAGTCAGCCACCCAGCTCCCGGGGATGGAGCTGACATGGAACAGTTTGGGTGCAGTAAAGCCCCAGAGATTCGCAGGTCTCCATGTCACTGTCACAGCCCTGACCAGAGCTCCTCAGGGTCAGTGTGACACAGGGACTGGGCACCAGATCAGTGAGAAGGGAGGATGGGGGGAGCATGAGAGATGCTCACCCTTGGGGACAGCCCCACCCACTCCGGGGGACACACTTAGGGGACAGAATCTTTCCCAGACCCTGCCAGCATGCAGGGAGGGATAGGCAAGGGCTGCTCATCTCTTTGCCAGAGCCTCTTCCCCCTCCAACACCTGCAGCTGGGGGTGAACAGAGCTCCCCAGGGCAGGACAGGCCAGGGAGGCTGCAATGGGGGGCTGGTTCCCACTGCCATCTTTCCTATTTGTGCAGCAAAGGTCACTCCAGCATCCTGGCAATTGTTCCCATAGTCTGCAAGAAGGAGATTAAAACCTCCCTGTTTGGCAGACACAAGCAGCAAAGGAATAATAAAAAAATTAAAAAAAAAAAAAGCACAGCAAACCAAAACAACAACAACAAAAATCCAACAACAAGAAGAAAATATTCAAGCTGCTCCAAGGCATTAAGTCAGTTCAGCTCTCAGCACAGTACCCATGGCACTGTGGCTGCATCCCTCCCAGTCCAGGGGGTCCTCACACAGGCAGGCTGGAGGAGAGGCAGACCTTTTGTTAGCAGCTCAGAAACTTTTCCTAGTGGAAGGTTCCCTAAAGCGCTGGGAATTTCGGCCCTGAGCTGTTTACTTTCTGTATTTTTGCAGATTTCACTTGTGGTTCAGAGGAATTCAGGCACAATTAGAGCCATTGCCATTCACTTGACAAAGCCCAGCACAGCCACACCAGGACCCTCTGCCCAAGGACACCTGCCCTAAAACCCCACAGGGGCCAAGGGCTCTGCCCTGCACCTCCTCTTTACACCAGGGTGATTGATGGCTAATGCCAAGAGCTTCCAGGGAAATGCTTGTGGAGGACAGACTCCCACTGCCAATCCCAGATGCATATCCCAGAGCCATCCCAGCAGGGAGAACAACCTCCCATTCCTTCCAGATGTTTTCTTGCACCCGGAAGATGAGAGTCAGATGAGGTGCGGTTGGATAACAACCCCCTCAGTGATCCCATCCTCTTCCAGCCCTTCCTTCCCTGCCCCAAGGTGAGTGCCCCATGCCAGGGCTCAGGAAGTAGCTTGGCTGCTTCCCTCCCAGCTTTCATGGGGGTTTTCCCTGCCTCTGGCACCTTTTCCTTCCACACTCTGTTCCCAGGGATGCCTTTGGAGGTGTCAGGACAGGTTGCACTTCCCACGGGGTGGAAGAGGCTGCTCCTCTCCACAGACACCTGTGCTCTGAGCAGGGATTTTTAAAGAGGGCCTCAAACCTGAGGGCTGGGATGCAGCATCCTCCTGGGTTATTGCTTCTGCTGGACCCCCTGCTCAGCCTGCAAACCCTGCCTTGCACACCAGATTTGCATCAGGGACTCTGCCCTGCAATGAAACCCAAAATAACTCAGAGAACAGGTCCAGATCCTGTGCACTTCCCAGATATTGTACCCAAGTGGGGCAAAGCAGAACAGGACCACAGCTAGCCTTGATCTTTCTCTGGGAAGTCACTTGAGCACATCCCACAGGCACTGGAGAGGATGGACCTGAACTCAAGTCCTGGAAAAGGAATCAACAATGGGGTGCCTGGGGTGGTTTGCACCCCAGCACGGCACAGCCGGACCAAGGGGGCACAGCCGGACCAAGAGGGAGGTTTGTAGAGCACTCAGTCTGGAAAAGTGCCGCTCCAGCACTGCCGGCCCCATCCCACAGCAATGAGAACAGGAGAGCAGCAACCACTACCCAAACCAGGCAGGGAGAGCCAGACAGAAGCCAGCACTCCATTCTTCCCTTCTTCCACTTCTGTCTGCTCTTCCCTTGCTTCCCACGGGATCCTCCCATCTGCGGGAGCAGCAGCGGTGAGAAAAATCAGGGATCGGCTGCAGAAAACAAATGATGAATTAAAAAAGACTGCAGCTGCTCATGGCAAAGCCCCGGTTCTCAGAGCAGCATCCCACCCTGCCGGGGGTCAGCCACCCCCGGAGCGAGCTACGTGCCCAAATCAAAGGCAGGCGCAATCAGAGGGATCCAAGTAACACACGCAAATGGGCGATTTGCAAATAAACAGAGCGAGCCAGCGGAAACGGCAGGGGAAGGAATGCTCTCCGCTTTCAGAAGGTTGGGATCTGCTGGTGGGCAGCCCAGGGAAGGAATGCAGTGACGTCTGTCCAGCTAATAAATTAGCGAGCTGAATAATTCAGGGTGAATTATTCGCCTGGTTTTCCTTCCCCTGAGGAGGTGCTGAGCTTGCAGCAGGGACTGGGCAAGAGCCAGGGCCCCCAGCGGGGGACAGGGACCCAGGTGAGGCATTTGCTGCTAGATGCTTCCAGGCAGGGCCTGTATCTGGCACTTTTCACCCTGGCAATGGAGCGAGTGGGGAACAACAGAGGCTGGGATATCATGCCAGAAGATGTGGCAAGTGCTGGGGACCACACACATGTTCTCATGATGGGTGACAGCTAAGGGCACAGCTAGTTTGGATCATGGCAGTGTAGTGTCAGTGAAGAGATGGCCAGGGTGGGCAGAGAACTCTGGCTCTGCACTCAGCCCCCGGGGCCATACCTGCTGTCCCACTGCCTGTCTCTGCTCCCACAAAAGTGGGGCTGCTCCCACTGGTGACACCCAGAATCAGATTTACTGTATATCCCCCAAGGTACCCTGCAGACCTTAACCCCTAGCCTTGTTCATGGGGAGTAAGTGGAATCTGCGTCTCACATCCCCCATCACCACACAGTCTGTCCTCTCCTGGATCAGCCCATCACCCCACTGCTCATCACTTTTCAGGGTCCCTCAAACCAGAGCCACCCCACGTGCGAGTGAACAATGCGACTGCGCCTGCCCAAGACTCTGCAGGTACAGAGCAGGTTCGCTGTCCCCCATGTGCAATGAAATCCCCCCAAAACACTGTGGTCCTACACCTGAACTGGGGAAAAACCTTGAGCATGTGTTGAGAGCAGCAGGGAGCGTGCAGGAAGCACATCCACTACCAGCCTTCCCGCGCCCCAACTCCCAGCCCCACGCCAACCAGCCCCTTGGGTTTCTTTCCCTCTTTAACAAGCTGCCACTCCCAGGGAGTGGCTTCCTGAGCAGTGACGTGATCCTGCTCCCCAGAGAGGCAGGGATGGCGCTGGGATTCATTCTCAGGGTTATAAAACCCCACAACCACCCCCAGGCTAGGTTTTCCCTCTGTGGGGCCATGATGGGAATCCAGCAGCAGGGAGTAAAGGGCAGGAGCTTCCCCATCAGGGCCCAGCATCCCCATGAGCCTTTCACTCCAGTAGTGATGAAGAGGAAGAGGAGGAAGATGGTGATGGTCTGTGCCTCCACCACAGCAGCAAAGGGATACATGGCTGTGGCAGAGGCTGCCTCAGTTCCATGGGTGCTGGCAGGAGGATGAGTGTCCCAAAGCCAAAGCAAAAGGCAGAGCGTGGATGGTGTGGGGACAAACTGCAAAGCCCTGTGAGGGGCCATGCTACACCTTTGCTCCACCATTACTGAAACCCAGAGCAGTGCCCTTGGCCAGTCAATGGACAGACCATGAGTCCACCCAGGTTATTTTTATTAGAAACCAGCAAGTCATTAAAATCTAAACCCAAAGCAGCAGCTCCATTCTCAGGGACATACTGGGGTAAACTCCAGAAGGGGATGCTCCAGGACTGAGCCAGGACCAGTTCTGCCCTGCATCTTCAAACAACCCAACTGCCACAAAGAGCCCCCAGCAAACTCCAAGTTGGGAGCAGGGGAAGGTGACCCCTGAAGACCCCATCCCTCTGTAGCAGGGTCCAGCCAGGGAGATGCTCAGAGGTGGAGAGCAGCAGCGAGAATGCTGCCGCTTGGTGCCATAAACAACTGCCAGGTTTACAAGGCCCCAGGGACCAGGGAGGCTGTACCATTACCAAATCCCCATTTTCCCGGGGAAATAGCAGGTGCTGAGGAACAGCAGCTGCCAAGATACAGTATTTATATACATGTATATGTATTTTAAGAAGTAAAATACAAAAATTGTCTGTGTGAGCAAGAGAAAGGTTGTGAGTGGTGGGAGAAAAGCCAGAGAGCTGCCAATTCCCAAACACTCATTCCACTTCACTGGTTTGTAATGACACTCTCCCTGCAATTCCCGCATTGCTGATGGGGATAGGACAGACTTCAGGACTTCCTGAGCCCCCTGTAATCCCAAGTCCCCAGGATCTGCCAGTGCAGAGCTGGATCCCATGAGATCCCAACCCCTTATGCTGCTTGTATGCAGGGAGGCATTCCAGCAGGACCAGCCACCCACTGCAGGGCTGCTTTCAAGAGGCTCCCCCTGCTGAGCTGCAGGGACCATTGGGAGGACCTTGACAGCAGGATGGGGGACACAGAGCCACCCAATATCCACCCCACAGAAGCGGGATCACAGGGCTGGCTCAATCCCAAAGGGACCACCCCAGGGATGTCCCCCTCTCCCCACTACCACCTCCAGGCAGGAGCAAGCACCCCATGGGACTCAGCACTGTCCCTCTGTAACCCCCAGGAGGCAAAGCAGGAACATCAGCCTCCTTGTCAGGAGTTTCCATCACACGTCTTCCCCTCCCTGGGTGGCAGAGGGACTCATAAGGCACATCCTCCCTGGAGCCATCATCCAGGAGGAGCTTCCAGCACCAGCTGCTCCCCTAGGGAGGAAGGGGAGAGCTACTGCTAGGGAAGATGAAGGCCATGCACAGAGGGAGCAGCATGAGAAAACCAACCCACTGTCAATTGTGCCAAGTTGTGCAACACTTGAAATGTCACTGCGGGTTCCTCTTTTGTTCCCTTAGCCCCAAGAAGGAAAGCCAGACCCCCCCTGCCAACGGGGCCCCCTGCCCTCTCCTCATTTCATTTCCAGCAAAGCCAAAGCCTCTCGGGTTTCCCCGCAGCATAACCAGTTCAGGCGGCTGCTGCCAATGGTGTGTGTCAGCAAGAGCGAGCTCGAGCCAACAGGACCGTGCCCGGCCCTGGGGGTCACGGCAGAGAGAAGCCATCCCCTCCGGCTGCTGCCGGCACGCTGCAGTGCCTCCCTGCCCTCCCATCCTGGTTCCCTCCTCTCTCCAAGAAAAACATTTCAGCTTTTTCCTCCTTCCAGGCAGCAGCACCTCTGCGTATTTTCAGTGGGTGAGGAGCAGCTCAGGCTGGCAGTGCTGGAGCAGCAGCCGCCTCATCCCGCACCCAGGGCAGCAGTGACGCTCATGATCCTTTGGGGGCATTCTCAGGTGTCCTTGTCTCCAACCCCACCACTGACCCAGCGTTAAAAAACCACTCAAAACCGGGGCAGACGACATGGTGAGCAGCAGCCCCAGCCCCGTTATCCACTCAGCAGTCCTCCTTGGAAAGCAAACCCAGCGGGAATTGTGCGCCAGCTTAATAAAGAGGGGAGAAAGGCAAGTGGCTGCAAACCGGAGAGGAGGCTCGTTAGAGGTTACGCAACAATTTCTGATTCAAAGGAGCTGCTCCACAGAGTGCGGCTGGCGGAGCCGCTCGGGTTTGGCCGGCGCCTGCTCCGGGCTCAGGCTGCCCGCAGGGTGGGTGCAAGGCAGCGTCGGCAGCGCCTGTGTGGCAGCGAGCTGGGACATAATGCAAAATGACAGTATTTACTCCCCACTCTCCAAAAACATGCGTGCGGGGGGTCTCCACAGCCCACCCAGTGCCAGCACCCCGACCCAACGCTGGTGCCCCTCTATCCATGGAAAATGCTGTGCCATCAGCCTCTCCAGCAGCAAGGAGCTGCTGAGGAAATGGGGCACACAGCACCCTGCGAGCAGCTTTCCCAGCAGGGAGCCTGCCTCAGTAATTTTAGTTCATGCCAGCTTGCTAAAGCACTCTCCGCACCTCCAGCAGCAGCCTGTAAGCTCCGTGTTCCCCCCAGCTTTTATTTGGGCAGGCGTGGGCCAGCCACGAGGAGCGAGGAGTGCCAGGCAATGCCAGCTCGCCCAGCCAGCTGCTTCCCCGGCTGTCCCGGCAGCTGGAGTCGTGGGAACACACCAGAAATTGCTAGAAAGGCATGAAAACAAATCACACTTCTCATCTGCAGCAAAGGATGTGGCTGGAGGCAAAAAAAAAAAGGCGCTGCTTTTGCTCATTCTAGACTCGTTGTGCCGGTGCTGGTTTCACCGACTCCCTACCAGCACGAAGGGAAAGAACAGCCAAGAACAGAGGCTGAACCACTGAGACCACGGGCACTTCCAGGAGCTCTGTTTGCTCCCAGGGACACAGCTGAAGCACAGTTGCACCAGCACTGGAGCCCTGACCCCCCTCCAGCACTGCAGCCTGCCCGTGCTGCTGCACCAGGAGCGGTACAGGGGATGCATCCTGCACCCGCCCTGCTATCCGATGGCCTCGCAACCTGCAGCATCCTCAGCCTCGTGCTGGTCACAGGGCACTGCAGGCGGCGACGTGGGAGAAGGAAGAGGGGGAGGAAGCTCCCACCGACACACTCGGCCAGCAAACAGGCGGTTTTTCTACCTTTTCATACACACAGTAAACCCCACCTATTTAAAGGTGATGAAATATTTCAAGCCACGCTCGTTAGCACCTGCTGCGATCTCCGAAGGCACCGCTCATTCATCCCGTCTGCCCACGCGTCCTCGACAGCGGGAGGGGCTGGGGGTCCCCAGTGTCACCTTGCAGGGAGCTGGCACGGGGACACTAACACCAGCCTCTTGTTCCTTGTGCTCCCCCAGCCAGGCCAGGTGAGATGCCTGGTGAGACCCGCTGTTTCAGCACCTGCAGGGACCTGGCGTTCTCATCTCCCCCACTGGCCAAGCAGGGCAGGATCAAACCCGGTGGGGGCTGCCAAAGGCATTTTCCCCTTCCCCCTCCTCCAGCCCAGCTGCAGCGAGGGGCCGTGGGAGGTGGGAACGAGGCAGCAAAAAGCATCGAACGTGGCACCAAACCCAGCCATAAATAATCTCCTGAGCACAGCCAGGTTTTACAGCCTTTCCCTCACCTTCCTCCGGCAAACCTGAGAGCGTCCTGGATTTCTAACCTGGAAACAGAGTGAGACAGTGGAAGTAGCAGCGGCTTTCTCCCCTCCTCTGAAAGGATGGGGGAAGAAAGCAGCACTGTTAGGACGAGCTGCAGCCTCACCAAGCTTCGTGGTACAGGGGCAGTGTGACCCCAAGAGGACCCAAACCACAGCTCCTCCATTGCCTTCCCATCCCAGAAGATTTCATCTCACGTTTAAGACACAGGATTGCCAAAAAGATCCTGCCTCACGTCACTTTTCCTGTGTGCCTGGAGGCAAATAATCTCATCTGCCATATGCATCAGTTCAGTGTATAAAATTCGTGGAATAATAACAACAAGGGTGTTTTTTCATCCTCCCTGCTGTGCTCTCCTGCCTGCTGCGGGTGCAGACTCCCCGGGAAGTCATTGGCTGCCTCCACACTGTGTTGCCCAGCACGGCTGCACCCATGGGTGCCACATTCCACAAGCACGTGCTGCTGCTCAGCTCGGCTGTCCTTGGGAGATAGACTAGGAAAAAACAACCCGCCCTCCCCACTTTCCCTCAGGGTATTTAACGCTAACGTGATAATCTCCTCTACACACACGCACACACACACACACACACACACACACACACACACACACGCACACGCAAATGGGTTTTCTTGGAAGAGCAGTAAAGAGGAATAAAAATGTGAGTCTGGGAATGCTGGACATTTTATAAGCCACCACCCTGGAAAGGCTCACCTGGCCAAAAAGTGAGGGGAGGGATGTCCACAGTTCCCATCCATCCCAACAGGGACCAAAGGGGAAAGCACTGCTTAGCACCTTGGCTGCATCCCACCTTTCCTGGCTGAGAATCTTCCCCACCCCCTCAGTTTAATCTACTCTAGCCTGAAGAATTGGTTATGGAAGTGTAGTGGGTGAGGGACCATGGCTTGGGGGTATAAGTAGATTTTCACAGGTTCCTGCAAGGCTGAAGGCAGAGGAAGCTGCCCACCACTGCCCTCAACAGCCAACCACCAGCTTCAGCATCCTTCAGGGCTGCCAACAGCAACAACTCTGCCACCACCAAAACCTCTGTCAACAGTGAAGTCTCTGCCAACACTGAAACCTCCACCACAGCAGCGGCTCACTCCAGGTCAGCTCTCAGCCTGTACCAGCACTTGGTGGGGATGTGTTATTTCAGTCACCCAGACCTATTGATTCAGGAGAATTAATTGATCTTCACTGTTCAAATACTGACCTCAATTAGAGGTACTTTTCCTTTTTTCCTCTTTTTTTCCCCTTTGCTGTCTCCTTCCCCTTGGCTCTGGTAGTTTAAATACCAGAATATCTACACTGGCCTTAGGGAGATGTGGTGTTAAGTGTACATTTGTATCTCATTTATAGCCAGGCTCTTCACAGCTTTAATAAGCAGGTCCCCAAAAAATGGGGGGGGGAAAAACACACTGCAGGGGATGTTTGCTGCTGGCTCAGAGCTGCCCAGTCATTTAGGGGGTTTCAGAGATGGCACTGCCAACTCTGAGCTCTGGGTTTGAACAAATCCCTGATTTGGACAGCTCTCAGCTGGATTGGTAGCTCAGTCTTTCCCCGGGAATGATCCCATCCATGCTGTGCATGTCTCAAAGGAGCACCACAGCTCAGTCTCTCTGCAGCCCACCCAGCCTCCAGCCCCCCACTTGCCAGGAGTGCAACAGCCCTTGAAGTTGCTCTAATTATCTTTATTTCCTTTCACTGATTCCCTACCTGTGGCATCCCAAGCCAAAGCCCAGGAGAAAACAGCCGGGATTTCAGATTTAATTAAACCTTGCTGAGCAGGCTGCAACCTTCCTCTGAGGCCAGCGCTGATGCCATTATCACTGAGCCTCCTGCACGCAGCAGGATGAGCACCAGGGAGCCAGAGGGGGCAACTCCTGCCATCCCAGAAGCAAATACTTGTCGGGGTAAGAAGCTCAATAGTTGGAAATTTTATTGCAATTCCCTATTTATTTGTTTATTTAACCAGCCTTATGTTGCTTGAATGGAGGCCCGAGATCAATCAGGGCACAGCACAACCACAGAAGTGTCTCTTTGCTGCCAGACCCAACAGCCGGAAGAGCTTCAGCACAGATTTTCCAGTTTTAAGGTTAATCCATCATGGCATCAGTTTCATGTTTGACCAGGATGGACCCACAACATCAAACTTTCCCACAGAAAACACCTCTCCCACAGCACCTGCTCTTGACTCACACTTATCTTCCCATAAGACACAAATCACAGGGTAAATTCCAAAAGTTTCCAAGTTCCCCAGTCCCACTCAAAACACGCTTGAGCAAAGTTAGAGCTCCCATTCCCCAAAATATTAGTGGGATTTGGACACTGCTGCAGGTGTTACCTAAAGGTGTCTCCCAGCTGCCCACAGACCAAACAAAAGCTGTGAGAAAAAAAAAATTGAGACAATAGGTCTGAAAGTTCATAATAAAAAAAAGAAAAAATTAACCAGTTCAGTTCACAGCCTTTAGAACACCAAACCGGTAAACCTTCCCAAACCCACAAACCCATCACATTTATTTACATGAAAGTTTACAGAAACCAGGGTTACTCCTAAGTGTCCATGCAGGCTTCCCATTAAAACCATATTGCGACAATGGGGGAAGAAACGCATTTGCAGGAAATGCTCCAACAGCTTCAAATAAATGAGTTCCTAAAATTTTCAGCGTCTTAGTGGATAAATTTGTGGAAGGCTGCATTTGCTACAGTGGTTCAGAGCAATTGCTGCACCCAGCATGTGTAGGCAACCCAACATCCACAGCGTTTTACATGAACCTTAGCACGGTGAGACCCCAGCAAAGCCTTCACACTCACCAGCTACAAATCCTAATTAACCTGTAACAGCTCAGGCTGGTTAATGAGCTGCTGAGCAAGAAATGGCAGAGGCTGCATGTAGAGACAGCATGTGTCCTGCTGCCTCCCCCTTGCTGAGTGCTACCCACAAAGGAGGGGCGCTCCCAGCCTCTACACCTCATTTGGGTGGCTTGGAAACCCCCAGCTTGAGGATGAGGTGACTCCAGAAACCACAAAGAAAACCCAGCTGTGAGTATCCTACTGTGACACCATTCTGCCTGTGGTGAGGTGGTTTCCAGCCCTCCGGCCCTGAGCATCTTTTATATTTCTTCTCCTTCAGCAAAGCAAAGCCCATCAGATTCAAATTCAAATTATTTTGCACACACCCCCCTCCCCTTTCACCGAAGTCCTGCTGCTGTCATGAGGAAGATAAAAACTGGATAGCAAACGCCTTCCAAATCTTCATCAGCCTGGGAACACCCTGCTGGCCTGCCTGCACCTTACATGCCTGATTCCCATAAAGCCCCTGGTTTCCCGCAGCCCTTGGGACCCTCCTCCCCAGTTTCACCCCAGCCCCACCTCCCTGCAGCAGTGGGTTCACCTTGGGATAAACCCCACCACCACTCTGCTCTCTCAGAGCAGAGATCTAACAGAAGATGCTGAAAAGCTACCGGGCCGTTTCTATGGGTACATGAGGCACATGTTGCTATGTGATACTCGGCCCGTTTCCATGGAGACAGCAGGGCTGTCACCATGCAGGGCTTATTAGTTGCCATGGCTATTAAAAGGCACTTGTCCTCTGGGGATCTGGAAGGACCGAGGCTACCACCTTTCCCTTCTCTCTCTCCCTGGGATGCCACCAGCTCCCTAGGATCCCAGTGGGGACCTGGCCATGCAGGTCTCTGACACCAGAGGGATGGGCAGCTCCAAGCTAAGCTGAAGAGAGAACCCAGTCCTGCACTTTCCCATGCAGAACCACATGTGCCCCAGATTATGGCATGTCTTCTCCATAGGTGAGCAGAGCATCCCCGCCGCAGGCTTTTACTGGTGTGGTTACAGCTGACAAAGACCCCACAAAGCAAGGTGAGCACACAAAAGGGCCCAGTTGCCATCTGCCCACTGAACCCTGTCACACCTGCCCACCAGCACAGCACAGAGAATCTTTGCCCCACTTTGTATGGTGGATTTGGTATGGCCAAATCCATGTGCCACCAGGCAAAACCACCACAGAACTCAGCCCTTACAAACAAGGCAGTGCTGCAAAATGCAGACGGAGCATTGTCCTCTCTGCTGTGGACCACCCTCCTGCCTCCCTCAGCCTGCTGCAAACAGCCACTCAGGGTGGCATAGCCCCTGCATGCTACTTCCAAAGCCCATTTTTCCAAGCTTGGAGAGCTCCTTGCTCCTTTCTCCAGCCCCTGGCACAAGATCCAGCCCCCAGTCTCACCCTGCTCCAGCAGTTCATGCCACAGCCCAGCACCCACCACTCCATCATGTCTCTAACTGCATCATAGGAGTGGAAATAGAGATGCAAGAAAATCCTGGGTTTTATTTATTTTTAATTTTTTCCTCTTTAGACAGTCCCAGGCCCTATTTCAGAGGCCCCACACTGCTTGACCAGGACAGCATCTGAACACATCTCCATCCTATCTCAAATCACCTTCCCAACAGACCCTAAATGGGTTTTTATGCAGCTATATAAACCCTTATGGAAAATACTCACATGCTCTATTAAATAAATTAAGGGTATTATTTTCTCATCATTCTGTTTGATTTTTCTAGGAAGGATGTAATTTTTTCATTTAACTCCAATGGACCAAACTAAATTTATAAAAACCACAGCCAGAAACCTATAGAAAGGTATATTACCCTGTAGTGGAAAATTAGATTCCTCCTACACAATACTATAGGATGATTTAAATATAACATAGAGGAATGTAACATGTTATTAAATTGTATAGTATCTTTCTAGAAAGACCTACAGTATAGGATTCTAAAAATTACTCCCAAAACCTATTATGCTTCAATCTAGCCCAGCTGGTTTCCTTTCTATTATATGCTGCAACTTTTCCTAAAAGGCTCAGGTTTTAATTGTGTCTTGAAATGTTGCTGCAATCACACTCCAAGAATGGCTCTAAATGCCTCTAGAAATGACAGACCCAAGTGGGAAACCCCTGGCCTTGGGGTGGGATGGAGGTGGGGGTGGATGGGACTCTGCACTCTTCACAGTCAAAAACCACTATAATTAGCAGAGGGGTGAGGGGTCCAGTGAGGGCCCTGGTGCTTGGCTTCTTGGGCATGAAGCAATTCTGTATTTCAATTCCATTGCTCTCCCAGCACTCACCACCCCAAATATTTGGGGTACTCAAGTAGTTATTAGTCTTCAGCACCAGCCACTCATCCTCTTCCCCTGTCTTCCAAAAAAACCCAAAAAGGGTTACAGAAAAAAGTTGCCTGTAGCAGTTGCCATAGAGACTCTCCAGCTTGGCACAGAAACCCAAAATCTTGTAAAAAATGGAAGAATTTAAGATTTTAATCAGTGAAAACACACGGGAGGCCAAGAGCATCAACACACATCCTTGCCTTAACAGCAAGATGTGTTCACCCCTCGTTTAGCAGCATCCTAAGAGCCAGCTGAGCACAGGGACAGAAAGGGAGAGGAACGAAAACAATGAAAACCCATCCGCTTTCGAATATTTTCTGTCCCCAGCAAAGCAGCTTCTTGCTGCCCAGGCTGATTCTGGACCAATACCCCACCGGCCAAGCTGTTTGTGCTCCCATTTCCTTCATCTGCTGCCAGAAAAAGAAAAATTCAACAATACAAGTGAGGCAAAATATTTCCCAGAACCACGCTATTTCTCCCATAAACTTCACCTCACCGCCAGCGCGGCCAGCAGCGGGGGAGGAAAAACAAAGGAGAAAATCCCGACTTTTAGCAGCATGAAATGTTTTTGCGACTGTCTTGAAATTGCTCTTTTCTGCTGCATCCTCCACTGTCACTCCTGACCCAGCTTCCACCGTGACCACAAATCAAACATCGTGGGATAAACTCACTGCTCTGGCATTTTCACTGCTTGGCAGAGCCATGGCTCCAGTTGCGGCCACTGGCTAAGACAAACATGGCCCCAAGCACGCTCCAGTGGCTGCTTTTCCACTGGCGGCATGCTGCGGCACGCCAAGGTGGCCAAAGGATCCTATTTTACCACCTTTTAAGCCTTGGGATGAGTTAGGGAGGTGATGGCATCCACCAGCAGCAGCTCAGGGACAGGGCAGTGGTTTCACCTGGCAGCAGGATGCGGGGGATAACCAAAGCCACAGCATTGGGGAAAGCCTCCAGTGCCAAGGGGTGTTGTATTTCATGCCTGAGGAAAGAGAGCTTGAGGAACACCAAAACAAGGAACTTCAAAAAGGAGCGGTGTTGGCCCAGGGAATATTGTTGTATGAGCTCAGCCGCTTCAGAGCGATGGAAAAAATCACGCGCTGACCCGAAGGGGTGATGGAAGGACTCGGTGTGCGGGGGTTGAGCTTGAGACATGCCACCAGCATCCACCCAAGGGGCCCGAGGGGAAGCTGTGTGGGAGTGCAGGTACCTGTGGCAACACCCCAGCACACCAAGCTGCTCCAAAGCCCTGAAGTCAGGGAAGGACCCAGACTTGGGGGCTCAGGTAACCGTCCCCGCATTGCCCCGGCACGCTAACATAGAGGCAAGGTTACTGTCAGCTCTCAGCTTAGGCAGACTGAGGTGTCTCTCCAAAACCTTCTACCAACACCAAGTTCCCATCTTTTCAGCTCCTCACTTTTACCCTCTGCTATACATTTAGATGCCCACCAGGATGAAGGTTCATTTGCTTTCCACTAACCCCATCCCTAACAGCACTGGGAGATGCAGGATGTATCTCCCACCAGCTCTTCCAGAACCCTAGAGCTGGAGTCAGGACCCAGCTGGCAAGGAAGGCCCTGGAGGGAGATAGTGTGGATGGGGAGTTACAGACTATAAGAATCATTCCAGCACTGGCTCATCTTTGGAAACAATATCATCTTGGCTTGAAGGTCACTAGGAAAGGAGCTTTGTGACTTCTTTCTGTGCCTTTGCTCTTCTTCCATTAGAAAAGCAGGTCTCACCACAGTGCAGCCATGTCCTGGGCTCTGCTCAGCCCATGGTGGGGATGTGTATGTACCCACACACACTGTGGGCAATTCTAAAACTGCTCTGGATCCCCCCCAGATGCTCTCAGGGCCATTGCCAGGCTCAGAGCACAGGCTATGCTCAGGGACCCTTGCTCCTCTCAGTCCCTTTTTGCTCTGGACTAAAGCAGCCAGGCACTCACAGGGCCACAAGGCTTCTGCATGGCCTTGAGATACAGGGCAGAGGCATTTCCTGTCCTCAGATAAAGGCTACAGACCATTCCCAGTCAGATGTGCCAAGGCTCCCAGTACCCATGCCATGGCCCCCATCCCTGTCCGTGCTCCCCCATCCCCCTTGAGTAGCTTCCTCCCTCCCCTGCACTCTCCTCTCTTGCTGTGCCTGTGTGTGGGTGTGTTTGGAAACGAGATCTTTCCAGCTGAACTGCAAAATGAAATGCAGAGATCACAACTCCTTGAATAGATTCAGTGCACACACCACCCCCCCCAACCTCCAGCCTGCCCCCCCATGCAAATTCCAGGCAATAGTAAAGAAAAACCCAAACCAGAGGTGAAAAAAATCAAGGTGTTAGGCAGATGAAAGGGGGAGATTGGGGAAGAGATGGCGGGGGGGAGGCACTGCAAAGCACTTTCCTTTCGCCCCCTGGTTCTCCACAAGATCTGTAGATTGATCCCCACTTGCTCAATCCTCAGAGCTCCCAGAGCTGAGACAGCTCAGCTTCATGGGGCTACAAGACAAGAGAAAACAAAGCCCAGCACAAAGCCAAGCCCAGAACCCAACTGAGATGTGAACATCCGCTGCTGGAGGAGCCAGAGCCCATTTACTGAGATGAAGGCAGAAGTGTCTCCACCCTCACTGTGGATACCCCATGCTGGCCTTGGGCTCCTCTGCTCTTCTTTTCCTGGAAGAAGACAGGATTCCCCTGTGTACTGCAGCCATGAGCAGTTTCTGAAGAAGGGGCTGTGATTTGCCCACAGCAGGGGAAATTGCTCCCATGGGAACAGCATGTTGGTGGATGGAGGGGGTTGCTGTGGGGCAGGATGCGCACCATCCTAAGGGACAGGATGGAAGGAAAAAACAGAAGCATCCTGAAAAATACCCTCACCACAGCAATGCCCCATCCAGGCAGCAGGGTCTGAGGCAATGGGTGAGAAGAAGAGGAGATTTGGGGGCTCAGAGCACCATTCACAGCCAGGAGACTCCCGCACTAACATTGGCTGTGCCAGAGAATGGGGTGAACACACACTGCTGAAAGAGGAGTCACACAGGCAGCAAGTTATCCCCTACATGAAACAGAGCCCAAGAGGGGAAACACCCACCTCAGCTAGAGGAAGCATCCTGCCACAGCCCAGCCACATAGGGATCCTCCAGCTCAGCTTCACCAGGGGAACATGAGAGGTCAACTTGGCCCTTGCTGCCACCATCCGTTTCCCAAGCTGCTGGCCCTGTGTGTGCACCACACGTGTGGGTACAAAGCCCCAGGACACTGAGGACACAGAGGACACTGAGCTGTGAAATGCCCTGTGCCACCCCCAGGGCCAGCATGGTTTTGGGTGCCTGGGGTCAGCTCACATTCACTGGGTCATCAACAGAAGCATCCACTCAGCATCAAGGGCTGAAATGCAAGAGCTCACCCCTCTCCCCAGGCTCATGGATACACAAAGCCCTGGGCCAGGGCTACTGAGGGGCAGGCTGAGAGGCCCATCTTATCTCTCCAAGCCATCCTTAACCCCCAAACAACTGCCTAAGGGGCACAAAATCCCAAGGACAGGGAGAAAGGCAGTGGGTAAGAGTATGAGACTCCAGCTGTGATCCATCCCAATTCCAGAGCCAAGAAACTTCACCTGCATGTCTCCTCTGAGTTGAATCAGGCTCCACAGCCTCCAATGCTGAGCCAGCCATGGATCACAAACAATAAAGCAATTTATACAAGGCAGAAACCTTCAAGAATTATGCTGTATGCTTGCCATATAGTGCAAACACATTCCCTTCTGCATGTGGCTAGGTCCTTTGTCAGAGGAATTTGGATTTTTGACCCTAGAAGTCAGGATGAATCTCTGAAGGAACATCAGAGACAGACCTGCACAGTGATCCTGAGCAGATTATGGTCTCAGGGGTATATCCTGAGACATATTTATGGCCCTCCAAAGCAAGATAAGTCAATAATCACATACAGTAGCAGTTACAAGTCAGATATTAATTTAATTCCTTTCCTCCCTATCTGCCCGGATAAACATTAATTCAATGGTGCATCAGAGGGCTCCTTTATTTATCATTCTTATTGGAGTTTTTTTTTTTCTCCCATTAAGGTAGAATTGTTACAGCCAGGCTATCTAGACATGATGGTTCCCAAATTAAAGACATTTTGCATCCAACACAGGTACAGGGACCACTAGCCCAGATCTGGGATTCATGTAATTAGCAGCTAGCACTGATGTGGAGGAGACTGGTTAAAGAGCAGCCCATCAAACACACTTAGAAGCCTCGTTCACCCACAGCAGAAGGAACAATTTATTCCTACAGACCTGTAGCCAAGAAGGAGCAGAGACATTTGCTCCCTTCCACAGGATCCATACACCCTGGCCCTGGGAGTTGCACGCCCATGCACAGCAGAGCTCCCACCACCTTCTCCCCTTCCCAGAGTACGGCTCTTCCAAAGACTAGTCACAACCCAGAGTTAAAAATGAACCTCACTCATGATTAACATCTATACTTGCATAGCGTGGCTGGCAGCTTAACGCCAAATAAATGTTTTGGCAGCAGGAGTCCCAGGCATGGGGGCGAGCCCTGCCCTACAGAAGGCAGCTTCAGCCTCACCGGGGTTAACAAGCACTTTCTATTTGAATTAACAAATCATCAACAAGCCCTCTTCGCCATCTGGGCAGGGGAGGGCTGGGCTGCTCTGGCCACCAGCATCTCCGGAGGGAGCACAGGGGCCATCAATAATGCAAGAGGAGGGACTTCGAAACCTGACCTGATTAAGGTATGAATCACAGGAAATCCTGGAGGCAAAAAGCCCCCTGGGGGTGGTCAGACAGCCAAAGTGGGTGAATCTCTGTGAGATTGCCCAGCTCCACTGCTGCTGGCTGTGGGTTTGCCTGCAGCCCCCAGGGTTAGGGAGCATCTCAAAGCTGATTCAGTGGATGCACTGGGGGAAACCTCTTGGAAGAGAACCAAATTAGAGATAAATGTAAGGATGCTTTGCGCCAGAAACCCAGTAAGTGTGGGGCTAGCACCTGGATTACAGTAAATAAATTCCCTTTTCTTTATAAGCTAGTCTGTGCCAAGCTCCCAGCTCTCAGTCATCACCTCTTTAGCATTTTGTTCCCATTTTCAGCCCTCTTCTGCTCTCGCCTTTGGATTTTGCATCCTGGCAGAGAGGGAGAGAAAACTGGGATGACACAGGTGACAAGAAAACCCCAACACCAAACAGCCGCCAGTGCCTTGCGCCTAGGAAACCTGCTAAAAATCCCAACCAAAACAACATTTCAGGCACAGAAGCCAAACCAATGGACAATTTCTATCCACTTGTGACTAAACCAAGTCAGAGTTTGGGGCTGAGTCACGGGCACATCCCAGTCCTACGCACGTGTGCACGGCTGCAGCAGCCGCCAGGACCTGTCTGACCGTGCTGCACCTCTGGCACAGGATGCTGCTCCTGGCACCCCAAAAGCCCCTTTCCCGTAAGGCACTAACCAGCACCACCACAGCCAGCACAGAGAGCAAGCCTCAAAGCTTCTCTCAGCAAATATTCAGGCTGAAAAATGTGTTTTTCCATCTGCTCGAAGCTTCTTTGCTGGGGCTTTGGTCGGAAGCAGATGTGAGAGCATCCCAAAGCACGACCAGTTGTTACTCACTCTGTTATATAAAACCATGTGAATTTCCTCTTTTTTTTACTTCTTGTTGTTGTTGTTGTTCTTGTTGTTGTTGTTGTTTTGGGTTTTTTTGGTTGGTTGGTTGGTTTTTTGGGGCTTTTTTGTTGTTGTTTTGGTTTGGTTTTTTGTTTTATTTCTTAGCACCAGGCCAGATTCCTGGGTGAGAGGCCAAGGCTGAAAAAAGCCAAAGCCAAATGAACCTAGGTTGGGGGAAACCTCTGCATGCATCACCATCCAAAGAGAACATTTCACGTCTAGGTTGCAGAGCAGAGAGCCAAGGCACAGAGGAAGGGAAAGCCACGATCTGGCCTCATAACAAACCCAGAAACACTTGGGCCTCCCAGTTAACTAGGAAATTCAACCCTCTCCAAACCACAGTGAAGCTTCAAAGCCCTCCTAACCTGACTCTGGATGCTCCTTGCACAGTTCCCCATGGACGGCCCCGTTCCCTCAGACTCTAGTCCCAGCCAGCAAAGCTGCCGGGGGCAAAGGCTCCCCATGGGTCCTCTGCCAAGGGAAAATGATTTCATGATCCAAGTGAAAAAGCCATCAGGGAGGTTCATTTTGGCCTAAGGTTTTGCTCCCTTCCAGCAAAACAGTAGAAAAAAAAAGGAGAGTTGAGTAAAAGCTGGGCAGGGAACTTGGGGTAATCTGAAACTTGGTTTTTTTTCAGAATGGGAGGGAAAAATGAAAGAGAGTTTAAAATAAAAAATGCAAAAGCACAATGCCAAAGCTTCTGCAGGGGGTGCAGGGGGAGAAGAAAGCAGAAAATTTTCTGTGCATCATAAAATCCTGGGCATTTCTAGACTGGCTCCAACAAGCTGCATTGCTGAACAGGGCAGAGAACACAAAAGCCGATCAAATTGAGAGCAGGGAGCCATAGGAGACACGTCAGCCCCAAGGATGAGTGGCGGCTGGGGTGGTCCAACCCCATGTCTGCCCCTCCTGTCCTGGGCATGGGGGGCTGGGGGAGAGCTGGGATCTCCTCCCAGCCACGCTGCCCCAGCTCCTGGCCCCAGATGAAAAGCAACCCCATACAGGCCATTCACTTAAGAGCTGGACTCGATGATCCCTGTGTGTCCCTTCCAGCTCAGAATATTCTGTGAACTGATATCAAGCAAGTCTCCAGAGACGCTCCCCCACCCCACAGGAGAGCAAGCGTTCCGGATTTCCTACAAGGAGCCCAAGCAGAGCTGTCCCCGAGCCGCGCGGGGTCCCCAGGCAGGATGGGGCCATCCCTCCCGGCCGGGGCTCCCCGCGCCGGGATGACATAACCACGAACTGCATGAGGCCGAGCGTTTTGTCTGTGAGCCGGGAGAGAGGGAGGGAAAGCAAGAAAGAAAGAAAGAAAGAAAGAAAACTTCTGGAAGTCATTATGATTCCTCTGCTCCAGTCTCCTTTTTGGCAGACAGCTTCCCTCTCCCCTTCCCTCCCCCCCACCCCACCCCAGCCCGCTTCAAAATGCCAGCCTATGATTTTTAAATGAGAAAAAGCTGCGCTGTACTCCAGCACTTGGATAAACTCCTACACAAACTTCCAGATGTGACACAACAGCCTGGAAGGGGGAATTCGCAGAAGAATCTCCTTAAAAAACATACACACGCAGGGAGCAAAGGAAGCGCCGGGCTGCCGGCACAGCTGGGCGATGGACGGGTCCAGAGATGGCTGGTGAGATGAGGTGTCACCTAGATTAGGATCAGGCTGCTCCTGGCTCTTCCAGGGAGCCAGGGATTAGAGGAACGCTGGCCAATGCACCCAGCTCTGGGAAGTGAACACCGCCTCCTGCTCCCGCTGAGCTCCCAAAAGGTTTGTGAACAGCAGGGAAGAGGATTTGCAGTTATTTGTCTCCTGGGAGGAGGAAAATAACCACAGCATCTCTGTGCTGCCCTTGCTAAAAGGTGATGGGTTGAGATCATCACGCAGGAGCTGGAGTGAGCCCAGGGAGGCGCCAGCACCTGCCCTGGTAGCACCAGGATGCTCCATCCCAGGGGGCTGCAAGAGACCTCTCAGTCGGGCATCAGCCAGACAAGCCAGGATTTTCTCTTTTCTCTTCTCCCCAGGAGCCAAGGAAGGGGCACAGAGAGAGCAGAGGCTCGGCAACAGTGGGAGAAATTCCATCTGTCTAGAGAAGGGGGGGAGGCATCAGTGGGTGAATTGGGTCAGGGGAGAGAAACAAGATCAGGTGCCCTGGGATGGATCAGACACAGGTGAAGCAAATGGATTCTGGTTCCTTTGTAGGGTTTTTAAATTAAAACAAGATCCATTTCAGGTCTGACCTGTCAAATCAAAGCGTTTTGCTTTGTTAAACTCAGAAGTGAGGCTGGAACAAATGTATAGAAGTATATATAAGGACACCACGTGCACTTGCCCCAAAAAACACACCCTTTTGATAACAAGAAAATTAATTTAACCCTGCATTACACTGAATTCTTCAAAGAGCAGCATAAGCAGTGTCTGGCTCTCCTCATGAGCTGACATGGCTGAGGAGGAGGTGAGGACACCCCGATCTTCCGCAAGGTGACAGGGGTTCCACTTGCCCCTGTCCTCACCACAGGCATTCCCATGAGAAGGGGCACTGAGGTGCTCTGCTGGGGTTGGGGAGCCCAAACCACAACACAGCTGAGCAGCCTCAGGTGTCACCCCCACCAGGCAGGAGGGTCCTGGCTCTGGTGCAGTCGGACACACAAGCATGTCCCTCCCTGAAGAGCTGGATCCAGCCAGACCAGTGCAAAGTGGTTCCAACACAGACCAGGGCACAGGGTGAGCTCAGCAGGGGCTGACCGTGCTCTCAATGGGGTCAGCACTGCCTTCCATGAAGAACCAAGCTCTAGCACAGCAGCTCCAGCCACCCTGTGAGCCAGCCTGGTGCAGATCTCAGCTACACTTTGGCATGAAGCCATGGGGATTCCAGACCCATTCCTGGAGGTGTCTGGGCATCTGCAACTTCCAACAGGAGTTGGGGGCAATCAGGCCTCCCCAGGACCCAGCTTTGGTCACCCACCTCTTCCTATTGGGGAGTGAGCAGAGCCGTGTGAGGCAGCTGCTGGAAGAGTCCTCTCTGTTTTATTGCCGACAGAAGGCAGGGCTGGTTTCTGTGACTAGATCAAGATATGTTTCTTTGCCAAAGCCATTCCCAAACCCCGCATCCCAGGGATTGTGCCGCAGAGCAGCCAGGCCATTCCCAAACCCCATGTCCCAGGGATTGTGCCGCAGAGCAGCCAGGCAGGATGGGAGCGCTCCTCCTGGTGCCACCCAAACCTCCCCTTCCCAGAGAGGGAATTTGCAGAGCTGCCCTTCACCCTCCAAACCAGGAGGAAAAAACAGGATTTCAGCCAATGTGGGTATATCTCCCCAGGGATGGCACCTTCCAGCAGGTTTTTGTAGCGCCCCATTGCCGCGTGCTGCTTTCCAGGCAGCAGCGCTCTGCAGGCAGGCGGGCGTGGGGGATGAGGCAGTTTTCAGTACTACAATAGATATCACAGGCCCTTTCAGTTACACTGTTATTTCTCTATTCAGAGCTCTTAATGCCAAGTGGTAGCATCCTCCCCACTTTCTCCATTCCCGCTCTTCAATCACTCCACAACTCTCAAGAAATAGCCTCGTTTCTTGTCTCTGATCAGAGGAGCAGCCTGGAACAGACCCTGATACAGCCTTTCATCTTCCCATCATTCATGGTGCTTTCATTTTACAAGTGAAAGTCAAGTAACCAGCTTGCCTCCTTTTTTCTCCCCCTCAGAGAAGCCTGCTTCTCCTCTCACGGCCTTGCCAGCACACACACCGGGACACCCTGCATGTGCCACAGCCCTTCCCACCTCTGAGCCTGTGGGTCCAGCACCATGACCACTGAACTTGTCCCTGCTCTTCTTCCCTCTTGACCCAGGCAGTTCTCAACCAGGGAAGAACCTTCCACCCCAGAGCCACCAGGAATATGAAGGCTGTCATCCAGGCTGGTCTCCTCATGGCTCCCAGAGAGGTTTTCACTCAGAGACCACAACGGAGTGGAGGGAGAAGACATGTTGGCCATCTGGTACATGTTTAGTGTTAAAAATCCCAAGGTTTCAGGCTCTGGAAAATTTCTGGATCAGGACAAACTTCATGACCTCTTTCTAGACCTAAGGGAGAGGAGGAGCACGACAACAACCCAGTATCCCACATCTCTGCTCCAGACAGCAAGAGAAAAAGCTTCCTGGTCCAGGTAGAGAATGCTCTAGACAGAAACATGGCAGAAAACTCCCAAAAACCACATCAACAGGACTTTGCATCCCTGCTGGATACTCAGCACCTCAACTATCACCCTCCCCCAGCCCAGCCTCAGGTACCACAGTCACACTAACTGCCTGGACAGGGATATAGAGCAGAATCCCAGGAGTTCCAGCTGCACTTCGGGGGTACAAACTGTCGTTCCTGGGCAAGAGTGGGTCCTGCACCTCCTCCTGATGCCCCATCAATAGTAAATTTTATCAGTCAGATTAGAACATCACAAATCTGCCTGGAAAAGCCCCAAGCTCTGCATCTCCACAAGCACAGCTCAAACCAGAGTCTTCCCATCCAGTTTCTGTAGGAGCCAATGCAGAAAGGTAAAATCCACCTGAGGGAATGGCAGAAGGCAGTGAAAGCCCCAGACTCTCCAGAGCTGGGGCAGGATTCACCACCTACTCAGCCAAAGCACTGTCACTCCTCTGCAGGGCAGCTGGTGGCAACAAAGACTTTCCAGCAACATGATTACATACATGGTTTTAACACTGAGGCACAATTCCTAGAAGGTTACAGCCTGAGAAGGGCCACCACACTAAAGAAATTTAAAAAAATAAAAGTAATAAATATAAACAAGAACAGGCTCAGCTCCAGCACTGGACTGGCAGAAAGGCAAAGGACTGAGCAAGACAATGCTCTTCTGAGCAACCCAGTAAGTGATGGGACCCAGTGCAGGTACTAAAGTAGCTACTGTGCTCCTCTCATCTGAAGGCTGAACTGCCTTTTTTTTTTTTGTGTTGTTTTAAAATAAACTCCCCCAATTCTGGGTCAGTGACCCTCAAAACAAACAGCTGTATGCAGCCACATGACTCAAAGATCCACAGCATCACCCCTGTGGCCCTAGGACTCCCAGCAAGATCCTTTCTCTGTCAGTAACAAGTGAAAAATTGGTGACAAAAATCGCAGCTAGTGGGACTGCACTTAATGCTCATCCCCGACTCTCAGTGGTGTTTGCAGGTGCCCACAATACCACTGATTTTCCAAGGACAAAAGTTAATCAGATTGTTTTTGCAGCCACAGAGGAAAAAACAAATTTCAAGCCACTACTGGGGTGGGGGACTTTACTGAAAACACTAAAACATGCAAGTGTTAACATCAGATTCAAAATAGCATGTCAAAGATTAAAAATGTAAAAAAAAAAAATTAAAAACCCATAAATACTTGGAAACATATTTAAACCAGCAATCATAAATACTACTAGTCATAGTAGGCAACAAGAACACACTGACTTGCAGCCTGTCATTAATATTTCTTTCCAAAACAGAAGGCTTCACAAAGTTGTTAGATTTCCTATGTTTAAATAAAGGCAGTTTGAACTGCTTAGCTGGCCTGAAAGAGATCTGTAGAGAAGCTGATGAGAGTATTCATGGCTAGGAAGAGAAATCTTGGACTTTTCCCTCCTGGGGGACATTTTAGGAGAGAAGGCAGCCTGTTTATCAGAGAATCTTTGCTGAAGCTCAAGTAAAACAATATTCACAACTCCAGCAGACCCTCACCAAGCACACCAACCTCAGCTGAGATGTAGTCCTTAACAGTTCCTGCACACCAGGAGTGGGGAAGGACTAGCACAGGGTATTCTGGTCCTCTGTACCATGTAACATGTCCTCCGTGCTGCTGCACAGCCTCTCCCCCTCCAGATGTGGGGCTGCTGCCCAGACTACTCGCCTGCCTCTTGCCGGCAGCCCAGCACGGATGCGGGAACTTCCCAGGAAGCGGCTGCCTCTTCTGCACCAGCCCCTGCTGGAAGCCACATCGCTTCACTTTATTTCATTTTGGGGTTTTGTTTCTTCAAATAATAAATGAAACTGGAATTTGGGGATGGTAAAATACTCGGAATGCTAGAAGCCATGCGGAAGCCATGTGCTGGTTGCAACTCAACTCCAAAGGGAAGCTTTAAAGACACCAAGACTGTGAAAGAAGAAATTTTTCTATTGTCTCCTCTATTTCTCCCCCCCCCCGACCCGTCCAAGCACAGAGCATCCCCCGGGGGACTGCCGAGAATGGGCCCTTCGACGGGCCTCAAGCACCCTGAATTATTTAGGGACCCTGAAGCTGGGCAGCAAACCAACCCCCCCAAAACATCCGCCTCCCTCCAGACTGCACCCGTCTTGCAAAACCTCAGGGAAAGGACCAGGGAGCCTAAAATGGGCAAGAAACGGGGTCAAGAACGAAAAACCGATCCACAAGGGAAGAGACCGGGGTTAGGGTCGCTCAGTGTGTCAGGGGAGCTGGACTAGAGACGGTCGATCCGCTGGGGGAGATGGTCCCCAGCAGCTCCACTCCGAGTCCCCGCGGAACGGAGCGCTG
>NW_005054370.1:3264739-3272206 GCF_000277835.1 Geospiza fortis | reverse complement strand
TCCCGGCCCCGACGACGGGGGACCGCGCCGCCAGCGCCCCGGGGGACAGGCGAGGGACACACGGCCCCGAACGAGGGGCACGGGCCGCTGGGCACTCCCGGCCACTACCGAGTCAGACCTTCCTCCAGCGGGACCCGAGTAAAGGATTTTCTGCCACCACCCGGCATTTTGACATCCCCAGGCTGAGCCAGGACCGTGCTTCTAAATGCTTAGAATTCTTTTCCACTTTAAAAACAGCTTTCTCACTCTTCCCCAGTAGCCGCTCCATCATATTTTAATAAATGTGAGCATGTCCTTCCCAAGAGCTCCAGCTAGTCCAAAAACACCTGCAAGAACACCAGGCAGATGCTCCTGTCTGACCCAAAATGCCTTCTCTTGGCCAAATCCTGCTGGCCTGGGAGCACGCTTGATCTTGGATTCACAGCCTGTGCTGTCCAACCCGAGACAAATCACATTGCTATTGGCAAAACTTCAAGGCCAACCAGGCTCTGCTGCAGAGCTGTGAGCGACAGTGTCCAGGCAGAGGAGATTCAAATCCCACAGCCCTCTGTGCAGGGCCAGGAGACCCTCCTGCAAGCCCAGAGGCACACTGGTGTGACAGCACATGGCATGTGTGACACCAGGTGAATGGAGAGCCCATGACACAGGTGCTAAGGACAGGAACTCCCATTTTTTCTACAGGTTTCTGAGCGATTCCCCCCTCTGGATGCAGTGTGTGCATGGAAGGGGCAGAGCTTGGCTGTCTTTGGCTTCTCCCTGCCACAGCCAAAGCACATGAACATGCCAAGGGGTCCCTGAGCCCCCAGCCAGCCCTCCCACAGTGGGGCATGCACCAGCCCTTGCTCCCTGGCAGAGCACAGCCCAATAGCTCAGCTGTGGTACAAATGCAATTCCTGGGAAGGTCCACAAACACATTTGCATGTACAAGGTGCAGTCTTAGATCAAGCAATTTCCTCGCTACATATGTACAGCCTGGTCACAGCTGCTTTTGATCCGATCCTCTTTGTATCCCAATAATGTACAGAGAGCCTTTGTGTGTCGGTCTGTTTATTTAAATGGATTTGGAGCAAACATTTTTTTAAAGCTGAAGCTTTGAGCCTCTAAGTGGGTTACCAGATTATATGCTGTCTTCATTTTAATTACATTTGGCTCATTTTGTTTATTGCATACATTTTCAAGAATTATGCTTACCGTGAGAATTGAAAGCATTTTGCTTTAGAAGATACCTGCCCTATAAAGGGATCAACATCACACAGGAGAGACGATGCAAACCTTCCCATCTCCAGTAGCATTCTCCCTTCAACTAGGACAGGAAAAAAGGAAGAGGATATACAGTCTGTCAAGCCTATATTTAAAGTGAAGCACTCAAGGAGGATCAAGCCTGCAGCACCAGCCTAATAGGAGTGTGGCGCAAGCTAATACTAAACTAAAAAGATGTTCTTGCTAGGGGAAGAGTGATCTTGGTTGTGGATGTCGGAGGGACGAGGACCCAGAGCCTGGCATAGCCCAGCCAGAATGTTCATCTGCCCACCCCTGTCTCAGGGTGGGAATCCTTCCCAGCACTGCTCCAGCCCACTGCATCTCCCCAGGGAGCTCTTCCCTTGTGCCCAGGCTAGACCAGGAATTTGTCTTTCTCAAACAACAGGGTTTGTTTGAGGGGGACTCAGCTTCCAGACAGAAGTGGAGTGATCTGGCAAGGACAGGAAACAGAGCTCCAGCCCAGGGCCTTGATGAGAAGGATGGAAAGCAGTAAGTGACCCCGGAGACCAGAGCTGCACATTTAGGGATTTGGGATGTAAATGAGTAGAAATTTCAATACAGCATAAGGAACTAACAAGGTCACCTCACATGCACAGTCCTGGCCTTCTAATTAGACCAAAGATAGCACAGGAGAGAAGGGATGAGGGTGAGCCAGGGACAGCTTAAATAGTGGCAGGAATTATTGGGCTGTGGTGGTTTTGGAGGGGCAAGAGGAAGGGGACTCATGCACTGCAACATCAGTTATGCCCTCAACAGCAGTTGTGATGAGCGCCAGATTACTCAGCAGACCCCTGACAGGGACACCTGAGGAGGAGGAGGAAGAGGAAGTAGCCCTGCTTTCATTCCAGCACAGCCCTCTTACTCTGCTCTTCCACATAGTTTAGGAGGTTTTTGGGGAGAACACAGCCCTGCACTCTCTTCCTTAGCAGTCCTTCTAGGAAAAGCATTGTGAGCAACATTTCATGTCAAGGGGGAGATTTAGCCAAGCTGATGCTCACCAAAAATGGCTCTGGCCTCAGCATGGTAATGGGATTTGGAATCAGCCATACAGGAACTACTCTGATCTGCAATAGGGAAAGCCTACATCTGTAACCACTTTGGCAGGAGGAGGATTGAAGACAGCCTCAGCAGAGAGGCTCCAACCCGATGGGAACCAGTCGCTATTTGTTTTGCTGTTGACACACAGCTGCAGTAGCTGTGGGTGATTTTAATAAGGCAGGACAATATTTCTATCAGTTCTGGGAGCTATAGATGGAACCCATAGAGTATCCAGCTCAGGGCTGAATGATTAATCACAACAAGGTCCAAAGCTCTTCTCATGCCTTGGAACCGGATGGAAAACACACATTTTGTTTTGGATGTCACAGTCTGGGGGCAGAGCAGGCCTCCCACAACCAATTCACAGACTCAAGTGCTGTGGAAGAGCACTTTGAGAGCAGCAAATCTGCTCTGTCCCTGCTCCCCCACCCCACCAGTGACAGCCAGTTCTGTGGGATCAGTCCTTGCTGTGCAAAGGGGCTCCTGGCTGCCTTGTCAGTGAATTGACTCCCTGAGAAACACCATTCACACTATTTGAGCTGACCCAGCTATAGCAGAGACACCCACCAAACCCAGCGTCACACACACCCTGCTTCCCTGCCCTCCCTGTCCCAGTGACCTGGCTGCTCCTCCCAGCCCCAGCCCTGACACAGCCCTGCTGGGATGCTCCTGTCCTCAGTACCTAGAGCTCAAAGAATACTTTCCCCACTATGGACAGCAGTGGAGGATCTGGGAGGAGCAACAGACCAGCCCCACGTTCCAAACAGCACAAACTAGCACCTTAACTCCTCATAATCCCATCCAAACCTCTGATTTCCCTCACGAGGTCCTTTTGCTCTGTCATCATCCAGACACTTTCGTGCTCTTCCCAGTTATCCCATTAATGCCATGGTCTTCCCAGTCTGGTGCTGCATCCCCAAACCCCAGGAGCTGGGTACTGGCACCAGGAACCACCGTGGAGGGTTTGGGAGAAACTTAATGAAACCGACTGCTGGAGGCCATAAGCAGAGCTTCATCTTTCTTTTTTTTTTTTTTCTCTTTAATGGAATGGGTTTATTGTATCTCTCAATCTTTATTAAATGAAGAGCCAGACAAGTAGTTGGAAGGAATATATACTATGGCATAAAGCACCACCACGCAAATGTGCAAGGGGACGTCTGTGACCAGTGCAATCCACTTGGTGTGCATGAAGGAATTAATAATTTAGGCTGGGGAATGCTTATTGTTGGCAGACAACCAGCACTTTCCTACATGATCAATGTTTGCACCTTGACTTCTTGGTACACAATCAATCCATGCCTGAGCACGGCCTGAGTTTTGGGAACTGCTTCATATGCGAGGGCTGAGCCGCTTGAGGCTGTAGCACCATGTGGCTCATTCTCCTGAGAGAGCAAGGAGCTGACCCGAGCCCATGTTTCAGCTCTGAGGCTCAGAACATAATTTATAATAAAAATCTCTCTGCCTCCGCCATCCTTAAAAACTTTACATTTCCCTTCACAACCTCTATTACCTCCAGAAAACCTGAAGAGGAGAGGCAAGTACCCTTTCAAGGCTATTCTGTCTGGGCAGATTGGGTGTTTAGTGGCTACATCTTGGCTCTGACCATCATAAGGCACAAAACCAGACACACCTTCCCCACCCCAACAGCACACAAGGACCCAGCACTACACTGCTTATTGTCCCTGTTAAATATCCTCTCACATTTACCATGGCTCCCTCCCTCCAGAGAGAAAATAAACTCTGCTGAATCCAGCAAAGATCAAGGCAGGTCCCTGTCCAATGCCCTAGAGAGGCTCTGCCTTGCCCTCTCCCTGGACATGGAGCCTCAGCCCAGCTTCTGGCTTGCTCTCAGTGCTGCTCTGGACACCCAGCTCTGAGGGATGAGGTTTTGGAGGAGCAAGCCCTGCCCTGACACCCAGGCTCACCCCACTGAACACATGCTGTGAACCAGGTCTTCCCCATCCCAGCCTGGTGCTGCCTCAGGTCCCTGTCCTGACTGGGCACCATTATGCAGTGCCAGGGGGCAGAGCACACCCCCGAGCCTCCAATCATAGAGTTATAGAGCATTTTAGACTGGAAAAGCCCTCTAGGATCAGCAAGTCCAATCATTAATTCAGCATGGCCGAGCCCACCATGAAACAATATCTATAAGCGTCACATGCACACACCTTTTAAATCCCTCCAGAGACAATGATTCCACCAGTTTCCTGGGCAGCCTGTTTCAATGCCTGACCACTCTTTCTTTCAGTGAAGAGACTTTTCCTAATATCCGCTCTAAACCTCCCTTGACACAACTTGTGGCCATTTCCTCTTAACCTCTTGCTGTTACCCAGGAGAAGTGACCAACCCCCACATGGCTACGACCTCCTTCCAGTTGTTGAGAGCAATAAAGTCCTGCTTGAGCCTCCTTTTCTCCAGCACAAACACCCCCAGCTCCCTCAGCTGCTCCTCATAAGACTTGTGCTCCAAACCACCCCCCAACCCCCTCAAATTTGCATTTCTTGCTTTTTTCTCCCAAGTTCTTCAGCTTTCATTGAGTCCCCACTAAGCAGGAGCACAGGGCACGAGCAGTGCACCAACCCTGCTGCTATCAGCAACTCCCCCTCTAATTGAATCTTCAAATCTTTCTGACAGGAAGAGACAGGAGGGAAACTAGATGCTTATTGCCAGGCCCTGGATCCCCAAGCTCTGCGGCTGCCAGCTCTGCTGAGCACTGGGATACTGGCGAACACCTGCCAGAGCGCCTGCAGAGAGCACCTGCCTTGGCCCCAGCACTGATAAAAGCACTTCCAGCACCCCAGGTTGCTCAGGAAGGCATCCCCAGAGATAAGAAAGACCTCAGAAATGAAGGGTATAAGGTGCCAAAAACAGAAAATAACTGAGACAGGCAAGGAGAAGGGCAGAGGCAGGGGAACACCTGAGAGTCAGGCAAGGGAACCAGCGGCGGAGCTCAGCCTTGGGCTCAGCAGGGATCAGGACGCTAAGATCTCATTCAGCACGTGCAGGTTGGCAAGAAAAGAAACCTTCTAAACAACAACACCCAGAAGTCACTGCCCTGCCCTCACAGCAGCTCCAAGCTCAAGAAAAGCTCCTTTTCTCCATCAAAGATTCCATAGCAGCCAGAGGCACCCAAGGGCGTCACCAACCCCTCTCTACTGGCACAAGAGCAAGAGGTCTCAGGTTAATAATTCTGCTTGAGCTCTTACCTGAGCACTCAGGAGCTCCAGCCAGAGAACACCTTCACCCCAGAGCTACACCAAACACCCTCCTGCCCCTGGGTCTGGTGAGGAAGAGGAGGGAGGCGGAGCTGTGATGGCACCTGCTGAGCAATTGAGCAAATTGTTAATTGAGAAAAGGCAGACATGGGAGGAGGGGAGAGTAGGGAGAGGTTAGTAGTTCTTAGAGTTGGTGGACAGTCACAAAAAAACCAGATCTTGGCCCATGTTAAAAAAAACCCTCAAAATTTTCCCTAGTAAAGGCTGTTTCCTGCCACCTCTCCCGCCAAAGAACAGCTGAACCCTGATGTCTTAGGATTTTAGCTTTTATATTTTTCAAACTTTGTACTGCTTTAGTGTATAGTTCTAAACTCCATATAGATTGTTAGTTATTGTCTTCACATATTGGTGGACAAAACAATTCCTCTAGGCCTGAAACTCAAGCACACCCTACTGCCTCAGGCCCAGAAAAGTATAAACAAAAGTGAGTTTGGGGGAAAGAGCAAACCAGAGGAATATGACTTCATCACCCGAAGCTGTAATTGGAGGATTAACTCCTGATATGTAAATGGACTGAATTTATTATTGCCTGCAAAACTCATGACCATCATCCATCTTGGTTGTAGCCTCAGAGGTTTCTGACGGCCCATGGTGTACCTATTGAAGGCCTTTATCAAATACCTACTCTTACTCTCTTAATCTTGTCTAGCCTCTGTTCTAGGTAGCCACTCCAAGGCATCAGGTCCACCTCATGTAGGTCAAAATCATTAAATCGCTGTGCTAGTGCTGTGCTGCTGGGGGAAAGGGGGTCACATCCCTCCCCAAAGAGGCCAACCCTGTCCCCTAACTCCCAGCTCTGGATGGCACATGAGCACCACAGCCCCCACACCTCTTCCCCAGCCCTAAAACAGTGGCTTCCTTCTCCAGCTGGGGAGAAAAAGACCCAAATGGCTTTAAAATAAATGAATATTAAATGAGCACATGGCCCTGATAGCAATGACTGACTGACATGGGACAGATGCCTCCCTTTCTCTGAGGAGCAGAGAAGAGCTAGGGCAGGGGTACAGAGAAACCTGACCCTAGGGGAGCCAGGAGGAGGGGGCTCAGGGCAAGAGGGATAGTGGGGCTTTAACCTGCCAACTGTGGAGGTTGAGAGCCAGGTACCCCAGGGCCAGGCCAGCAGGGTGCTGGGTCGTGAGCAAGAGCTACTGCCCTCCACCCCACTGAACATCTCATCCCAGTGAGTGCTGCCCCAAGCTGGTAGCTGCAGGCTGGAACATCTGGAATGGCTGGGATGGCAGGTCTTTCCTCCAGGGAGGGGGTTCTGTACCTACAAATGATCTTGGCTGTGAACTGGAGGCACCCTGAGTGCCACTGGTCCTTACACACCCCAGACTTTGCTCCTTCACTGCTTAACCCCTGTCAATTTTATTCATATTCCAGTTCACCTGTAAGAACTCTTGATGTGAAAAGCAGGGGTTTTTTACTCCTTTCCTTCTGATTTTTTTTTCATATAAAGCCTCTGCTGGGAAATCTTTGTAATTAATAGCCCTTTAAAATAAAATATAATTAAAATTAATGTGGAACATGACAAAGCCTGCCAGCAGCTCACAGTGGGGGTGGCTGATGGGGGGCAGTGCACCTGAGTGGCTGCAGACACAGGTGCCCAGGTTGGGGTGTGGGGGTACTGCAATATGCTGGGGTGGGGTCATCCTGGTCTCACTTCACTCTAAAGCAACTTCTACATCACCAAGAGTACTTGGACTTCTCTGTCTCACCTGTGGGGACATTGGGGTCCTTCTCATCACCCTCCTGTGGGAGATGGTGTATGGGTGGCTCTGCTGGGACAAGATGCTGAACAAAATGCTGGGGCAAGTGGAGACCAAATCCTACCCTGCAATGGGTCCATACAGACCCACGCAGCCTTCCTGGATAGAGAAGTCTGATTTTGACA
>NW_005054370.1:3260124-3264694 GCF_000277835.1 Geospiza fortis | reverse complement strand
AGCCTGTGCCCCCCAGCCATCCTCTTTCAGGAGCTGAGCATTGCAGAAGCATGGAAGTGAGGACTGGCTCATTTAAATGTAATGCTGGTGAGGAGATCTTCCTCCACCTTCCAGCAGAGAGCAGATGCTCTCGCTTCACATCTGCAAGGCACCTTTTAATCACTTCCCCAGCAGCAATGTGTATGGTGATGTCATGGTTTATAAGTTATTCGTTACTATTTCATAAGCAAACCTGAAATTTTTCCTCTTTAAAGATACATTGAGATGGAGTCTGGGCTTCTGCTACCAAAAATATCCCGTTGGTCCCATCATTAGCCTCCTTTCAAGATCAAAGCTGCTTTCTTCATGGCACATAATTAAAAGAGCACTTCGAATTTTCAGCAGCTCACAGCGTCTTCAGGATGCACGGGAACCCAGGCAACAGAGGCAATGCCCCAAAGCCATGCCAGGCATGGGGACATGCAAGAAGCGAGGGATGTGGTGTGAGAGGGGGCAGAGCAGCAGGGTGACCCCGGCAAGCCCCGGGAGTGAGCCATGCGAGGCAGCTCCCTGTGGTGCCTCCTCTGTGCCAGCTCCTCGCCGTGCCGGTGGGGAGGCGCTGGTGGCACCCGGGGTGCTTTTAGCCAGTTCCACTCGTTTTGGCTGGATCACACCGCCTGTGTGTGGCCTCTTCCTGGCATGAATCATCATTGCCTTAGCGAATCCACGGGCAGCACAGCAGCTTTGCCGCTGGGGTTAACGCTGTGAGGGGGAGCGCTTGGTTTGGGGCTGCCCAGCCCTACGTGAGCGCCCACGGACAGAGCCAACAGGGACAAAATGAGATTCTCATGGGTGGGGCAGGGCTGTCAGCGTGGGAGAAGGGCAGAGCTGGTGGCGATCCAGCTGCCCTGTGGGGTGCAGGGAGCACAAGGGAATGTGGTGCTGAGGAGCTCCACACCACCAGGGCAGTCCAGCACCAGCCCCATGCCCCTTCTCATGCTCTGCACACTGGTACCAGACCAGTATGTCCCCACATCCTCCCTTTTCTTGGGGTAACGAGTGGGTTTGGAGATTCCAAGGCATCACAGCCCCAGCCTTTCCCATGGGAGTTCTCCAAGGAACAGCCCAAGTCTTCACACCATCCAGGGATGGGGCGAGGGACTAGCAGGTGCCTCACACCAACCTCCCAGCAGCCCCACAGCAAAGCACAGGATATCAACAGGATCAAAGCCTATCTCTGCCTGCGGAGAGTTGTTGCAGTGGAAAGCCTGGACACAACTGTGTCCCAAGTGGCTTCATCTCCCCCAGCACAGCCCTGGGCAAGCCCACACACACCAGACCTGGCTACAGCACTCAGTCATCCTCAGCAAGTCCCAACACCTTCCCCAAGATCTACCTTCCCACAGTACCCAGGTCCTCTTTGCTTAGGACAGACACAGCTCACCCTCTTGGGGACCAGCTACCACCCAAAAATCACCCAGGGTTTCCCCCCCACCATGGGCCTGACCCATTTCACCACCTGAGTGTCCTGCTGTGACAGCCCTGACCCAGCCCCAGCATGGCCCAGTGATGCTTTAGTCCACATCTCCACTCAAGCAGCAGCACAGTGGAGACACAAACCTGGCTTTATTTCATCCCAGTTGGGTCCTGGCCCCCCAGGACCAGAGTTCTCCCAGCCCTGGAGCTGCCCCTGCCCTTCTCCTGCCCTAGTTCCTGCCCATAATAGTGTGAGCAGACACAGAGCATTTGCATGCACAGAGGAGCCAGCAATGAAAGGAAACATATTAATGCTCCCCTAACCAACAGAGGGGAGTTAATGACATCAAACTGGTTTGTTGTTGTTGGTTTTGATTATAATTTTTTTAAGCTCTGGCTTCTATCTGTCATTACTGTTATATTGCATAACCAGGGAGAAATCTGAATGAAGTTAATACCTGTGGAGTGCAGTGCAGAGTATTCATGTACTGTGAACCAGAATGAGGCAAATGTGAATCTTTATTACCAGTGGAGGTTGTTAAATATTTTATTTTCTGTTTGAGACATGCTGTGACACATGAAACTCAATTAGAATATAACTAAATCCCATGCTAAATTATAGATAAATGACAACAAATGAAGGGGAACAGCCTGAGCTCCCCAGTGCATAGCCTGGGGGAGCAAGGGGGGCAGCTTTGAGAGGAGGACAGCCCCCTCAAGACACCTCCAACCCAGCCAGCAAGCAACAACACAGCAATGTGGTTCCTCTGCAGGGCTGATTTTTGCCCTAAGACATCCTGAGGGAGACCCTCAGGGAAGCAGGATGGATCCCATTTCTCTGCTAACCAGCTCATGCATTCACCTGAAACAGCCCCAGATTTCCCCCTCCCAATGCACCATAAGAATTCCTGAGCCCTCCGTGCTTCAGCTAGGTTTCCTTATATCTGACTGTGCCTGGTAATAAAAACCACAGTAAAAAGGAAAGACAGATATTAAGGAAAAATATCAAGGGCCAAAGGCTGCACTGGTGCTGTGTTACGGAAATGCTGGGATTTTCTATCCCTTGGCTCATCAAGGCCAAGCTAAGGACATGGTCAGGGATGGAAAATTAGGGGCTGAAACGCCTTTGGGGTTAATTCCGCAATTGTTTGTTCTGGGAGATGCTCGTCATCACTGGAGAGGTTGCATGGACTGAGTTTTAAGTGGCTGCTGCTAGGATCAAGCAGAGCTTCTGAGCAATATCCACAGGGATATTGCTGTGGGTGGACAGGACACACAGGCAGACAGGCATGCTCTTAACCCAGACAGGCATTTTCTCCCTGACCCTGCCCAAGTTCCCAGGCTGCTGGGATTCCCCTTAGGTGGCCTCTAAGAGTATCCAAGAGGCATCCACCGTGTTGCCATGGAGATAGGGCTCAGGAGAAGCCTGGGTGCTACACTCCTCTGGGGGGGGCAGGACCCCCACTGCACTGCAGCCCTTCCCCTTGGCTGTCCTGGGAGATAGAAGGGATTTAGGGACTTCATTACTGCCACAAGGATCTCATCCAGAAACAGGGGAAGGATCTGTGGTGGTGTTTAAAGCCAAGGCCCTTCATTAGTGGCAGTATCCAGGACCTTCATTAGCGTGTGATGGGGGAGCCCAGAGCAGCATGGCAGACAGGAGGATTGGCAGGTGGGGTAGAGAGAGAACAGCATCTTCCTAGAGGGGTTTTTTGCCCGTGATTCTCCAATCTGCAAGCCTCAAAGGACACCAGGCCCTCGCAGTCCCCTCCACCCCACTCCCCTCTGGGGGCTCTGCCGAAGCACTGCAGTCACAGAGATGGTGACACTGAACCTCTGCCCTGCACTGACCTGGGTTAACCCAGTCATTCTCAGTGCTTTCCCTCCCCGGGGTGTGTTTCCAGCCTAATTGTCTCCTAATTTTGCCTCTTGTCTCCTTTTGCTCTGCCTCGCTGCCTCTGCCTGCCTGCTCCCAGCACAGGGTTCTCCTCCTCCTCATCCTGCCTCCCAGACTGGGCCCTCCCTGAGCTCCTCACCAGCACTGGCCACAGAGAGCAAAGCAAGAACCCTTCCCCAGCCAGAGTTTAGCCCCTGGCCAAGCCTGCTCATGGGCTGAACGGTTTCCAAACACTATGGGGACACCTACTCTTGCCAGGGCACATCCCATCCCCATGGGTTTGCTCAATTGATGCTCAGGCTGCAGCTTCACACTACAGCCAAGACGCCTCCAGCACTTCTGTCTTTGTAGACTCTTTCTAAATTAGATTCTTCTCTTTATTATCCCTGCCAACCCCTTAGGAGATGGGAAATACCTTTATCTCCATCTTTTTGCCTTTTAATTTCTATTTGTTCACCAAAACATGGATTTCCTTACTTTTCTGGGAGGTAAACACACCTGCTCTGGCTGCATCCCAGAGGCAGCACACACCCAGCACGTGGTGGGGGTAGCAGCTCCCACAGCCCTCAGCAGTTGATGGAGACCTCATTTACAGCCACTAAATTATGTTTTAAAGCACAAGATGGTGAGAAAGAGAAGCCAAGAGGGGTAGAAATCTGGGTGCTGTTAGCACCCTGAGCAGGCTCCCAGGAGGGACGAGAGGCTCGCATGAGACAGCAGGGTCCAGTCCAAAGGCAAGACCTGGGAGCTGCTCATGCAGCCCTAGAGGGACAGGGATCCCTTGCTCCATCCCATCTCAGCCGAGAGGCCATGTCACTGTCATCTGACCACAGAGATGGGGGTGACATCAGTGCCACTGCACCCAGAACCCTGCCTCTATCCAGGGCCTTGTGACTAATTTGGGATGCAGTGGCCGTTTTTTATAGGCTGATATAAATATTCATGAGCTGTCAGCTATGAAAAAGGACCCTGCCTCATGCCCTGCTGCCAGGCTAGGAGGCAACACGAGGGAGACAGACTAAGCCCTCACTGGCGGCCACGGGAGCACAGAAACCCCAGAGGTCACTGGGCCATCCCCAGTTTCCATCCCGCTGTGAGGATGCTTGGTTGGTGCACACCTTGCAGGTGGCCCAAGTCAGCTCGTATCCAAATTGCGGTTGAACATCCAACCAGTTTCCCAGCGGCCGTGACGTCCCCTGGAGAGTGGGGGCGGCCCCG
>NW_005054370.1:3244372-3259499 GCF_000277835.1 Geospiza fortis | reverse complement strand
CTGCCACGGCGGCCTCCGCTCTGCTGAGCTGCACTAAGCCGATGAAAGCCTTGTGCTGAGTCGCAGTTCTGCCGTGCTAGCCTGCATCGCCCCGGGCACCGCCTGCCACCCGTTCCCATGTCCCCGGCGCTCCCTCCCAGCCCCACATCACTCAGGCAGCACCGCTGCCCCAGCCCCAAAAGCGTCATCCCACAGGGATGTGCAGCCCGATTTCTGCATACTTATTGATTCCTCCTTTATACTCTTCACCCTGTATCGATCCAGTTTAGCTTCTGTGACTCCAACTAAATTAGCTGCCATTAATCCATGGATAATTGCAGCGAGCCCAGCTCTGCCTGTCCCAGATTCATGGGTGTCAGGGACGGGGAGGAGTGCTGGGTCACACAGAGACATTCAGGTTTCCCCTCTATGGGTAAAAACTCCAAACAAGCCAGCAGGCATCAGCCCACAGGCACCAGGGAAGTTGTCTCAGGACATCTATGCTGCAGCCAGAAACTATGGCTGGGAGCTATTCCTGCTATTCCAGCAGGACATTTGGCCCCAAAGCCTAGGCATTGCCTTCCAGCTCTGGATTTCCCCAAGCCTCAGAATTCCTGTGGGTTTTAGTCTCAGGTGACACCATGAAATATTGCTACTTGCTCCTGCCAGGCCGCAGCACACAAGGAGTTAATTCCACCCAGCCATGGGGAGAAGAGGAGCGTCCGCCCTCCTGGAGTCTTGGATAAAACCTCAGACGGAAAGCAGAGCCTGTTGCCCTTTGATTAGCAGCCCAGGCTCCCTGAGAGCCCTCAGCATCTCTAACCTCTAATTTAGCAGCTCACAAAGCACCAAAGGCAGTGGAGATGCCACTGTCACCTCACCTGGACTGACAGCCTGGCACAGCACCTGGGGATGTCCCCACACTGATGGCAAGGCCATCCCTCCACTGCAGCTCTGATTCCTTTGTACACCCCCAAAACCCCCTCCTACCCAGGCACCCACAGACCTGCACCTTCCACCCTGGACATCCTCTTCTGTCCTTTTGTAAAATCAAAATAAACATTTAATTTTGATTTAATGCAACAGTTACCACAGTCAGTAAATACCAAACCTATAATAATCGAGGATTAATGGCCATGTGCACCCCTGCCCTGGCCTGCAATGGCCAAGTGTCCATTGCATAACCCTTAATTGGTGCTGATGGCCTCCTGCTATGCCACAGGGCCTTCAGCCATCCCTCCCCACCCCTCCCTGCCTTCCCAGAAGTGGCCAAGGTTGGCAGTCCCTTGAGAAATGGGTGGGATTGCTGCAGCTGCCAGGCAGGAATGGGAGATTTCCAACTGGTTCTAAGCATTGGCCTGTGGGTGCAGAGCCTGTTCAGAGCAGCTGAGCATTACATGGGGATGATAGTCCCCAAAATGCCTTGGCCAGGGCACCTGCAAAAGCTGGGGAGAGCTGCGAGTTGCTCTGCACAGCTCTGGAGCACACAGGGGCTCTGGGAGTGTCCAGGCAGAGCACATGCTCCAGAGCCATGCAGAGGTGGTTTAGGGTTTGGATAGAAATGGCCAGGACACGCTTTTGTGGGAGGGGAAACTAAAGCAGCAGCTGAGCCACAGGGGACACCCCCACAGAGTCCCCACAGCACAGCCTGACTGTGTCCACTTGGTCCATGGCACCAATCTGCACAGAGGGTCAGTTTAAAAAGAAAGAAGCATGTTTTGAGCAAGTGTCAGCCAGCCTCAGCTGCAAATTCACTTGTCAGGAACATTGGAATTACTTGGAGCTGCATGGTGTGAACATCTGTGCAAGGCAAATGCTGAGGCAGGGAAGGGTATTAGGAGCTGCTGAGCCCCCCAGCCCCCCTCCACTGCCTGCAGAGGCTCCATGGGATGCCAGAGGAGGGTTGGTGCAACCCCCACCCACATCCTGCTGCAAGGGGATTGCAGCAAGCACCCCAAATTACCCAGGAGAGGAGGGTGGAACTCAGGGGATTCACCATGGCAGCTTGCTGGCTGCAAATTCTCTCTGGGTGAATACTGGAGTAACTGGGCTCAACAGTACAGGATTAGCTTTGGAGGGACAACTCATACCAGCCCCACATCTCCTGCCCCCCTGCACCTGCCTGTCATAGGTTCCCCTGATATTTTGGGGCATTATGAAGCCTTTCAATCACTTTCAGAGCAACCACTGAGCAGCACTTCCAAACTTCCTCCTGCAGCAGCCCCCAGCTATCAAAACTTGCCTGTTCATGCCCAAAATAACCCTCAGGCAGGAGTTAATTGTCCACTCAGGCATAAGCAGATCAGTGCTCAGGTGCTACTTGGCTATCCAGGTGTGTGGCAATGGGGTGCTCAGCTGTGCCGGACGTGGGTGCTCGTGTATGAATTAACTGTGTGCTCAGTTTAGGAAACCGCATTATTTTGCCCAATCTACCTTCTCAAAGGCATTGCAAATTGCACCCCCACATATGTTTCAGAGGGGGATATTGACACTGGAGCAGGATCCAGGCTTAGGACTCCCTTCTCCATTCCCCTTCTCCCACAGATGCAACATCCCCCACAACAAACAGCTTTCAAAGCCCATCTCCCATTGATGTCACTTCAATGCCACAGGAGATAAAAGCTGAGATCCAGAACCAGCGCTGGCTTTTCCAGGGAATATTAATTAGAGGGAAAGCCTCATTAGCGCAGCAAGGGTGGCTGCTTATGCTGCCTCCCCATCACCCCCATGTGTCCCAGACCCCCCAAAGGGACATTGTGGGTGTCGGGCTTCCCATCTGCCTTGGTGGTCTGAGAAATGGGGTGCCCTGCACATCCCCCAGTGTAAGTTTTAAATGTTAAAGCAGGTGTTTATATAAAAAAGATGCCAAGGAAAACCTGTTTCTCCCCATCCCTGGCTGCTGGGGCTCCCAGGTGAGCCCAGAGCCCTGGGCAGGAGGAAGTCCCCCTGTGCATTTGCAGCAGCCCGATGGCAAACCCAAGTGTTTGTGGGGAAAAACCAGCACATCAGTTATCTGATGTGGTTTTGGAGAGCTTTTTTGACAGCTCTGCAGCTGGAGAGGAGCGGGGGAGCACAGCATGCTGCCTCCAGCCACCCTGAGCCTCTGCACTGGTGGAGAAAGCCGTTGCATCTGCCACCAAAGGGAATGCGGGAAGGGATCAGGAAAACAGACGCTGGGAAGTGGCACAGGACCCCTGAGCCCAGAGATCCCACTCCATCACCCTCCTGAGGGCCTGGGTAGGCTGGGCAGCACCCACCAGCCCTGTCTCCTGGTAACTGCCCCAGAAAACAACCCTTGCAAAACAGCAAAACAGCATTTGCCATGAAATCAGAAGGCTGGTGACAGGAAAGGACAGGAAGCACTACTGGGAGGGTTTAACCACTGTAGCCACCAGCGAGGAGCAGCACCCCTGGGTGTCCCAGCTGCGAGTCTGGCCAAGGGGTACCAAGGGGTCCAGAAGGGGAGCTGCAGTAGAACTCAAGCAAAGCCACCCCCTGCTAAGGCCATAAAGCCCAGGGGTGGCTCCAGGGATAGGCAGATTGTGGGAAGCATCAGACATGGCCACCAGCACCCAGGGACAGCAGCAAGGCAAAGATACTGGGAGGACAGAGGTGCCACAACAACAGTTATTCATCACAATGAACTTCTCATTCTTTTTTGTTTTGTTTTGTTTTACTGAGAGGTGAAGCCAATTCATCCTGACAGAGGTTCACAGCAGAGCTCTGCCTGGGGGCTGCTCACAGAGACACCAGCAAGTAACACAGTATGGGAGGAAAGCACCCTGTGTCTGTGCCACAAGGGGCTGGTGGGCACCAAAATGTCACCCTAGCCCTGTGCCACTTCGGGGACAACTGCCATTGTCGCATCTATGTGGGCTCCCCCACAGGCACTCAGCACCAGCCCTGTTCTCCAAGGATGCTCTCCCAGCAGACACAAACCAACTCACTCTGAGCACTTCTGAGGATGGGTGTCAAATCTATCCCCACAGCAGAGATGCCAAGTTAAAAAAAAAAAGATGGCAAAAAATCCCAGAAGAAAGTAGGCGGACATCTGCCAAACCAGCAATTTTCAGCTGGATTTCCAGAAACACTTCAGGCTTTTAAAACCAAGAGAGGAGAGAAAACAAAACCCCTCCACTCAAATGAAGTGCAAAATTCCAATTTGACTTCAAAGGCATTTCTCCTGGCTAGTTACTCCTAAACCCTGGCACAACCCACTAGAAAGCCAATGGGCAGTGCCATTCTGCTGCCAGATGACAGCACCCAGCCAGCTGGGGTGTGAGGTACCGTGCTGGGGGAGCCCAGGGTGTCAGAGAGATGCTGAAAACCTGGTACTCACCCATTTGGAAGCAGGGAGGACAAGGAGGGAAGGAGGGGAGGAAAGAGAGAATAAACTTTACATCATTACATAAACTTTACATACATTACAGTTGTAATCAGCAGGTTTTTTCCATGCACTATATATTCAGTTAATGTATGTTACAATCTCCTCTGAAACGGAAAAATACCACAGCTGTTGTAGCCAGTAACACTTTTAAGATCGCTTGACTCCCAAGTCATCCAGGTGCTTTTGACAGTGTTACCCTGGGTTGCTATAGGAACCCTAACTGTTCACATCTGACTTCTCCATTAACACTGGATTTATGTTTAATTTGGTTTTCTTTTCCTCAGCAAGAAGAGGTGAGAAGCAAGCATGAATACAGAGGCAGGAGATGCTCCTCCATGGGTGTCTCCTGGACATACCAAAAACAGGACCCAGGACCACAGTCAGTTGTGCTGAGACACTGCTGAAGCAACAATGCAAGCAGACCCCGACCTGCTGCCGGTGGGGAAGGGCACAGCCCCACTGCACTGCTAGGAACCATCTGGGATGGTGCTCAGGTTGCCTCTATTATGAGGTTCTCCCATGTTCCCGTGCCAGTCTGTCCCACTCTTGCCTTCCCACGGGCAGCAGGACTGACGGGCTCATGGGCTGAGCATCCCACGCAGCTCCTGGACAGAGGTGACAGGCAGGGAGCAGGTGAAGTTGCTGCAGATATAGGCAGTGGCTTTCCCATCCTTCCTCTCCAGGGATGCAAGGAAAGGCAGCTGGCGGTAGAGGAACCCAGCGCTGTCTCCATCTGCGACCACCAGCACCTGCCCAGAGAAGGAGCTGTAAGAGCCAGAGAGCACGGGCAGTGCCAGCCAGCTGGTCCTTCCTGCCCCATTGGCATGCTGAGGGCTGACACTGTCCCCACACACACTCTCTCAAAATGGAGAGGGGATGGGGAGCTGAAGGGATCCACTCCAGCCCTCTGCCAGGGTCCCAGGGTCACACCCTATAATGCCAGTGCAGGAAAAAGCATGATGGAGATGCAGCAGTCTAACCACAACGAACACCTGGCAGCCAGGATGAAGCACAGGGATCGGCACATCCCAGCCTAGCCAGCTCCTTGGGGACACCTACCCAGCCAAAGAACAGCCCCAGAAACAGCTGCAGCATTGCCCCATCCGACCTGCAGCCCAGTTCCTCCTGCCCTACCCACACTTCCCAGAAAAACTCAGGCAGCAATGAGCAGTGGGTCAGGGGCTCTCCTGGCTGACACAGCAGCATCAGCCAGAGGTGATAACTGGGCTGCCAGGATAATTAGCTTTTCTGAAAGGGAAAATGTTTGTTAAAGCCTCGGGGCTTACAGGCTAATCAGGAGAAAGGCCAGGAGCTGGCAGCGAGCCTCATGCCGACACAGATGTAAAGGGTGAGCAAAAGGCTGTCCTTCCCAAGGCACAGAGGGAACATCCTGCTGCTGGAGCACACAGCTGTCCCTTGCCCACCCCAATCCAAGCCCTGCATGTGTCTACTGAGCATGGACACACTCGCAACATGTCCCTACTACTCATGCCAATGCCACCAAGGGATGCTGACACCAAATGCTGCCTCTCACAGCACACACATCTCCCACCACAGCACTGCTCACCTGGCACGCAGCATCCTCTACACAACAGCCAGCAGAAGACCCAGCACTGACATCCAGAGACACAGCCTCACTCATGCCTGGCAGGGGCTGCCCACACCACTGTGTCCCCAGGGGGGGCACCACATCCCCAAGTCCCTGCCCTGGATAGTGGTTGTGCAGTCCTGTTCTATCCGCCATCACCCCACATCTGCTTGACCCAGCTCTGGCTCAGCCTGTCTCCCTGCCTGCCTCTTGCTCCCCCTAATCTCCTCCCCCTTTGCCTTTGTCTGGAATTAATTCCAGGAGTGATTAATTACCAACTCATGTCCAATCTGAAATTCATTATTCATTTTTCTCACAAGCTCCCCAAGGTCCTCTCACAGGGCCAGGATGAAGGCAAGTGGCAGGCGAGTGCTCTGCAGCCGAGGAGATAATGGGATCCTTCATAATTACCCTAAAGACCATTAACAGGGCAGGGATCTATACCAGCAGCTGGGATCCAGCCCCAGAGCAGGGAACCAACCCTCTCTGCTCCCAGCGCCAGAACACTCACAGGAACACCTTATCAGCATCACCCCTACTTGCATCCCCAAAGAGCTGCCTGCAGCAAAGGGCTACTCCAGACCCAGGGGCCATTTAAAATCACAACCTCCATGCAATTCTATCATTAGCATCTTGTTACAGCAAGGATTTCAGGGTGAGGTTTGTAAGGAATTAATTACTGGAACAACCTAATTAATTGTGTTCCTGCACACAAGTCTGGCCCCCAGCACCCTGCTGGCACAAAGGGAACGGGGACACAGGGGAACAGAGATGTTCCCCCAACTCCTTGGCAAAGGCAATTCCCAAATCAGCCATGTCCCTGGAGCAGATGACCCAGGGCTGCTCTGCTTAGGGCAGTTTCCCGTGGCAGGGAAGGAGATCTGAGGAGCAGCTGGAGGGGGATGGAGGCAGGCAGGAACAGTAGCATGCTCATTTCTGTGTGATGCAGCATGGAAAGAGGGACGGCTGTTGGGAGGCAGTGGGCTGCTCCCAAAGGTAGTGCAACTCTCTGAGAAGTGGGATTCTCCCCCCTTCCTCCCATCACCTCTGCAAGGGGAGGAGCCATTGCTACTGCCAGAGATCATGCTCCTACCACTGCTGCACACTCATGCTTGGGGAAGGGGAGATGCATGTCCAAAGGGCTATGCTCCTCTGGGGGAGAGCTCTACCCTCCTGCCACAATTCTTCTTCCAGGAAACAAACCCAAGCTGGAACCGCTTTGGCTCCCATCATCGCAACATGAGGAACACACAAGGGGCAAACTCCCAGCCTGCCTGCTGACAGCTTCCAGCTACAGCCTCTCACATGCCCCTCAAAGCATAGGTCCCCTGCAAGCAGCCCTGGCAGGCATGACCATGGCTTCACTCCCCCACAGAAATATCCATCCAGAATACCCAGCCCTCATCTTCTCCCTTCCCCAAGGAATGCAAAAGCTTGAAGGAGGAAGATCCTCCCCTGGGGAAGGAGCATCCCAACCAGCCAGGCTTGTTACCAGCTCTGCAGAAGGGAGCCAGACTGCTGGGAAGAGGAGGACATGGCTGTGCCATTTGTTCTGCTCAAGACCCCAGAACTGCCAGTGGGGGCTCAGGGGACCAAGGGCTGAACAGATGTGGGCAGAGGGTTATTAACAGTGGTGCTGGGCTCCTGTTCCTGCAAACTGGGTCACCCAGTGTAATCCTTCAAAGGGACAGAGGTCGAGTGTGGGAATAGAGGCCTCGCACACAAAATAGGGACCTGCATGGAACAAGAGCGCTGCTGGATGGGTGATGGCAGAGGAAGGACAGACAGCTGTATGCCCCACTCGTGTCCCTGGAATGTGTCCCTCCTCCTCCAATGCTGACATTAAACATCACTGGGCAGAGGGTTAGGGGTGACACCCCTGTGGGCTGAGCTAACGAGAGTACAAGAGCAGAGGATTCTGTGCTGATGGCTCAGCCCTCCCCAGTTCATCCTAGCTGGGGTTACAGAGGCAAAGTGGTGCTTTGGCCTCAGCTCCCCAGACACTGAAACTGAACATGCCAGTCCCTGGCACCAGGACCCAATGGCCAGGGATGAATCCAATCCAAACACCGAGCTCCCTCACTCACAGCCCAGTCCTATTTCCCTCAGCTCCACAGCTTTGCTGAGGTCAAAGCCATCATTCCCAAGGCAGGGACACTGGCCACCAAAGCTGATGGGCACCAGCTGCTGTGCTGCCCTTCCCTGCCAGTTCCAGGTGCAGCCAACAACTCCAGCCCCTCTGTGGGATGCACTGATACATCCCAAAGCAGAGATGAGGACAAGCAGAGTCAGGCAGGAACCCCAATACACAGCAACAGCTGCTGAATGGGAGAAGAGCTTTGGGAAAAGCCAGCCTCTCCCAGCTGGTGGTACCCAGAATTGGAGTGAGGCACTGCCTCATCCCTTCCAAGGATGCAAGGGTGTCTCCAGGCAGCAGGTGACCCAGATACTAAGTGGGTCTGCACAGGACATGACATATCCACAGTAGGCATCATACCTTCACACTGAAATGAAAGGTTTCCCCTTGGGAATGCACTGGGCTTTACACTGAGAGCAGTGTAAACAGCCAGCAGCAATAACAACCACTGCTGCAGCCACTTCTAGGCCGGGCTGCCCATGCTCTGTGCAGGGAGAGGAGTGCAGGGCTCAGCCATGGCCCTGTGGCTGTGCTTAGAAATGAAAAGGACAGGATGCTTCCCAGAAGAGAGGCAGAACAGAGGAGGATGGGTGCAACAGCTGCACTGAGAGAAGGGATGAAACACCAGCAGTGCAGACGGCCGAGACCAGGGAAGGGCTGGCAGGCAGGGAGCACCTCTACCTTGTTTGGGCTGAAGACAGAGTGGACACAATGCAGCATCTCTTTGGTGTCTTCTCCTTGGGGGTCCCCACAGATGACAACCTGTCCAAGGGGAGGGTGGATGGCAGGAGGGAGAAAACAGAGCTGTAACTGCACCCATGCCATTGCAGGTCCTGCAGGGAACAATGAGCCCCTGCCCATACCTGTTTGAGGGTGTGATGGAAGACAGCAGTGGCCCGGACCATCTCTGGGAGGGTTATCGGGATCTTCTGCAGCCTCTCTGAGAAGGCAGCCAAGATCTTGCCAGCTTTTTCCACCCAGTCCATATGACCAGAGTAACAAGCTGCTCGGAGCAGGTTTGTGACAGCGACTGAGTTAGGCGTGGGCTCTGCTCCATCCTGGTCTGCAAAGGACAACATCTGCCATCAGCCCAGTGCCTCACCATCATCTGCCATCAGCCCCGTCCTCCCACACCACAATCCACGGAACACATTGCCAGGTCCCTGAGCTCACCATCCTTGAGACGCAGGAGCAGAGAGGGATCGCTGGCCTCAGTGGAGAAATAAGCAAAGCCTTTAGGGTCCCAGAAGAGTTTGTCTTGCATGTGCTGGAGATGAAGGGCCCACTCCAGCCAGCCCTGGTCCAGCGAGGCTTCATACAGGTCAAAGAGTGCCTGGATGACAAAGACATAGTCCTCCAGGAAGCCCTGGATGGGCACAGCGCTGTAGTGGCACACAGGGAAGGAAAATCAGAATCTCTAAACTGAGCAGGTTAGAAATGTTCTCCAACCCAGCAAAGCCCTGCTTACTGGTCTCTGATACCCAAGAAGATGCCACCAAGCAAAGCAATGGCTGTGGCCATCACACAGCTCAGCCCCAGGGTCTGTACAGGAGGAGAAGGTAGGGGAAGACACTTGCCAACATGAAAGATGAGGAACAGGAAAGGTTTTGACTTCAATTCTTCCTCACTGGCTGGGGGACACTAATCCTTCCTAAACTGCAGTGAAGCTCTACACAAAACCAACAGCCTCCCTCCCTCCCAGTTCGGTCCTCCCTGGAAGAGAGGACAGGGACTGCTGGGGGTCTGGGCAGCACCTGCAGGTGGCCAGTCAAGTCTGTGGAGTCTCTGATACTCACAACTGCTCCACTGAGTTGTGCTTGCCCCGGTAGCAGCTCCGCAGCAGCCTCCCGCTGTCAGGGTCGAAAAGGTGTGTCCTCAGGAAGGCAGCTGCCTGTGCAGCCCTGCTCACATATCCCTGCTCAGCCAGGGTAGCCCCAGCCTGGGCAAAGCCTGAGATCATCAGCCCTGCAGAGGCAGAGACAGCAGGACAGGTCAGGGGGGGCACACGGAATCAGTGAGAGGGTCACTGTCAGTTCTCGGAAGGAGGCTCAACGTGAAGCTCATCCTCCCTGATGGCAGCAGGCCAGGTCTTAGCTCTTCTGCTCAGTTCCAATCATTAATGAAGTCACTCACTGTCACCAAAGATAGGCAGAGTACTGTAAGGCCAGCAAGAGCTGAGCCCTCACTTGTGGGCAGATACAGGGCTCAAGATTATTCCAGTTTGCAGGGTGACTCCAGCCCATGTCAGCTCCAAATCCAAACACCCAGGAATTTACTGCTGGGAACACAGCCGGGGGTCCTGCAGTGATTCCCTGAGGCAGGACCCCCAGACAGACACAGTGCTGTGATCCCTCACCCATGCAGCAATAAGGATGGGCTCTGTGCCCACCAGGGTCCTGGGTCCCCAACTCAGACCCCTTCCCCACAGCCCAGCCAGAGGAGCTGAACTGAGCCACGGGAAGAGTTCTGCTGCTCTCTGCTGGCAGCTGGGGAAGAAAAAAAAGCCAGAGCAGTATCCCAATGCTCCCAAGGCTTGCAGGTGTGGGGCTGCCTCCACACAGCCATTGATCACAGGTCCCGATCACAGCCTACCCAGTGCCTCTGTGGGAGCTTCTCAGTCCCAGCAGGACCTGTTGCTACCATGCCCTGGTGGGGGTCCAGCCAAGGCATGTGTCCTCAGAGCAGAGCCACCCCTCACCATTCCATGCTGCCAGCATCTTGGTGTCCAGGTGTGGCCGTGGCCGCTGTGCCCGGGCTGAGGACAGTCCGTCTCTGTGGGCATCCCTGCAGCAGGGCACTCAGCTGGCCTGGCTCCAGCCCAAATCGGGCTGCCGTCAGCTCCAGGGGGTAGCGGGCAATGAGGACGTTCTTTCCCTTCAGCTCCTGATGGGGGTCCTGAAGGGAGAGGGACACATGTTCTAGAAATGCCATCAGACTTGGGAGGTGTTGGACTCTGAGTGTTTTGGGGCTGCTCTGCCATCCCTCCATGCCTATGGATGCAGGTCCCTCATCAGTGCTCCTGACACTAGGCAAGTCTTTGCTCTCCGTCACCTTCATGGGGTCCACATTGCCAGCCTCTTCCACTCCATAGTGGTGCATGAAGACATCTCCTAAGGTTGTCCCCTCTGTGGCCCCCTCAACAGGGTCAGGGAGGAGAGCCCGGAGCTCCTTGGCTGTCCACACACAGAAAGCTCCTTCTCGCTTCTCTCTAGATGTGGTGGTTGGGTAGGAATCTGCATCTTCTGCACTATAGAAACCTCCTGCCTGGGAAAAGTGCAACAGAGAGATCCTCCAGCTCCAGGACAACACTTTCAGCCAGCTCCCCATCATTGCAGGGCTGGCAGTCTGGCTAATGAGCCTCAGTAATGCTCCAGACTGAGCTCAGCTAGGATGGAAGGGAGGGAAAAACAGCTCCAAGCCACATCCTAGGGTAGGGTAAGTGGCTCCCTTTGGGTCAGCTCAGGGAAGAGCCTACCTGGTCACTCAGGTCACGCGAGACGTAGAGCAGAATGTCTCGGACAACATCAGCAAAGAACTCATCACCAGAGATCTGTGTGAGACAGAGGGTGGACATGAGTGTTACATGGGTGGGAGGGGGCAAGAGACACAGCAAGATATGCTGAGAGATTTCAATTTGAAGAGTTGGCAAAGGAGCATTTGAATGTCCAAGGATTTTAAATGAGGGATTCAGAGTAAGACCTTCAACAGAAATCTCCTATCAGTGAGTACTGCACATCTACAAAGGGCAGTGGAGAGTAATGCTGGAGTTACACCAAAGTCAGAGGCAGCAGCATTGTCTGCTGACTTGCAAAAACCAGCCCAAAGGCTGCTTCTTCCCCCATTATGCTCAAAGCCCCAGGGCTACACTGTCACACGTTTGTGCAGCACTTCTGGATAAACAACAGGAGATGAAGGGGAGCGTTGGATTGCTCCATGCCCGTGGGATGGGGAGTATCTTGGGGAATAGGCTTTGAAGCTGCTCCCCAAACCAGGCCAGTCCTTGCAGCCTGCAGGAGTGGGAGCCACACAGAGGGATGCCAAAGCTATACCTGGAAGGCTTTGCTGTACATGGCTGCCAGCTGCCCCTGGTCATAGAGCATCTTCTCAAAGTGAGGAACATGCCAGTGCTGGTCAGTGGAGTAGCGGTGAAACCCCTGCAGAGAGCATGTGAAGACGTCTCTACCTCAGATCTCCACCTCACACCTCCTGGCCATGACAGGGACTTACCCCCAAAGACTTACTCCTACCTGACCAATATGGTCATGGATGCCCCCATGGGCCATCATCTTGAGGGTGTGCAGAGCCATCTGCAGTGCCCGGGCACCTTCTGGAGTTGTTTGGTGCAGGGCCCAGTATGTGAACAGGAAATTCAAATTCACTGAAACACAGGGAGATAACGGGAGGCTGTGGGGTGGGCTCTGCCCCCACACTGCTGTCTGCCTCACAGCAGTCTCAGCAGAAGAGACCAGACTGACCTGGGGTGGGGAACTTGGGGGATTTGGAAAATCCACCATAATCCTCATCATAGGACCTGGAGAGCTGCTGGAAACAGGTGTCCATCACCTCTTTGGCTGGTGGGGGTGACTCCTGGCCCTGCACGCGGATCTCTGATGTGTGTCGCAATGCTTCCAGAATCCTCTGGCTACTCTCCAACAGGACATCTTTGTTCTCCTTCCACTAAGATGCAATGGGAAACAGATAGCTCTTCTTGCCTTGCACCAGTCCAAACCACACCTCCAGTTCTCAATCATGCTCCCCAAATCAGCTCAAACCCACTTCTAACCAAGCCAAAGCTCTGGCTGGTTCTCTGGGCTACTCTTCCTCATCCTAACTCAGTTACCCTTCAAGCCAAGACCAATTTCCTTGTGCTCCCTTTGGTTCAGCCCTGTCTGCTACACCATTCCTGCCCCGCACCTGCTCTGCGATCCGGAGCAGCACCGTCCGAAAACCAACACGATGAACTCCATCCTCAGGAGGGAAATATGTCCCCCCAGCAAAGGGCTTGAGGTCTGGGGTCAGCCAGACACTCATAGGCCAACCACCTCCACCACTGGTGGCCTGAAAGACAAAACGCATGTGCACCGAGGTCACGCAAGAGGCACCTGCTCTGTGCCCTTCCAGCACAAACAAGAGCCTCATTCAAAGAGAGATGCGTGCTTCTGTCCACCGTTGAGACCCATCCAGACCACCCCATATACTGGTTCTGCTTGCCTGAGGAACATGATAATGAACAACACCCTGAGAGAACCAGTCAAAGCCTCCTGGGCCCTGCCCATGCCTCCCTCACCTGCACGAAGGTCATGTATATTTTGTCCACATCTGGCCGCTCCTCACGATCCACTTTGATGCATACGAAGTGCTCATTCATGATCTCCCCAATCTCCTTGCTCTTGAAGGACTCCTCCTCCATGACATGGCACCAGTGGCAGGTGGAGTAGCCAACTGCAAACAAGCTCAGACAGGTGAGGAAAGGTCCTTTGCAGGGAGCAGGAAACACATGATGGGGAGAACACTCAGAGATGGGGACCCTTGCTATGGGCAAGAGCTGCTGCCTCCCTGGACAAGAAATGGAGGAGAAAAGTCTCCTGAACTCCTCAGCTCTTGATCCTAAAAGCTGACCAAGGACTCTGGTCCTGCATGCAGCCCATTTTCAGAGAGAGCTACTCCAGCACATTGTACTCTCTTGCTTGGTGGTCATCCGTACCTACATGGCTAATCACACACCAGCTCAGGATGCAGCTCAGCTTATCTGATCATCTACTGACCAACATATGGGGACATGAAATATGCCTTGTTTCTGATTACCTGAGAGGAATATCAGCTTGTTTTCTGTCTTTGCTTTATCAAAGGCTTCCTGACCCCAAGGGTACCTGTGGGGGAAGACAAGAGTCCCTCAGCCCCACAGGCACAAGGACAAGAGGAGGAGGAGGAGGAAGGGGAAAGGCTCCCTATTGCTCTTACCAATCCACAGGGTTGTGGGCGTGCTGCAGGAGGTACGGGGACTTTTCGTTAATCAGGCGGTTGGTGTGATGAGGGACGCTGGGGGGGCCGGGTGTCCCCACCGTGGCCATGGCTGCAATCCCCGTTAGAAATGTGTGCCTGTGACACCAAACAGGCTCAGGATTTCCCTGCTCACCACAACAAAGCTCAGCCTCTGGACGGAGCCATGACAGACCAGAGCATCAGCACCGCCACCCCAGGTCCTGCTGTGCCCCAGGACAGGGTGCTGCTCTCCACTACTCGCTCCCTATTCCAAGGGAAACAGTCTCAGCCCCAGATAGCTCTGCTGGGGCTCAGTCCACCCCAATCCCCCCTAGGACGTTACAAGTCCTTCCCACTCACTGGAAGCTCAGAGGAGCTTGTTCTCCAGTTTGGCACACCCCACCCACGGTGGGGTGAAGGCCATTCCCAGAGCTGCCCCCCCCACCAGCACACTTTGGGGGCACACTCAACATCTGTAAATGCAAGAACAGCATCTGCAGGACTTGACCTGCATGTCCGCAGGGAGAATACCCCCTCAGAAAGAAAAATCCCCTCTCGTGGGGTGGATGTGGGCAGGGTGGACACAGGCTCTTTATGGTGAGGGGAGTGGGGGGCAGGGAGACTTGTCTGCTGCTGGGTAGATGCGGGGTTTGGATATGGAGATGCAAGGAGAGATGCAGGGCTGGGATGCAGGAGGTGGGAAAGGGGTGAAGAACGGGGCTACAGAGTACGTAATACAGAGTACGTAAAATCCTGCAGGGGCTGTGGTAGTGAGAGGAGGATTTAGGGAGGATACAGGGGGATATGGGGAGGATGCCGGGGAAGGCAGGAGAAGTGTACGGCTGCGAAAAGGCTACATGAGAGACTCAGGAAGGTGCAGGGAGAATCTAGAGGAAATGCAGAAGGGGTACAGGGCGTTGCAGGAGGATTTAGGAGACGCGGGCGCTGCAGCGAGGACAAGGGGGGCACGGGAGAGGTGCGGGGAGGATTCGCGGAGCGGCGGGGACGCGGTGATGGCGCGGCGGCGCTGGCGGGGCGCGCAGCCAGGGTCGGA
>NW_005054370.1:3243410-3243769 GCF_000277835.1 Geospiza fortis | reverse complement strand
CAGCCCCACCGTGGCCCCCCACACTGGCCCTCGCAGGGGAAGGGTCCCCTGGTGCCCGTCAAGCACGGGGGCTCATGCTGGCTGCCCCCCATAGTGGGCACGGGGAGGGGGCTGCGTGGGGGCACCCTCCCGTGCAGCTTAGCAAACCCCCAAGTCTTGGTAGAAGGAATGATCAGGGGGATTGTAACAGCTGGGGAGGGGGTCCACATGTCCAGATGTCCAGAGGGTTCAGAGGAAGGGGTTGAGCCCCCCGGGCGCGGACGGCGGGGCCGGGGGGCCGCTCAGCGGCAGTAAAGGCTGCGGCAAGGTGCTGGGGAGTTCGGGGAAGGTGCCAGCCTGCGGAAAGGCACTGGCGGAGG
>NW_005054370.1:3242244-3243383 GCF_000277835.1 Geospiza fortis | reverse complement strand
GAGGCTGTGCTCAGACCTGGCAAAGAGAAGATGGGACATGTCAGGACAGCCAGGCCACTTCCAGCACTTCTGCTCCTCCTCTTTCTCCCCACCCACCACCTGCCCAGCGCAGGGAAGCCCCTGGCCAGCAGCCCTGCAGCACCTACCCGAGAGAAAGGGGTTGCGGGTCTTGGAGGCCGGAGTAGGTGCGACCAGGGAGTCCAGGTTGACCAGGGAGGAGGCGGCAGGGCCAAGGAAGGCCTCGGGAGTTTTACAGTCCTTCCGATCCTTGCCGGATTCAGGCAGGGAGTCAGCCAGGTTGGCAAGGTCAAAGCTCTTTGCCCCATCCTGCCTGGTGCTGGGGAACAGGTCGCCAAAGGGGTCGGGCTCTGAGATGGAGGGAGGGGAGATGAGACACATGAGCCAGCTGGGAGACACCAAGGGTGACAGCACTCTCCCTTGTCACTGCACAGGGTGGCTGACAACACATCTCACCCCAGGTCACTGCGTGACACAGTGGGGCTGAGCCTGGAGCATGGCCTGCCCAAGTATCCCCCAAGCCACCATGGGAGACAGCAGAGTTAGGGACATGAGTGCACACAGAGACTTGGGCTGCTCCCTTAGCTGTCGGGCAGACTGAGGCCACAGCACATGCCCATGGAAACAAGATTTGGCCACACCAGCAAGCAACTACACACAACCTGGCCAGCACTAGAACTGCCTCCCTGCCACAGGCAGGGACAGGTCGCCACCTGCCCACTCCCAGCTCTTACCCACAGGGCTGCTGGACTTGGCCGAGGAGGGCGGCTGCGAGGGCTCCTGCTCCGGCGGCTCAGGCGGCTTTGCAAACGGGTCAAAAGCGTTCCCCCCTGGAGCTGGGGGGAAGAGGGGACACTCAAGGAGGGGAGCAAGCAGGGAGGTGTGGGGCAGGAGATGGAAGGGCAGGAGAGAGGCAGGGGTGGCTGCCTGCAAGGAGACAGAGAAGAGGGGATGCAATGCAGGGCATGGGTTTGGGGGTCAGGAATGTGCACTGGGGAAGGCTTAGATGCGCTAGATCATGGGATCATTGCAGACCAAGACACCCCTACTGCTTGCAGCCATTACACCATAACAAGCAGGTCCCTTTCCCAGCCCCAGCAGGGACAGGGAGAGGGGACAGG
>NW_005054370.1:3235569-3242234 GCF_000277835.1 Geospiza fortis | reverse complement strand
AGGACACAGCACTGGCCTCCAGACCAGGTTCTACAACCCTCACCAGGGACCAAAACTGGGGGCAACACATGCAGGACCTACACAGGGCTGGAGGAAACACCCAGGAGGAACTGAGAGTGACAATGAGCTTTGAAACACAGGCTGCTCCTACAACTGTTTCCCCATCTGCAACATGGCACCTGCGACCAGCAACGGTCCTGTCTAGTCCTGGCAGGGTGTACAGGCGTCATTTGGGTTGAGCAAATAGGTATCACTAATGGGACACAGCATCACCCCACTGCTGGAGGGGTGTGGGGCTGCCACCTGCTCCCATCAGATGGCTCTATTAACTGCTATGTTAATTAAAGCAGCCTGTTCTGTACAAAGATAAAGCCTAAAAGTTCCTTGAAGTCTTCAGGATGCTGAGGGGTGAGCAGAGGTCTTGCTAAGGGTCAGGAGGGTGGGGAAGGGGTGCCTGGGGAGCTGGTTGAAGGAGGAAGGGGGGAGAACCCAGAGATGCCCACTTGCAGGAGGGTAGTGATGGTCAAGGCTGTCCTCAATCCTCAGCAAAGCCAAAAGGTCCATTGAGCCTCTTACCAGGGGTTGGAGGCTGCTCAGGCACAGCAGCCCAAGGGTCAGGAGCTGGTGTAGAACTGGAGCCCTGGGGGGCTGGGGGGGATGCTGTTCCCCAGGGGTCTGCAGGAGGGAAGCCAGAAGACATCGGTGCCTTCCCCCAGGGGTCAGAGGCTGCAGTGGTGCTGGGGGGAAAGTCCCAGGGCCCAGCAGGGGTTTGCTGGGATGAGGCGCTCGCCTGGGAGAGGGGCTCCCCACCAGGGTCTGGGACTGGCACCCAGGGATCCGCTGCACCGGTCCAGGCAGAGGCCACCGGCTCCACTTTGGGTTTCATATCTGGAAAAAAAGGGAAACTCTCGGAGAGGGGAACAATGCAGAGCACAGAGGAATGCTGAGTGGTGGGTATGTGGCCAGGAGACCATGGCTTCCAGCAGTACCACCTGGGAGTGTAACGGAGTAGGCCACCAGAGGGAGAAGGCAGAGGTCCTCATTGTTGAGCTGCTGGAGGAACAGAGGCAAGGAACTTTCTGCCACTGTCCCAAATTTTGGCAGCCTGCAAGTTGTCCTCACCTGTCATATCCCATGGGTCAGCAGACGTGTGGCTGGCGGGGGCTGGCGCCGGCCCGAATATATCTGCCAGCTCCAGAATAGAAGACTGCAGACAGGAAGGGAATAAAAAGGTGAGAGGAGCCTGGGGCAGACCTGCAGGATCACCCCTGTGTGGCCACCCAGCCTCCAGTGCTATACCTGGCTTTTCTTCATCTTATCTTCTTCTTGCTCTTCGTCCCTGCCTGGGGCAGTCTCCTCCACAGGTCTCTGCTGCAGGGAGTTCTCCCCTTGCCAGGTCCTCACTTCCTGTGGGGACGAGGGATGGGGCCTGTCAGCTCAGCAACCCTGCAGACAGCACCTTCTCCAGGAGACACACCCAGCACAGGAGCTGCCACCCAAAAAGTCCCAGCATCTGAGCAGACAGCTCCTCCAGGGCCGAGCCCCCCAGGAGAGCACTCAGCAGACAGCCCAGAGCAGTGAAAGCAAAGCGGGCACCGGAGCAAGGTGATGTTTTGGGCTCTGGTGCCACAGAGAGACCAAGTGCAAGGAGAGCGGAGCGCCAGGACTGCAGGACACAGGTACCTTCTCGTGCTCCTCTTTGCTCAGCGCGAGCGCGAGCTGCAATTGCCTTTCTTCGTCTGTACTGGAAAGTGGAGGAAGTGGCTTCTGGCAACAGAGGAAATTGGGTGATATTTCAGCTTGCCCTCAACTCGCAAGACTGCTTGGTGGTTGTCCCTCTCCTTGCCACCGCCATTCCAGCGGCCCCTTGCCTGCCTGCACAGCATCTGTGCCCATCCAGCTGGCCTTGCCTGCAGACCCCCAGCCCAGTGTCCCTGTGCTCTCTAACCAGCTCCTGCTCAAGTTCCATGCAGCCTCTGCCCAGCTCCTTCCCCAGTCCCATCACCTGCCACTGGATTAAGGCTGGGATGACCCTAAATTAGGCAGTCAGCACATGTCCCCTGGGAGGCTTCTGGGGACACGATGCAGTCAGTGAAGGAGAGGAGATGAGTAAGACATCCCCTTGCCCTGGCAGCGTGCTGGGGAAAGATGGTTTGTGACACTGACTGGCCTCAGTTTGGGATTCCTGCCAGCCCCATACCTAGACCTGAGTAGTCTTTGGGGAGAGGCTGTCCCTGTACCACCATGGTGGCCCTGATCACTGCCTCATGACACTTTTCCAGCAGCGTGGGGTCTCATGGGGGCTGGGAATGGGTACCCTGATAAGGGTGTATGTGTGTCGACACCCATAAATGTGTGCACATGACTGTGCAGCCCAGATGGACTCCAACAAAAAGGCAACACTTTCCACAGAGTTTCTTCAGTGCTCATTGGAACAGCGTGAGGATGCTATAAATACTTCAATTCCAGGACAAAAATAGGGATATACACCCTGCTCTGCCTCCAAAAGAGCCTCCATCGTGCAGGAAAGACTGGCAGCAACAAGCATCATCTCTAGAGCACGTCCTCTGCCTGGCACGACTGAGCTCATGGTGCTGGGTGACAGCTCCAGGGAATGCCTACCAGTTCAGCCATGTAGCTCCTTGGTCCCCATGTTCCTCTGATTTTGTGTACTGGCTGTACCCACAGGCTCATGCACGCTGTGCCAGCTGTTTGCTGGTGAGCAAATAATCCATTCTTGGTGGAAAAGGGGCCAGCAGACAGGAGAAGGGACAGCCTGAGGTGGCTTCACACTGGGCACAACATCTCACTTGCTTGATTCCTCCTGGGGCTGTTTCCCAGTGCTCCTTCTAGCCTAGTTGGAAAGGACCAGACAGTGGGAGGGAGCATCTGTGTGCAGTGAGCCCCCAGCCCTGGGGATGCTGCTGGCCCTGCATCCATACAAACTGCTGGGCAAGGCTTTGCCTCCTAAAACTTCTGTGGGTAGGCAAGAGGAATGGGGGAGCTTAGACCAAAAGTCCTCAGCAGAGGAGGGCAACCAGGTTGGGGGGGTGGGCTTTGGGGTAAATCCAGAAGACCCCCCAAGTTCACCCTGAGGTCTGGGAGGCTGGACAGATCCCAGCCTTGTGCTGTCCTCTCTAATATGAGAACAGGGAGCAGGGGCAGCCCATGCCTCCATCTGCCCGCTGGTGATTTTGGATGCCAGACACAATGCGAGCAGCCTGGTACAGTTGCAGGTACATGCACCAGCCTCAGGCAGCCCTCAAAATCCTGCCTCTTCCCAGGGAACTGACCCACTGTGTTCACAGATAAGGCAAGGTAAGGGAGATGCCTCATGCCCCAGGACAGGCAGGGCCACTCTACCTTCTCTGCCTCCTCCCGACTCATGGCCAGTGCCAGCTGCAGCTGCAGCTCCTCCTCTCCTGTCGTCTGGGGCCGTGCTTGCTCCAGGTCAGAGGCAAACCGTGGGGATGAGGATGATGCTGGGAGATAAAAGACGAAAAGGGGAAGCAGTGGCATCAGGACTAAGGTATTTTGGGAAGCACATCAGCAGTTTCCAGGCCTCTGTCCCAATACCCAGCCTCCCCAGGAGATGTAGCCACATTTAGAGCTCACTATTTTGAACAAGCCATGAGTTTAAGGCTGGAGGCACCACCAGCTGCCACTGCTGCTGGGGTCCACCACTGGCTCAGCCAAATCTCTGCCCTGTGATGCAGGATGGGCTTCACTACCACCATCCCAAAAGATGCAGAAGAATGACGGGCACCAAGCAGGTGCAAACCAAATGTAACCCCTGCCTCCCCTGAGAGAGCCCAAGTGAACTGCCAGTAACACTCACAGTTGAATGAAGAGGGTGAGCCACGTGCCCGGCTGTAATCTTCACCGTAAGGTGATGCCCGGCGGCCGTAGGTGACCTGGTGGCTGCCACTGCCCATGCCCTCCAGGGCCATGCGCTCCTTGGTCTGCAGCGCATGCGCCCGTTCCTGCTTCAGCCGCTCCTCGTCCTTCAGCAGCGCCATCACCTGCTTCACCTTCTCCCGGATGTTGATGCCCTGGTCCTTGCCGTCACGGTCCACATACTGGAAATCCTTCAGCGTCTGGATGGTGTAGAGGTTCTCCCGGCACTGGTGGGTCACCTTCTCAGAGCCAGTTTTGATGAGGTAGTCCAGGAGGGTGAGGGCTTTGTAGACGTGACGCCAGTTCTTGCCGCTGTCGTTCAGCCGCCGCCAGATCATGCCCATGACCTCGGCAAAAGCCACTGTGTTGAAGGTGAGGTCGGCGATCTCTGACATCAGAGAACTGGGAGGACCCCAGGGATCATTGGAGGTGGCCTCCCGCACCTTGATCTCTGCCTCTGAGTAGTTGTGCACGATGTTCTTCACCTGCCGACGCAGCGCCGAGGTTGTCATGGCTGTGTGGTGCTGGAGACCTGCTGGTGGCAGGCAGGAACGGTGGAGAAGCGATGAGTGAGCACTGCCACAGCCTCACCGGCGCCTGCAACAGGGAACAGTGACATAGAGATCTCAGCATCGCCCCAACCACCAAGACCCATTCCCAGCGTCCTCGGCTGGCACCAGGGACATTTCTCAAGGTGGATGTGACCATCATAGGGGCATCAGGTGCACCCTGCTAGGCTGCCACGACTCACCAACTCAGACACACAGGATGCTCAAGGGGAAAAGAAATCTCATGGCAAGTGATACCCAGAATTGCCAAGCCACCACAAGTTTTGGCTCTGGATTCAGCAACATTTGGAGATTCTACCCTGCACTTCTGCTTCTAAAAGTAATCATCTGAAAATGGCAGCTCCCTCCTCCAGATCCTATCTGCCTCAACTCCACTGTCCTAGCAAAGCTGATTTCAGACCCTCCCAGCCCTTGTGCAGCCACGAGTTCCCCTGTACACCCAGATGCACTACCTGCAGCTGCACACAGCCCTGCTTGTCCCAGTTGTCAGCCCAAGGCTCTCAGTGCTGTCAAGGCTGCATCTTGCAAACCCAAAACCTCGTCATGAGTCAGAGCCTATAACGATTCTCTAGTGCTGGCAGCTGCTCAGGCAGGTTTTCCCAGCAAATTCGGTAATTTTGCTCCTGCAGGAGACTGGTGAATTCAGGGTGCTAACAGCCAGTGCCAGGTTAGCCAGCAGGATGGATAATGCAATGCCCCTCTCACCAAAACCCGGAGCTGTCTGAGCCTCCTCTGGACCTAGACACAGGGGCAGCAGGGGTTGGCATGGCTGGGAGCTGCCCTGGTACCTCCCCACAGGCCATGCCTGTCCTTGGGATGCGCTGCACTGACACAGATGCAGTGACGTGGGGCAATCTGGACTTGTCCTCACATGAGCCCATCACAACCCTGTGCCCTGCTCCATGCTGGTCCTAAATCCTCACCTTCTCCCTGCATGGTGAGAAGACACTGTTCACCCTCATTTTGTCAGAGAGTCAAGCTGAGGGAGAGGCAGAGGCTGCCTTGCCCTCGGCAGGGTTGCACTGCAGAACTGGGGAGCTGAGCTGCTCCCAGAGCCCTCACTGCAGCTGTGACAAAACTCACTAGCAATTTTTCCCCCATCCAAGATAACACATGTGAGCAGAGGAATATCTCCCCACCACAGCAGTCTGCAGACAGCAGTTATCAGTGTCCATTTCATCACCCACCTCGGGTTCCAGTACCTCCCTGGACTGCAGCTGCTGCACCACATCCAGCCCTCTCCCAGCTCAGGATACGACTCCATCACACTGGAGCTGGGCCAGGGCCATGCTGATGTGCCCACAAGCCATGCATGGCACCCACCATGGTCCCACACAACCTGCACGACCAGTCCAGCACCTCCTGCTCCTGTGGGCCAGCAGCCAGGCGCCCCACAGCTCCGCCAGCAACATCTCCTGTGAGTCAGAGAGGAGCCTGGCACCGCCACGCTCGCGGGCGGACAAAGTTTCTCTCGAGTCGGTTCCCTGCACCGATTCCCTTTCGCAATGCAGCCCGTCAGCGTCAGCGCGGCCTTTGGATCCCGCCGGGAGAGCCCATGGTGCAGTCGGCCAGGCCACTGCCGGCCTGGCACAGAAACACCTCTGGGACAAGGGCAGTAACACAGCAAAGTCCTCCAGGACTTGGCTCCATGCTCTGCTTTCCACCACCACCCAGGTGGAGATAAAGTCACATTCTCCAAAGGTGCCACCAGCCTGGAAAGCACCAGCAAGCACACTGGCAGTCCGAGGAGGAGGCAGGATGGTTCCTTCTGCCTCCAACAGGTTTCCTAGCTGGACAAACCCCAAGGTCCAGTGACAGGCTCCCAGCACGGCTCATCCTGGCCAGAAACCTGACCCCAGCTGGACTTTGCGGCCATGAGATGGCCTGGGAGGTCTGAATGGAAAGAGATGGGAAGCATGGGCTGGGGTAGGGATAAGAGGAACATAATCAGGGCTGGAGCTGCCAGCGGGGTTTAGAGCTGCGGGTTTATCAAACACAGAATCATCCCCCCCCTCCCTGGAATATAAAGGGAGTGAAACAGAAGCTGTGTGGGAGATAAGGCGGCAGCACCCAGCAGCTCATATGGAATTACTGCAGTGACCTTGACCAAGAGTGGCCAGGTGGGAGAAGGACACGGCTGCGGGGCTAGGTCCCCATCGGCCGCGGGCCGGCGCGGGGGGCTGCGGGGGCGACGCGGGA
>NW_005054370.1:3219818-3234937 GCF_000277835.1 Geospiza fortis | reverse complement strand
CTCCGCTGCCAGCCAGCCAGGCGCTGCTCGCTGCTGCCTGCGCGCCTGTATTCCTTTTCCTTTTTCCCCCCCCCTCCTCCCCCCCATTATTTTTAGACAGAAATCCACGTCCCCGGGCGCGGAAGAAGCTCCGAGGGATGTCGACCCTCCCCACCAGGCAGCTCCCTCTGTGCTACCCAAGGCCACGCTCGCAATTTGGGTTCTTTAAATTATTTTTTTTTCTTTTGCTAGGATCTAAATTTGGAGCGGGTTCTTCCCCTGCTCTGAACAGCTCCCGGAGCCTGGCTGGGGCGAGAGAGAGAGGCATCAGATGACATGACAAAATAAGTCATGTCTCTCGATCATTTTAATGCCACCCCCTCTCTCTCGGCCTCTGCCTTCCATTTTAATCACTGACAGCCCTTCAAGTATTATGGATATATATAATCTTTTTAATATCACTGACATTTTTCACGATGGAAAACATCTCAGGGGTGCTGAGACATTCTGTGGCGGGAGGGGGGCTCGTGCCTTCCTGCTGCTGCTTCCACCAGCCACACAAAGTGCTGAGCGGAGATCCATCTTGCCCCCAGGGCTTTGCCTTAGGTCTTGGGGGAGGCCATGTGCCTCTGGGGGCTTTGCGGATCTCAGCAGCCTGACATTCCCAACGGGCTGTGGCCGTGCAGGCTGAATAAGCATCCCACTCCCAGCTGCAGTGTGGGAAAAGAGGATATCCAGCATCCAAACCCTCTGCAGGTCAGCCCAGAGAACATCCCAGCTCGGGAAGTGGCAGGCATTCTTCACGGCAGCCCAAGCTCCATGGGCTCCAAGCTTCCTCCATTCCCAATGCTCCTGCTTCACTGTGTCAGATGGTAGACAGCTTGCCTTTCTTCAGGCAGTGATTTTTTTATAAGCAAAGTGAACCTCTCCATGGGGAGAACATCCCAGGAGGTGTTTTTGGAGCTGTACAAATGTGAGGTTTCTTTGCGGGGGGTCCCAAAACCTCACTGTGGGTATAGGACCCAGCAAAGCACTGCTTGCCCTCAGCAGAGCCTGGCTGCTCACCCAGACCCCCTCTGCCATTGGAAATGTACTGTCATCTTCTGCTTGCCTTATTTTCCTGCAATTCCCCCTCTTCCCATCCTCACTGGTGGTGATGGTGTCTTCAGGCCCCACTCACGTGATGGGTTTGGAATGCAACTCCCAAGGCCAGGAAGGTTGCTCACCTTGGTTATTTAGCAAACACAACACAAATTATTAACACTAATACAAATAATGCCCACGCTTGGGAGAAGAGAAGGAATAATTTCCTTGCCTGGCTGCAAGGACTCAGCCTTACAGTATCCTGCAGAGTGCAGGGCTGACAGCCCTGAGGGTCTTGCTGCTAAGGACAGAGCCCACATCTCACACTAGGCCTGTAAATAAGAGGTATATATTTCTAAAGCTACTCTGCGGAAACCACCTCTAATTCCACTGCAGTTCCTGTTCTGTTACTTCCACAAATCAATGCAAAAGGGGAAAAAAAAAAATCAGCTGGCTCACAAAAAGCTGCAGCAGCCAGACAGCAGAGTACCACAGTTGCTGGCCCAGCACATTGTTTCCTGCAGCTCCTTGTACCTCATTCCCTGAGGACACTCTTGTCCAAGGCTGGAAGAGGTACTGGCAATATTTATGACAAAAATTTATGACAAGAAATTAGACTATTCACAGGTTTGTTCTCCTTTGCAGAACTTTTATGCCACCCAGCTGCCCTCTGCTACCAGTCTCCTCCCTGGAAGGGACAATGCCAGCACAGGACATTCGTCCATTGTACGTGACTGATGTAAAACTTTCATCTACCCCATGTGGCATTAACAGATTTTCCTGTGGGTAGATGAACACATGGAGCCTGGTTTCAATAGGCTGGACTGAAGATATGGATCCATGGAGACATGGATGGGCTTTGTCATCCTTTAAGGTAAAACTACCAAATGAAAGGATTCCTGCCTCTCCGACAATCACGTTGCCTCTAGAACATGCAGACTCCCTCTCTCCTAGGAACAGATGGCTTGAGCAGTTTGAGTTGGGCAAATTCACAAAGCTGATAATCATCTCCAGGGAGGCAGGAGCTATTGTCAGAGCCTGTGAGACACACCCCAACTTCAGGCCTTTTTCCTCCTAATTCTCAAAATGTTGCTGAAATTCTCACTCCAGGAATGCTGAGCAGAGACATTCCCTTTGTGGGTCTCTGCCCACCAAGCCAGAGGAGGCTCCTACTGCTATAGAAGCCAAAATGCTTCCCCACACCCCACTGAAAGGAACATCTCAAAAGATGAGGAGCCTCACCTGGCCAGTGAAAAAAACAAGCTGTGCTTTGACATGGTATTGCTGGGAGCCAAGGAGAGAAATAGATCCTCTCCCCAGGGACAGCACAGGAGTTAAAATGAGAAAGCAGAAGACACCAATGCAGCAGAAGGAGCAGTCATTTCACACTACATGTGCAGCTGCAAGCGTGTGCCAGCCCAGGGACAGGGGCATGTACCCAAGGGGCACACCTGGAGCCACTGAACTCATGGCTGAGCGATGCTGAGCATGGATAGGCATCTGCTGCTTAAGAGCTTCAGTGGGATCACCATCCCCAGTTAATGATCTACATTGATGTCATTGCTCTACAGGGCCAAAGCCTTTCTGGGGAATGCTGTCCAGCGACTTTAGCAGGAAGGTGGCACTTAGTGACACCAGGCCAAGACAGACCCCACACAGAGCTCACTGCCTTGAGAACCTGCTCCAAGTCCAATGTGCCACACTCAGGCCTGGGATGCCTCCACAAAAAGCCCCATTCCAGCAGTGATGCACACAGATGGAAAATGGTGATGGAGCCCAGATACACAGGCAGATGGACAGACAGGAGGGGTGGCTCTAATATGAGGACTGAGCATGGCTCACAACTTTTATAGCAAAAATTTCACTCGTTTAAGAGTGATTAGTCTCGGAAGGAAACATGTAAAACCTGGCTCAGAATGGGGTGTGGGTACCTGGAGTTCAATGGAAAGAGATGGCAAGATCAGCACAAGAAGGAAATCTGAGAGTGCAAAACCAGGCAGGGTGGCACACCCCTTGGGACAGTGTTTTTACTGGGATCCAGAATGCCTCAGAGAAGCCTCCTGTCAGCAAGTCCCAAGGGGAGACTGGACAAGATGCCAAAAATATGCTAAAACCCAGGATGGATTTGTCTACTCTCCTGGTACCAGTATTCATGAGAACAAGGACATCCTGTTCACTCACCTGCTAGCAAAGCACAATCAAGACACAAAGAATATACCTTATGTTAACTGGCACTTTTAAATTCTCCTTTAGCAGAAATACCAGTATTTTCCAGTCTTAATGTTTTCCGAGGTGGTGATACTTCTTGCCTTGTCTCTTCTTGGCAAGCATCATCTGTAGCAGTAACAGATGATCTAGCAATAGTCTCACATCACAGTGTGTCAGAAAAGAGGCAGCCCAGTATTTGTAACCACTGAATCACTTCAGAAAGAAGAATCTCCACTCCATCTGTGTAAATATGGTTATTTATTTTATTTTTTTAAAAGCAAGTCTATTTCTACATACAAAGGGCTTCACTCCTACTTCAGAGCATGTTACTGCTTCAGATCCTCAAATAAAGACACCATTTTGCTCACCATTGAATCCAGCAACCTGTAAACCTGCAGAAATTCAAAGACAGCTGCAGTGAAAACACATGAGGAAATCGTGAGGCTGAGATTGACAGAGATGGTTTCTGAGGTACATTTTCATATGGGCACACACACAACCATATAGAAGTGGGAGCCTGCTGCTGTCAGAGCTCTAGTAATAACTTCCCTGGCTATGAAGTGTGTTTAACATTATCTGAGGTACAATTAATTCAGCTGATCCCTCCAGAGTCTGCAAGCAATGCTAAAGACATCCCAGATAGAAGTCCCGCATGTGGCTATGCGATGGCTGGATTTCTGCTAACAGATTCCAGGCTGAAACAAATTAATTTGGATTTCACACTTACCTTACTGCAGCACAAGGGACATATGTCTGCCAGTTTTCTGAGTTTAACAAAATGCCTGCCTCTCCCCCTGAGCCTCAGTGTGCCTTACAAGAAAAGAACAAAACCCTGACAATGATACAAGCTCTGGTTAGACTCACTTCAATGTAGAGCTTTTCCCGGTATGTTTCAAGTGAAATAGAGTCCACCTGCTCCTGAACAGGTTCTGCCGCAACTGTAGTTGCAGCTTCTTCTTTCACCTTCTGCTTCTCATATCTTCCTTTGATGGACTCTACTCCTCCTTTCATGACCTGCACAGAAATGGAAGATACTTGCTTCTCATCTTTTGCTTTCAGCTTTCTGCTGCCTGAATGATCCTAATCAGGGACAGACCAAGGAAAAATGGGACATAGGTCAGGACACTGATCAGACTGCTTCAATATGCATCTCCCAGCAGCAGCACCTCTTTCACTGGGTTGGAAATTAGTTCAAACTCAGGATACACAACCTCAGGATGATCACACTGTTCCCAGCACTAAGGGTTCACCAGGCATCCCAACACCTACTGCTTTCTCCTTTCCTGATGTCCCTCTACTTTTTTTGCTGTCTTTATCCTTTTTCTCTTCTTTCTTTGTAGCTATTTTGTCTTCCTTTCCTCCTTTTTTTGCTCCTCCTTGCTTTACTTCCTCTGCAAAAGAAAGGATTTCCATTAACCAAAAGCATCCACACATCCAGAAAGTCCATCCCACTGCACTTGCGCAGTGGGAATGTGTTACTTTTGCAATGTATTATCCTCTTTTTGTTAATCTGAGATGTACTGCACTGAAAAACAATACCTTGAAGACTTCTTTGTTTAAATAAGGTATGAAGAGGTCTCATTGAGGCAGTATTTGCTGGGTCAGTCTGTATGAAAACCATGGCTAGACCTAGCTGAATCAAAAGGCTTTTTTTTTGTGGGGATGTTTTTTTCCTGATGCCAAACCACAGATCCCAATTAGCATTGTTACTGTCATACAATCTGCCAGTTATTTTCATGATGCTTCTTCCTCAGGGAGACATGTTGAAATTGACATTTCAGTTCAAATTCATCATGTTTTTTGCATTTCCAACAGCCCACAGAAAGCAGTTGCCGTGGTAAAACCATTTACCTGTTTCCTCTGGAACAGCTTCTGCATAGATGTCCTTCTTCATCAAACCAAGCACGGATCTCAGCCTCAGAGAATGACTCACCAAGTCATCAATTGCTCCACGCCACAGCTGGAGGCTGAGAAAATGGTCAGGATTAGAAGGGAGACAGTGCAGCAACTGCCACCTTGTTTGACCCTGTGCCCAGAAGTGAAGGCACCTTATAGCTGACAGCTGCCCTGTGCAATTAAACCAACAAAACAGCACCCACTGTCTAAATATCTGTGCAGGGGGATGCTAAATTGCTTTCCTCATGTTAGAGCCCTCCGAGGTCTCAAAGGTTTGCAAATCAACAGGCTCCCAGGAACCCATTAATATTACTGTGAAACTAGTTCTGCTCTTCAACATGACACACATTGGTAAATCTACCTGCTCTGTGTTTACCAAGAGGAACCTGCATCCTTCTAATTTAGAAGCAGCTCAAAGCTGTTGATATGTTTACAGTCTGAAAGCCTGAGCAAAGAACAGAGAGACTGTATGAGGGAGGAGACAGTTATCTGAGTAAAAGGGTACAGAAAATACCCAAAGGTTTCATAAATACAGACTGGAATAGTCTTGCCAGAAATAATCTTGTACACTCTCCAAAATTACATGCATTTAATATTCTAAACTTATCTCCAGGAAAAAAAAAAAAAGGCATTTGGGTCCTAGACAGCTGCTACAATTAAGCTATAAAAAACCAGAGCGTAAAGATGACTTCTAGACCTCCTATAATTATGTGCACTCTGAATCACAACACTTGCAAGAGAGCTTGCTGAGGCTGTTGATCACACAATGTTTTCACAAGCTTTTCCTTGCAAAGGTAACCCACCAGAGTGGATACAGAAGGTCTAACTGAGTTGGCCTCTGTTCAACACAAAGCTCCAGAGCTGCCTTATTGAGCTGGGTCAGTGCTTCTTCCTGCTGCTCCTCCCCGGAGATTGACATTATAGCCTGTGAGAGAAAATTCACAGCGGCTGTGGAACACTTCTCAGTCTTTATTCCCAGTCCCTGAGCTCAGTGGAGCAGCCCACAGCTCTCTTCCTGGACACCAGTCTGAAACCAGGCTGCACTGGACACTTACACACCCAGATGGGGCTTCCTACACAGCTAGGATATGGCCAAGGTACCCAAGATCTGCAGAACAAATCCAGATTCCCTCATCAGACCGATATTAAGCTCCTTTGCAACTTCAGGTGTTCTGGGAAACAGGGATTCTATCAAGCTAGAAGGCTCCCTAGTAAAGCTTAGTTATAAAAACAACAGAGAGATTTCCAAGAGAGCACTACAGAAAAACCATTGACAGAATCCAAAGCACTCTTGCTTTAATAAAAGGAGGTCTGTATTTTATCCACAGCTCATGAGTGTGCCCCCAGTTCTCTGATGAATAGGAAGGGCTCTCCAAGGAGCAGAGCCCTTGGGGGAGCCACAGGAGGCTGTAAGCCCAACCTGCCCCCACATTCAGTCCTGGGATGACAAAAAGCTAATGGGGGAAGAGCTTAAAATATCTATTATATTGTGTGCTTCTCTTTTCTTCTTCACACAACAGCCCACAAAGTCTCTCTTGGGAATCTCTTTACAAGAGCACTGAGGGTGTGGTCAGCAGAGCCAACACACATCATAAATCTTGCAAACTCCCAGTATATTGGCAACAGCCCTTTAGGTGGGCCCATATTGGGGCAGGCTGGGCTGTTTGTAGGGGAATTAACACACCATCAGCTTGTGGGAACAGAGGTTCCCACCTGTTTAAAGTCCTCGAGGGAAAGGTTCCATCCTGAAGGACCTGCTTCTTCCTCCTCAGTGCTCTTTTCCCTTGGAGCATCCTCTAATGTGTGCTTCCCACATGGGAGCTCAGTGGTGCTGCTCCGGACAGAGGGAGGCTCCAAGGTGCTCTCCTGATACTCCATGTCCTCTGCAGTGTTCCTCTGGTCCAAGGGCACTTCCTCCTCCAAGACTGAAGGCACAGTCAGGTGCTGTCTCCATAGTTTATGCAGCTGCTTTACCACTTGATGCTGATAATGCAACTGTGACAACGGGGGAAAAGGTAAACATGAGCTGCACCTTCCCTCTTCAAACCCAACTGTTAAAGCCTCCATGGCAGACTGCCAGCTCCAGAATCCTAGGGATGCAGCAGCCCCGTGGATCTGCCCTCCCCACTTATTTCAGTTGTGCAGTCCATCCAGTAGCAAACATCACCTTGGGATTTTTCCTGTGGAACAGCTCTTCCTCTGTGACACAGGCATCCACAGGAGATGGGGTACGCTCGGGTGTCCGAATTGGCTTAAGAAGTTCATTCAGGCTTTCTTTCACTATAGAAGCACCTTCTCGAGCAGCCAGCTCACTCTGAGGCACCACAACAAGAACAACATGTGTGAGTCCCCATTCCATATGCAAACACACAAACTCAGTCCCACCTGTAATAACCACACTATTCATTGTACAGAGTTACAAGGACATGAACAACTGCAAACCCTGCTGAGCAGAGCAATACTTCCAACAGCTTTTCAAATAAACTCTACAAATTCTGCCCCCAAACTATATTTTTCAAAGCATAGTGTAATTTTCAATTTATACCTTAACTGCTATCATAGTGTACAGCAGTCAATCCCCTTCCCATTAAGTAAATAATGAAATTAATTACCAACAGAAATTTCATTCTTTAAAGGACCAGTGTGAACACTTTAGGAGACACAGTCATGTCTTTAGTAACAACATTACAATAGACTGCAGAGTTCCTCATGTCATTTAGCAAACCTGCTCAAGTATGTGCAGACATTCTGTAAATCTCACTCTCAGCAGTAATTGCACAACAATAAAAATACCATGTTGTCCACTCCCACCCTTATCCTCTATTTGCATATAAAGTTCAAAGCTCAGTTACCCAGCTACATGCTTGGTTACCTCCAATTTCTCTCTGAAGTCAGCCAATTTATCCTCATAGACAGCAATTCCCCAAAGGGTCACCTGAAGCAGAGCTCCTCCTAATAACAGGGGATGTGTCCTAAATTCCCAGGGCTCGCTGAAAATGCCTGCTCTCTCTGACTTGAAAATAAAAGAAAACCTCAGAGTTTCTCCAGGCAAAATTACACCTGAAATAAGAGAGAAAATGCACTGGGTGTGCAAGAAGCCACCTGGTTAGCCTGACCCTTTTCCAACACCATCCCAAGTGTCCTTGTCTCTCTAGGAGACTCTTTCTCCATAGTTTGGCTGGTTATCACACTTCATCCAGCTATCATTCTCCTTCCAGATTTACTCTCAGTCCCTATGTTCCTGAACTGGCCTTATTTCCATTGCACTCTCCTTCTAGAGCAAGCTCAGTTTTCTCTCCAGAAGATTATGACCCATTTGCCACTAGAATATTATTCACTTCTCAATATTCCACCCATTTACACTCAGAGCAGAAGCAACCTCCTTTCCTTTAAGTTCCAGGAGAGAGATCTGCCTTGCACAGCTCTTTTGGGGTGAGTCAGCTCTGACACCCAGGGTGGCTTCCTCAGGAGAAATCACCCAGCAGTGCTCTGCCATTAGTCAGACTCCACAACCCCGGTAACTCCCAAATTCCTGCTCTATGCTTGAGGTACAAAGGTCTTGGAGACCAGCAGGTCTCATACCTGGTCTGGTATCAAAGTAAAAGCAGGGCACTCTCCTCCCATTGGTTTCTCTGGAGGGGATCTGCTGGGGAAGCCTCATCCAGTTGTACCAAATGGAAGCTCTGCCATCATTGGTCACTGTCAGGAAGCTTTCAGCCTTCTCACTAGCCAGACTCTCAAAGGTGAGGCGGGCAGCAATACCAATTTCCTTCTACAAGGAAAAGGAACAATTTCTACTCTATCTAGTAGGATTTATCCTGCATGAAGTCATAGCTTAAATAAGGGGTTTGAGCCTTGGTAGGAGAACTTGTAAGGCAAGTCCAAAGAAGTGGCCATTTTACAGACAAAGCCTGGGAATCTGAACAGCACACCACAACCAGAGCCCTTCTGTTCCTAGATCTCTCTGGAACAAACACAGGGATATTCTACTATCTTCAGAGTAAGGCCCCCATTCTGTGGCTTTGGGATGACAGTTATTGTACAACTGTGACTTGGGAGCTCAAACAGGCTTAGCTTGACTAAACAATTAAAATCTCAGAATTACCCTGCAAGCAGTGATGCCCTTGATCCAACGAGCAGGCTCGCCACAGAAAACTAAAGATGGAACCTTTTCAGCTTCTGGAACCTCGGTGAAGGAGTCACCTAAGGGGTCACTGCTAAAGGAAACAAAAGCCAGCATTTTCATGGAGTGAAATTCACTTCCAGAGAGGGGAAAACCAGGGGTGAATTACAAGACCCTGTAAGAAATAATGCCATTTATTATTTTCTCACATGATACTCTCTTTAGGGACAGAGCCCTGCAGACGTGGTGAACCCATCTAGCTACGTGTCACTAGCAAGGAGGACACGACAGCCAAAATATTAAAGAATGAGACCTGTCTAAGTACATGAGTGAAAAAGGACAAGAGGCTCTCAGGCTGTGCCTGTTACAGATGGACAGGATGGGGAAAACTAGGAAAGTAATGATGGAAGGCTAGAAAAATTCAATCAAATGGAGGTAACTGAGAGTAGAATCCCACCCTGCCTGATCTAAGCTCTGAAGCCACACAGAGTGAAGACTGGAGGAAGAGCCTCAACAAAACTTTTCTCTGATTGTTGCTCCTTAGACACAAGGCCCCAAGGCACAAAGGCTCCTAGATCTGGTGATTATAATATAAGAATATGCCTTTTATTGTGTCCCAGTGGAGACTTGTCTCCATTCTGGATAAGAACAGCTAAGGATATTCTCACAGACTGATGGTGCACACCCAAAATTCTTTACTTTGCCACAAAGTAGAACTTACAGGATCTCAATCTCTTCAGAAATGGTGGTATGTAGAAAAGCCTTAGTTGAGACAGATGTGAAAGGCTGCCCTTTCCCAATCACCTCCAGTCCTTCCAGATCCTGGACATACACAGAAATTATCAACTCACAGTTGCTCTTTTACGCAGAAAGGACATTAAAACACTAGACAAATGCATCAACTCAGCCAAGTAAAGTGAAGTTGTGATATCTTGCTTCTTCAATGGTTTTTAGAGGCATCCGGAGGATGCTCAAGGGACACGGAAAAGAACCAATTCTGAGATTCCCAAGAATCCTAGATGACTGCATTCCCCACTAGCAATGATGCACAGAGAAAGTGTCCTTCACATGTTCCTCATCCTCAGAGACAAGTTTCAAAGACAAAAAAGTGAGGTTTGTTCTGTTTGTAGGAGAAGGGGTCACCTGCCTTCAGGAGATTATTTCAGTGTGTGTCTTCCACATAGGTAAAGATCTCTTCCCTCTGCCCCACAGCACTAAATCAAAGTCCCGCACCACTACTTGGCAGGTTTTTCTTTGCCTGGGTCCTGGAAGCTGCATGCTGCTGGTTTGGGGTCCTATTCTGAGGCCCCTAGACCACTCCATGCAGCACTTCAGGAGGTCAGACAACTCTTTCATAGGTGTGGCCCTTTGGAAATGTGGGAACTTCCACGAAAAACACTGTGGGACCAAGTTTTAGTTTCCTAATGCTTTTTTCAGATCCAACTCCTGACAATTTTGTTACTCTACAGCACCTGACAAGAGACACAAACAATGTCCTTGTTCCTCCGGTCTTACCGGCTTATAAAAGCCCAGCTCCTCTAGGAGAGATTTTAGCTCCTGTCGTCGATGTTTCAGGTAAAGACTCTTATCCCAGTTTAGGTGGCAAGGAATCTTCTTTGGAGGCTTCAGACCTGTGGAAATACCAATACAAGAGCTCACTCTCTACATACCCACATGCCTAATCAAATTTCATTCTCTGCCAAACTTTGGCCTTGTAGTGTTTTCAAGAGGAGGCTCAACAGGGAAGGAGCTGCTTCTTCACGCTTGTGCCCCATTTCTTTGGAATCACCTCTCTGCAGTGTTCCCTTACCTGTTTCCCTCTGGACAGTTCGGGGTTTCCCCACATGAGTGAGTGGTTCTGGGTGCCCACATTCTGTCCGGGTCAGGGTCAGAGTCAGCCCGGTGCGTTCATCCCCAATTTGCTCAGGAAGGCTCCAGAACTCGCTTCCCACTCGGTATCCCTAGGGTGGGAAACAAGGCTCCCACTGACTGTTGTGGATAATGGTGCAGCTACCTGCTATTTTCAGAGGCACTCAAAGCTAAAAAGAAGAGGTCTAACCCTGACTATATAAGCATTTTAAAAGTCTATGAATTATCCATTTCTGCTGAGGAAGCCAAAATTTCTATCAGGCTGCTGTCAAAGATGAACTTTCTTCTATCTAGTGCACATGAAGGTTGAATGATATTAAAATAAAGCCTCACACAAATGCAAATTCTTTGACAGTGCTATAAATGTGAAAAAAAAATTAACATGATACTCCCATAACCCTCCTGTCTTACCCATGCCCTTTTCTCCATGGCAATCACTAAAATCCAAGCCTGAAGCTATCAGATATTTCTGCCCCTGGAACAACAATTGTGACACGTTCCCATGCCACTTCCCAGGGCACAACAGTCTTTAGTGAGAACCAAGAAATGCCACTTGCTCATCACCACTTTCCCCTGGCTGGTATAGATAGCACAATTCAGGTTTTTATTTTTCATGTCCCTGAAAGCTCTGCTGAGACACCAAGCTGAGGGATTCAGAGTGGCTTTGATAAACATCTCCTGACAGCACTTCAGAGACTGACTTAGAAGAGTGTCTGTGCTGTGTGGCAAGAGCAGCACAATCAGGACACACAGGAAGTGGGGCTCTCACCTTTCCAGGAAACAGGGCAGGGAGACTCCGGTCAATGAGGTCACGTTCTTCCTGGATTTGCCTGTAATTGTCTGACATGTTCATCAGCAATTCATTCTCTGGCTTGTGAAGAATTTCTATAAATAAAAAACCATCACATCATTGGTGCTGCACTTCTGGGCACACCCTTTGCCACTGTTATTGTTCATCTGTAACCCACTTACACGGTTTCCTGCCAAATCCACTGCCCTCTCCCCAGCCAGAGCCACCAGCACACCTTTCCACAACATCCAGAGCCAACAGCATGAGCAGTGTGGGAGCTCTGAGAACATGGAATTAGACTGCAGTGGCAATGGGATTAACCCTGGTGGGCAATGACTACTGCAATTTGGGGTGGGGACATCAAACTTCTCCACCTGCACACAGAATTTCATAAAATGAGACCTCCTTAGCTTTTCTCACCTCCTAGGTGTTTTTCCTGCTTTTTCCTCATTGCCATATGATGGCTCCAGTTCTGGAAAGCTTTGTGCTCTGCTAGTTGGGCCTGATGTGCCTTTGCTTTCTCCTCTCCTCCATGTTCCTCTTCTAAAGCTGCTGCAGTAACATCTGTATGAGGAACCTTAATAGCATCTGCTAGCTGATGAGAAATGAAACATTAAATGGACCTCTCCATGCACCAGAACAGGAATGGGAGAGGGGAGAATTCTTCAGATTGACCACAATGTTACATTAGCAATCTGAGAGGAAGGAACCCAGGGCAGTGGGGACACACTAAGATACAATGGAAGTGTTTATCTGAGTAATGAGACTCCAGCAATGGCATTGCTGCAACACCAGTTCTTCCCCGACACCATCAGCAGGGCACAAAGGGAAGAGGAAGCCTGTGTAATTGTTCCTTCCATGACCTGGTCCTGCACACAGGACTCCAAAACCTGCTGGTGCAGTTTCTCCAAAGGCAACCCTCCCTGAGAGTGTGATGAGGCTGGGAAAACCACACCTCAGGCCTGCCCTGCTCCTGATAGGTGCTGGAAAGCATCGAAAGGTACTGCAGGCACCACACTCTACCTCTGGAAAAGTTCTATGCAGAACCATTTTCCTAACTCTGCAAACCAACCTGAGTGTTTCTTTTCGCCAAGGCTTCCATCCTTAACTCCTGGAGACTCCCCAAAATGTGATGAGGGAGGATCTCTTCACAGCCATCATCAAACTGTCTTGATCCTACAACACACATATAAAAATACCCAACCCCAGAAGCGGGTCACTAAAGTTTGGCTTAGCAAAACCAAAACCCACAGGTAAGATGTGAAGTTGAACCCTACCAGGAAAAGTCAGTGGTCCCCTGGGTGCCTTGGGGGGAACAGGATGTGCTACAAGATGTGCCACCTCCTTGGGTCGGTATTTTCGGACAAGGTAATTCTTCCGAACTGGAATTCTCCCAGCATCACGGGCAAGGCGTGGAGCATGAAGCTTCAGGAAGTAAACAGTCACAGTGCAGTTAGGTACACACTGACTCACCTTTATTCCATCTGATCCTTTTAGGATATGCACAGTAGTCATATCAGTACACTTCCTGTAAGGGTGCTGCGAGGCCTGGATAGGGACTTTTCACATGGACATGTAACAACAAGACAAGGAAGGAATGGATTCAAAGTAGACAAAGAAGAGTAAGTTTAGATTACACATTAGGAAAAATTCTTCTCTGCGAAGGTAGTGAGGCCCTGGCACAGGTTACCCAGAGAAGCTGTGGCTGCCCCATCCCTGGAGGTGTCCAAGGCCAGGGTGGATGGGGATTGGAAAATCTTGGAATAGTGGAAGGTGTCCCTGTCCATAGCAGGGGGAGTGGAAATAGAGTTTTAAGGTTCTTAAGTTTTAAGGTTCTTTCCAAGCCAAATCTTCTATGATTCTTCCCCTACAAGACACCTTACACAGCTGTGCAGATACCAACTCAGTTACTGTCTTACTCCTCTGGATCTTGCTTTATAACAGGGGCACAAAAGGAGAGTTTTACATCACTTTCCAGAAGAGATTTCTGCTTCTGTGTCACTCAAATGCTTCCACTCACACACTGTGATCTGAGTTTTGGAAGGAAAGCCATGAGAGCTACCAAACAATTTACAGGTCTTATTAGATCAGAAAGTTGAAGATGTAATTTTGAAGATGCAGATGACTTATTCTTCCATTTGAAAGGACTCTATAGGCACTTATAATCCTTTACTTTTAGCAACTGAACCTGATAAGCTGACATTTTATCACAATAAAAAACCTGACAGACAAAACAGCATAAGAACTCAGCTGCAGGAGTGACTTTTGGCTTAAGTAAATGGGCAGCACCCTCGGTTAAACACCCAACAGGAGAAAGTCTGTTAAGGCAGCTGTTTCTAGCAGTAAAAGTACTCATACATACTTTCTCCAGGTCCTCCGCCTTAATTTCAAGTGCCTGGATGTCCTCTCCTTGCAGAATATATGAAACAAGCTCAGGCTCAGGCTCAGGCTCAGGCTCAGGCTCAGGCTCAGGCTCTTGCTCTTCTACAGTTGTTGAACAGGGTTGTTCAAAAGTCTTTTCCTTCCTGCCTAAAAAAACAGATGAAGAGACTTCTTCAGTCTCCCAAAAGGACCATATTCCTCTCAGGCTGGTTAATGATTTCCACCTGAACTATGTTTTGGGATTATTTCTCTTTAAGGCTGCAACGAACAATAAATTCAGCATTTCTTGTAATTGAAAGAGTGAACCTCTGAGAAGCTGCAAAGACCAAAGTGGGTCAAGTAGGAGTGAATTGTCTCACACTTTATTCAGATAAAAGACAACGGTAAGATAAATGCAAATAAATACAGATCCCTGCAGGTGGAACAACGCATTCCTGGGAAGTTTCCAACTCTAGCTGCAAGTACAAGCACACATTCCCTGCGCTCACCCAGCACGACTCGGATAACAAAACACGGGGTTTCAAAAGCTGCTCGGTGGCACAACAGCTCTGAAATACCAAACGGGTGCGGGGCAGCTCCTCCGGCACCTGCGGGCCAAGCCGAACTCCGGGGATCCCACCAGCGACTGTTCCCCCTTAACCTGCGGGCCTCTCCCGGTGGGACCTGCTGCTTTTAAAACCAAAACCACCAGAATAATGACAGGAGGTCACTGGCGGGGGAAGGGGCTGGTTCCGACCGCTTCAACCGCGGCCCAACCGAGGCCGCAGGCCCGGCCTGACCCGGCCCAGC
>NW_005054370.1:3216814-3219185 GCF_000277835.1 Geospiza fortis | reverse complement strand
CAGCACCCGCTGCAGCTGCCAGAGCAGGTCGGGCAGCAGCGAGTCCAGCACGGCCAGGCCGGCCCAGGGGCACCGCAGGCCACGGGGAAAGAGGTGGTGGTGAGAGCCCCTGCCCCAGGGAGACCCCCGGCCCTGCCCACAGCTCCCGGGGCTCACCCGCTGTCCAGGACAAGCCAGCCCTCTTGCTGCAGTGCCCGAGCCTCCCCCGGCTCCCCAAACACGGCCTGCAGGCTGAGCTGAGGAGAGAAATGCCCCCAGCGCTGTGTGCCCAGGGCAAGAGAAGGGTGTTAGTGATGGGGCATCCACATCCCAGTACCCGAAAGGGCTGCAGGAGAGCTGAAGAGGGGCTTTGAAGAAGGGAATGGAGTGACAGGAAAAGGGATGAATGGAAAGGGCAGATTTGGATTAGATATTGGGAAGAGATTCTCCTGTGAGGGTGGTGAGGCCCTGACACAGGTTGCCCAGAGAAGCTGTGGATGCCACATCCCTGGAAATGTTCAAGGCCAGGTTTGACAGGGCTCAGAGCAACCTGGTCTAGTGGAAGGTGTCCCTGCCCACAACAGGAGGTGGAATGAGATGGGCCTTAAGGTGCCACCCAATCCAAACCATTCTATGATTAGCACTGGGTCGATGTGGGGTGTCCCCACAGATGGCTTCTCACCTCATGTGTGATGCCTTCATCCATGCGCAGTCCCAGGGTGAGCAGCTCCTCCAGCCTGTGGGGACACAGAGAGCTGTGAGGCAGCACAGACAGGGAGGGGGCACGGGGGGGGACCCCAGTACTCACTGCTCCAGCGGGCTCAGCACCGCCCGACTCCTGGTGCCGTGTCCCTGGCTCTGCACCTCCCGCATCCAGGCGACAGGCTCCAGGGTCTGCACACGAGCTTCCCGGCTGCAGCCGCCCTCAGCCCGCAGCACGAAGCGCCCGTGTGCCCCTGCAGCAGCCCGGTAGGGGGACAACGGAGTCCACGGGGCACATAGCCACACACTCCCCAACACACTGGCCCCCCATCACCCCCTTACCTGGCCCCACACCGATGTACTGCTCAGCCCGCCAGTATGAGAGGTTGTGGGTGCTGAGGGCGCCCTGGGGGAGAGCCCTGGGGTGAGAGGAGTGGCTGAGCCTGCTGGGGGGACCAACATGACATTGGGGTACACAGCATGGGGGGCATCCCACCTTCCGCGCAAAATTGGAGACCTCATAGTGGCGGAAGCCGGCAGCCACCAGCACATTCCGGGCCGTCTGGTACATGTCAGCCAGCAGATCCTGGGGGGGTGCGGGCAGGGCCCCGCCCCTGACCTGTGCGGCCAGCGCTGTGCCCCGCTCCAACGTCAGCTGGTACAGGGAGATGTGGTCGTCACAGAGCCTCAGGGTTGCCTCCAGCCGCTGGGCCCAGGCGTCCCGGCTCTGTCCCGGCAGCCCAAACAGGAGGTCGATGGAGGTTCGGCCAGGGAAGAGCCCCCGAGCCGCTTCCACAGCCTTCCGTGCCTCTGCCGCTGTGTGCTCCCGGCCCAGCATCCTCAGCTCGGTGTCATCCAGCGACTGCGGGGGGAGCACGGTGACCATGGGGTCACGGGGGGCTGCAGCGGCTATGGCGGGGAGAGCCCCTCTCACCTGCACGCCGATGGAGAGACGGTTGACCCCAGCTGCTCTGAAGCCGTCAAGGGCAGATGCGCTGGTGGAGCTGGGGTTGGCCTCCAGCGTGACCTCAGCACCAGCCGGAAGGTGGGCAGCCCCCGCCACGGCCTCCAACACTGCCGCAACAGTGCCGGGGCTGGCCAGGCTGGGGGTGCCCCCGCCGAAGAAGACGGAGGTGACGCTGTGGGGCAGAGGGTGGGAAGCTGCAGGTGGGCACGGAAGGGCCCAGCGCTCCCCCTGAGCCCACGCTGTGCACCCACCTGTGCACCTGGCTGAGGCGGAGCAGGGTCTGTGCCTCCCGCACCAGGCAGGCGCGCACGGCCGCCTCGTCCACCGCCGGCACCACGTACGTGTTGAAGTTGCAGTAGGAGCAGCGCTTGCGGCAGTAGGGCCACTGCGGGCACGGGGCGTGTGGGGGACGGCCATGCCCTCATCCCTAGCCACTCCATTTCGAGGGGGGACACCCCCAGCCCAGTGCATGGACCTCAGTGCCCCCCACCTGCCCCACAAGGCACACGACCCACAGGTGTGACCCTTCATGTGCACGGCTCGAGGACCCATCAGTTCAGGCTAGCCCCATGACATGTTCAAGGCTGGGCTCTCCCCGATGTGTCTAAGCCCCGGGGTCCCACATGCACCCACGTGTGAGTGAGCCCCAGGGAGCCACATTCACCTTCCACCTGCGCCAGCCCCGCGCCCCTCAAGGAGTACAAGCCCCAGGACCCACGTGGG
>NW_005054370.1:3178446-3216602 GCF_000277835.1 Geospiza fortis | reverse complement strand
GATCGGGGGCAAAGCCCTTCGCTCCCGAAGGAGCTGTGTGGGATATGCTCGCTGTGAATGACGGGGGTGCTGCGGTCAGTGTCCTCCCCGGAGCCGGGAATGCAGGAGTCAGTGTCCTCTCCCGGTGCTGGGGATGCCAGGGCCAGTGTCCTCCCTCGGTGTCCTCCCCACATGCACGGTCCGAACGAGGTTTGGGACCTGCCCCCGCATCCTTCCTCGGCTGCTCCTCGGGGCCGACAGGGGTTTTCCGGAGTTTCGGCGGAGGAAGGTGGCCTGTCCCCACTCAGAGTTGTGCAAACCCGCAGCTGACGAACCCCGACGTCAGTAGTTGTCTCTATTAATAGTCACGAGGAACTCTGAAATGCCCATGACAAAGGCTGGGATTGCAGATTCCTGTTCCCAGGTCAGTAACGCGTATTTCGGTGTAAAACACCCCTGATGTAACCTTCCCTCTCCGGGGAGATTCCGGGCAGGCAGCGAGGACTATAAGAGTGGGATTCAGGCACGGGCAGGGCAGAAGCCATGGAGCGAGCCTGGAGCACTGCACACACCGAGACTGCACTGGCAGCCAAAATGACCAGCTCTTCCTCTTCCTTGAGTATTTACAGCCGGGGATGCATAATCCCAGGGGTTGGGAAGGGGCAGGACGAACTGCGGGAGGTGTCCTGGCTGGCGAGGGGTGGATACGCTCTGGGGAAGGCATGGGATGGTAGGGAAGGCTTCCCTGGGACCAGGCTCAGCCAGGGCTCATACCCATGGATGGTGCTGCCCCACTCCCAGAACAGGAGCAGGAGTGGGGTGACAGGGACTGTTCCCCCTGTGCTGGCTCTGACGAGGACCCACTGGTTTTCTTAGCAGTGTGTCTGTCCTCACCAGCCAGGGCTGGTAGCACTGGTATTTCTTATTCACTGCCCTCATCTATACCGAGTACATGGGGCACCTGTGGGCAGGGTAGGGGTTGTGCCAAGTGTGGAGGTACTGATCAGGGAGGGGAGGAGAAGCTCCACTCACTGCAGGCCTGTCCTGCACCTGGGTTAGTGCTGTGGGAAGCAAAAGAAGGTAAACAGTCCTTCCCTAGACATCAGTCACAGAGGCCCTCTGTGTCCCCAAGGTCCCTGGCTACAGCTCCTGTCATGCAGGTAAAAGTTCTTCCTTCAGGAAGGAAGGTGACAGAGGTAACCAGGAAAGGGAGGAGACCTGAGTGAAATGTGGAAGGATCAGTGCTGAAACCAGCCCCATGAGCAGTGTGGGAGCAGGAGAGGAACTTGCTGGAAAGACAGTGTACAAAAGATGGACACAAACCATCCATATCTTTTTCTTTCAGAGTGCAGACGTGGACAGGGAACATGGCCCTGCTGTCTGCTTCCATGGGTAGAGCCCACAGTCCAGCTGTGAGATAAAGGATTGAGACCTCGCTGACGCTTCTTTCTCCCTGTTGCACCACTGCCCTCCACCCACTGGAGGAAGCTGCAGCATGGAGGGGGTCCAGCTTCAGCTCTTCGGGGAAAGGAAGTGGGAGGGAGACAGCAGGAGGTCAGCAAGAGTTGGCAGCAACATTATCTGCTTTCCAGCTGGGGTGGGACACTTCTGCTGGCAAAGAGGAGCTCTGCCATCCCTCTTCTCACAGGAGTGTTTCATGGTTGGGAGGTACCAAATAACTCCCGTAAAATGCTGTCCCAGGTATGCTCTGCTTCATGCTGCCGATGGGACAAGAATTTTGGTATTTCTGCAATAGCCTTACTGTCTGTCTTGTCCAAAACAACAAAATAAACAAAGCCATGTCTACCTTGGAGAAGGTTTTTTTTTTGGGGAAACACCTGGGGGAGGTGTGGGAACAGAGTGAGCTTTTCCAGCCAGTTTTAGAGAGCCCCAATGCAAAGTCTCATTCTCTGAAACCCCTGCCCCTCATTTCAAGTTCAGTTGCTCTTAAATAACCCAGGAGTCTCACAGCATCCAAGAAGAAAAGGCATCACCTATCCTGGGAAGCCAGTCCAGGGCATTTGGACTTAAGAGTGTCGGTAAAATACCCACCAGCATATGTTCAGCTCGTGTGAAATGGCTGCAGCCAAGCTGCTCACAGACACTCAACAATTTTAAATCTTCATAAGGTCTTTCAGTAACTGGACAGAATTCCACAAATGAGCATCCCTTCCTCACACCACAGTATTTCTGTTGGCAAAGAAACAAGCCCAACTGGGGAAAAAGGCGCTCTGTTTTATTGACTAGAAGTGCCATCAGCCTGATGTCAGGGAAAACCTCCATTGCGTAGCCCAAGGCACAGGTGAAAACCAGACTCAGAGCTGACTGAAATGGGGCTGATTTATCCTGCTTTTTGCTCTGCCTTCCCAGTCTCAGAGCTGCAAGTGCTTCTCCATCTGCTCCTTCAACTTGTATTTCTGAATCTGGAATAGAGGGCAGAGAGCAGGGAGAGAGACTCAGAGAAGAGCTGGGACAGAATGCCAGGGCTCCTGCCCTGCCCCAGCCCCCTCTTACCTTGCCTGAGACAGTGAGTGGGTACTGGCTCACAAACACAACATAACGTGGGATCTTGAAATGCGAGATCTGGGAAGAGAAAAACTAGGGCTGCACAACCTGAGAGGAACAGCCTGGCACTGCCAGGGCTGGGTCCCCCAGTGCTCTAAATCCATGGGCTTTCATCCACCAGTCCCCAGCAGCCACTGGGTGTACTGGTCCAGAAGGAGACTGAGGACTGGGAACCCACCTTCCCTTTGCAGAAAGCTTTAATCTCTTCCTTGGTGCAGTCCTGCCCAGCCCGCAGTCGGATGCAGGCACAGATCTCTTCTCCCATCCTTGAATCCTTCACACCAACCACCTGGGTTGGGAGAGATGGACAGTGTGACCCTTGGGGATGTCCCTGGCCTCCCACAGGGTCTGTGTGCTGGCCCATGGTGTGTACCCTGACTCCATACCACAGGGTGCTGGAGCACTGTGGATGCAACACAGACCTGTCATCATCCCTCTGCTTCCAAAAAAATGGGGCAAGAGGTTTCACAAACAACAAGGAGACTTGGTAGGCTGCCATGAGTGCTTCGGCATCTCCAGATGGAATGGCAGGGGAAGGATGAGGTTGAATTACAGCATTATTTAAAACCCTTATAATCACAGATCTTAGTGGGCCTCTGCCTGTGACACCAGGAAATGGGCTTCCCAAGCCTGAGCTCTCTCCAAAGTTTGCTCCCCCTATTCCACAAGAATCCTACTGTCATTCTCTGCCTTGAACCATTATCTCCAACTGCTAGAGACACGTTGATCCTTTTGAGTCCAGAGCAGTGACATAAAGCCCTAGAAACCACACAAACAGGGCTGGTTTGCAACCCATCTGCACTGAGACTGTTCCAAAGAGAGATGCTCGCCTGGCACAGGCAGAACTCTGACTAAATAAGCAGTTTATTTATGGGGAAACTTGTCTGGCACAAAACCTGGAGGAGAACAATCCCAGCAGACACAGAGCAGCTGCTCAGTCCTGGAAATCTTTGCTATCTTGCAAAGGAGTGAAACTAAGTCTCACTCCTCATCTCCAGGGGCTTGTTGGAAGAGTCTTTCTGGATGTCAGAGTTGAGCAATTATCAGTAAAAACTGTCCTTCCAGACTGCTTTCTGAGTAAGAATTTCAGAGGGAGTCATGAAATGGACAGGCAGTTTAAAACTGAAGAATGACAAGCATTTTGCAGACATGCAGCTGGAACACAAGGGGATTGCCACAATCCATATGTCCCATGCCCCTTCCATCCCATGAGACTCTCCCTCCTCCTTGCTTACCAATATTACATGGAATTTGATGCTGAAAACAGGGAAAGACAACCAGGTTCCAAGCAGCAATCCCAGAAGCTTTATGTACAAGATTCCCAAAACCAGATTCTCACTCACCCCACCTCCTTCCACTCACCTGGACCTCCTCAGCCTTGGGATGGGTGTGGAGGAACTGCTCAAGTTCTGCCGGATAGATGTTTTCTCCTCCCCGAATAATCATGTCTTTGCAACGCCCTACAATTTTGCAGTAGCCATGCTCATTCAGCACCCCAATGTCCCTGAAATGACAACGCCCTTCTAGTCCTGTCCCAGCTGGGTGGAAGAATGGCTGATGCTCCCACCCAGCCAGGGTAGTATCAGAGGATAACGGCTGAGATGCCACCTGAGCACATGGAAGAGATCAAAGAGCTCCTGTTACAGAAACTGGCAGCCTCCACACAAGCTCCAGGGTTTAGGGGGGAGGAAATGCCTGGCCCTGCCCTGTACCCCTACAATCCCTCCAAGCACAAGTGGCCAGTGACAATCCCCCTCTCCAGGGACACTCAGCACCAAGGGCTCTGTGCTAAAAGCAGTTCTAAGTGTCACAGACAGATCAGAGGGATAAACTGTGACAGTTTTCTCTATGCTGGAAATCCCAGCCAAGCACTCCTATACACACCCATGCATCCTCATCCAGTGCCACCCTGTGGGACCATCTGGGAGAAGTTCTCAGACTCACCCTGTCTTGTACCACCTCTCAGCAGTGATCACTTCACTTGTCTTGGCAGGGTCATTCCAGTAGCCCAGCATGACACAGTAGCCACGGATCTGAAGCTCCCCAGGAGTGTTCAGAGGCACAGATTGCCCTGTTTCTGGATCCTCAATTTTTGCCTGGAAGAGAAGAAGGGCTTAGTTGGACATCAGCACCAGACAGTGAGGATGGAGTGAGGTCTGCTGCTGGCAGAGCACCTGGAGCACGTGGGAAAGGTCATGGTCACCTCCGTGTGGGGAAAGATGTATCCCACAGTCTCAGTTCTCTGCTTGATGCTGTCATTGGGGAACCCCATGAAGGTGACAGGGCTGTTTTCTGTGGTCCCATAGGCAACCTGCAAACACAGGAGATGAAATGTCTCAGGGGGAAAGGGGACCACATGACTTCAGACACAGGAAAGACAAAGCTGGTCATGACTGCAGGCAAGAGTGGGGTGTGAGGAGGATGTTCTCCCAAGCCACTCAGGTGACAGGAAGTCCTGCTCTGCTGGCTATGGATGGGGCCCTCCAGACACTTCTGCCAGAGAGTCTTGGAGAAACAGGAGTTAAAGCATCACTGCACCTGCCTGCCATGGCCTTCTTCATCTCCTTCACAATACTCCTGACCCCATCAACCACAACACTTGGGGTGTCATGTACTTTTGACACCCCAACTGCTATTCTTGGAGCGCTCACCGCGCTCTTTTTCAACCCTTGTTTCTCCAAGCCCTGTCCCGTACCATCTCTGCCAGACATTGACTTTGCCTTGGTGCCCTTGCAGTCAAGGTATTGAGTTCACCTTGCATCTCCAATAACTCAGGGAACATAGAACATCACTTTGGAAAAACCCTGGAGCCAGCAGCAGACTTCTGTGGGAAACAGTGTGTCCTGCAGCATGGCTGCTTGCTTCAGATCCTTTTGCAGACATCAGCCCCTGTAATCCTTGTAAGGCATCACGAGGCTGCTCAACACTTGGCACAGCTGCCCTTACAGACCCAAAGCCTCACAGCAGGACAAAAGCTTCTTGCTGCTAAACCTCCCTCACAGCTAATCCCTATGGCAGGCTCTGAGCCACCTCAGCTGAAGGTCACTTCTCCTCAGAGGAAAATTCCAGTGCTTTATGCCCAGCTCAGTGGCCAGGCTGAGGCAGCAGGAGCTGCACAGGAGGCGCCCTGAGAAGCTCTGAGCTGCACCAATAGCACCATTGCTAGGATTGCTGCTACATCTTCAGCTCTTGGGAACTGTGTTTCAGCAGTGGGAGCTGCTGGAGCACTGCTCTGGTGTCTCTGACCCACTCAGAGTAACGTCATCCCAGTAACGTCACTGGTGGCTGCTTTGCTGGGAGAGCATGGCTGTGAAAGGGCTGGTGTGGGAGGTATTTCCTCATTTCTCCTGCAGTTCTCCAGACTGACACATGAGCAGCTCTCACCCCCAAATTGCCCTGGCACCCAGATCTGGTCAGTTCCTTCAGAGTAAATGCCCAGGTGTGCCTACATGGTCATGGTGCTCACCCAACTCCAGACACTTTGCCCCAAATTAATGTGGAGCTTTGCAAAGGACTATGATGAAGCATGTGAACAAGGATGAAAATATTGTGAATGAGCTGAAGACAACACTGGTATGGGGTACAACAGTGTGTAATAACCCTGGAGCACTTGGCACTTTCCACTGCTTGGAGCTGCTGCAGGATCTCATGTTGGGCACAGTCTGGCACAACGGCTGATGCTCTTGTTGACTGCACCAGGGTCAGCATGAATCCAAGCTGGAGCCTGCTTTTATCCAGGAATCTGGAGGAGAACTTCTCCAGGATGCTGCAGGGACCATCTGGTGCAAACTGCTCTGCTTGGAGCCTGGCAGCCCCCAAGGAGCAACTGTGAATAGGCTTCTGCTCCCAGACACAAGGACAACTTCCCAGCTGGATGCAAACCCACAGCGTCTCATGCTCAGACTGGATTTCTCCCCCACCCACTAATACGAGTCCTGTGGCTGGATCAAATGACTGACCAGACCCAAATCCGAGACCTTAGACACTTATTAAAAATCCCAGTGCCTTTGTTTTTTTGTTTTACTCTGCTGGATGAATTGCAGTGTTGGTCCCAGGATCCCAGCCAAGCCCTGAGTCAATCCTTGCTGCCTCTCCGGGTCTCTCCAGCAGTTTAATTGGATGCAGGAGCTGCAGCTCCCTGGCAGGATGATGCTGTGAGTTCTGTGGCTCACCAGGCTCCTCCAGATGCCTAGCACTGTGCCCTATACCCCAAACACCAGCTATTGATGCCCTGGCCTGTGGCTTGTCCCCATAAACACCCTCACACCCTCAGAAATGGGCTTCCCAACTGGTTCAGAGGGCAACACAGGTCTGAACCTCCAGCCCCTCATCTGCTTCCCAATTACTGCCTTCCCCTGCCTACACCAGCACACCACTCTGTAGCCAGATACCAGGATGTTGCTCCAGATGTTATTTCCAAGATGTTATTTCTCTCTTAGGATGGTTATCCACAGCTGTATTCCTGGGATGGAGGCAGGCAATGGAGCAAACCCTTGTGCCAGCACAGCTGTCTTCCCAGCCCTTATCTGACACGTGGACCATCCAACATGTCCATTGTCAGCAGCAGATGAAACAACACTTCCACGAAACTCCACACACCAATTTAAACTTGGAGATATCCATGAAGATTCCAAGCCTTCATAACCCAAAGGGACAATTAACATCATTCAGCCTTGTCATCTGGTGTAATTCAGTCCAGAAAACCTCACCCAATAATTTCAGCATCAGCTCCATAATTTCCACTGGAGCTGTATATGGTGTCAAAGCAGAGCTTTCCAGAGGCAAAGATTCCAGCTTGGACCCTTGGCTTCAAGAGGAGCTACAAGAATACAAAATATAATTGACCTCAAAGCCTTTTTTTACTGTAGGACCACAAGTGACACCCCAACAGCCAGATCAGTCCTGCCCTCAATGATGACAAAGACAGCTCCAAAACAAACTGCTGCCTAACTTGCTCCTACCAACAAGAGATTCATTCTTTGTGAATCCCAAGCCTCTGTATAAACCAGGAATAAAAGGAACATCTTAGCAGAACTGTGTTTTTTAAAGCACATTTCCCAAACATTTCCTGCTAGTGCTGTTCAAATACTGGTCACTGTGGAACAGGCAAAACAGCCTGAAGAGGGAAGCGTCTAAAAATTAAAAATAAAGTAAGAACAATCAGACTTCAGTCTCTTTAGTAAACATTTGGGAGGCAAGTTGACCTGGTGGGGACTGTGGGGACTCTGAAGACCCTGGGTTTTTCCCAACTGTGCTGCTTATTTACTGCATAACTTGGCAGAAGCCACATCAGCCCTCTGCTCCTTGGTTTTCCCTGGCATTCAACAGCAATAAAAACACCCAGTGTCCTCCACATTTAACTGCTGCTGAAAGGCTGTAATGAAAAGGCTGGGGTTTTAACCACCAGTACCCCAAGTGGGTTATACTGGGTGGGACTGGAGCAGAAGGTCAGGGCTGCAGAAAGGCATGAGTTCCTTGGAGGACACCCTACCCTGGACCTGAGCACTGCTCAGGGAACATCTTCATACTCCTCGTCACCACCCTCCAGTAGTGCCACGCTGGAAGATGATGATGGCAGGGCTTGAACTGCCAAACTAAAGCCTACAGAAATTGAGCTCTGCTGGAGACAATATTGGCCTCAGAAAAAATGCAGCAAATTGAATGTGAAATAATAGGGATTTTCAGACTTCAAAGAGGGCATCATGAACAACAGAAAGCAGACTGGCAACCCAAGAGATGTGTTCAGGGACTTCTAAGAGGCCCTTTGACCCGCTCTCAGTGTAACATGCTGGATGGATTTAATTATCCCTAAACCTATGCCGAGTGCGTCTGTCTTGGATATCTCCCCCTGAGTCAACCCCATCCCTTCCCATCACAGCCAGCTCCAAATCATTCTCAACTGAGCAAGAACCTTCCCTCACTCAGCTGCTCATTGCCAAGATCACCCTAAATTTTCTGTCCCCTGGGGACATGCGTCTCCTTGCTTTGGAGATATCCCACTATCCCCAGTTGTATTGGAATATTCCTGAACCTTCAGGTCAACTTTGCTGCTGCTGCAAAAAACAACTTCTGATCACATCCAGCCTGTGTCACACTGAGATCTCATTTCCTTCCCCAGCAACAGTACCATCTTTGTGTCAAAAACATCAGGACACAAACAAACAAGTCTTGCAGGACAAATCTCTAAGGGTGGCCACCCTGTTGACATCTCTCCACCAAGAGAGCTGCCAGACAGTCCCAGTTTCAATGGGGCTTTAAAGAGATCCCAGAAGTATTAGGTGCCCAAAGCACCTTCCCTGTGCTGTGGCACGCAACGGCTTTGCCTCAGGAGGAGACCGAAAGGACAACCCAGTGTGCCCAGGCTGAGACTGCACTAGGAATGAATCTCCTGTTATTGCCCAGTGAGGACAAGCTGCTCCTCGTGGTCTTGAGTTAAAGCTGCCTCTCTTCTCTCCAGGCCAAGCAGAAGCCTTGAGGCTTGGAAGTGTTTCCCCCTTCCTGCCAGCAGTGCAGAAGTGCTGCCCAGTGGCAACCAGCAAAGACATGGGCAGTTACTGGTTTATCCACAGTGTGATAAAAGGTCTTTGCTGGGCAATTAACCCCATCCTCCCTAGTGCTGATGCCAATGCACTTGGGAAAAGTGAAAATAAAATTAAAAAGTGAGAGGAAATGTACAAAGGTCACATGAAGGTAGAAAACCACTGGTTTGGAGGTATCAGGATACTATTGGACAAGGAAACTCAGCAAAAATCTAGGGGCAAAGATAACACCCCTATGGATTTGGAGACCTCAGCTGCGACCAAACACATGGCTGGAAGTCTGGAATCTTGTTATTTCCATGAGGCATTTTAAATGTTCTCACAGCCCATTTCCACAGCTACAGAAACCACCTACTCATCAGATCTCCCCAAAACAAGGTGGGGTGGGATGGGGAGGCCGAGGACAAGCAGAAATATTGTCACCACATGAAGCCCATTTTCCATTTTGAGAACAGCGGGGACTAATGGCTGGGGAACATTCGGGAAAGTCAGAAGTCTTGTATGGATCAGTGGTGCTCCACAAGGGAAGAAGGCTCTGCAAACCAGGACAAGAGTCCTGGCTAGAGCAGTGGGATGCTAGGGAACATCTGGTGCCTTGCAGGGTGGACACAGCAGGGCTGGGAGAGGCTGTAAGGGCTGGGTGAGCTTCACAGGAGAGGCCAAGAGCCTCATCCAGCAGCTGCTGGAATCAGCAGAAGGGAAGGGTGGGTGGACATCAATGGGGAGCCAAACTGGCAACAGATCAATGGGTGGAGGCCATGCTACAGTGGAAGAAAACCATCAGAAGAAAGGAGGTAGACCCACCATCACCTCCTCCAGCTCAACAAGCAGCCTACAAACTGCAGTGATGGGACTCTTCAAGAATTTAAAATTAAAATGGCAATTCAGGTCTGAACTCAGAACCCTGGATGCTACTGCTGGGACAGGAGCTGCCTAGAAGAGAGGGGAACTCAAGAAAACCCCTGGAACTTCCCTTTGCCCATCCACCACAGCTCCTCAAACACTGTCTGGAGTGTACTCTGCCCTTGGGACAAATCCATGGGACACTGCTGAACTTGCACCTTCTCCCACCCTGCCCCCAACCCTGTGCCAGGGGCTCAGCTCCACAAGAGCTGGGACATTCCTGGACACCCCTAGAAGATGCCTGAGCCCCCACCTTCAGCCAAAAAGAGGAGGGCTGCACCCCAAGGCCAGCTACACTGGTGCCAGTCCAAGAAGGTGATTGCAAGTCTACACTGTCACAGGAAACCAGATCTGGAGTCCCTAAAAGCTACAGAATCAGGCTTAAAAGAGCAATGGACTATTTTAACTATGGAGCTGTCTTGATATGCCAGAACTTTCATAATTATAAAAATAAAGGTTAAACATGGAAAATACTATCTCCAGTATGGTATCAAACCAGGTCGGACCTGCAACATCAAAGAAACACCCCAAATCTATATTTATACTGCTTCAAAAACAGTATTTATTTGTTTAGCCCACAACACCTCTAAGAAGGAGAGGAGGGGAGTCCAGCATCTGCAAATCACCAGGAATGTTTGCAGAACTGTTAATCAATTAAGAAAGAGAGGTGGCAGGATAATCCTGCCTCTTCTGCAATGTCCTTGCAGTGCTGGTCCCAGGGGACATGTGAGGTAGGAGCTGGCCAGGACTCAGCTCCCCTTGACTGCGGCACAGGGACACCAACACTGCTCCATTGTCACCTGCAGATGCCAACCACCCACGAGTGGGACCCAGGCAGGCTTTTGAGGATGGCTGGACATTTGCTGGCCAGTTAAGGGTGTGGGAAGAGCAGAGCTGTCTAGTGAGCAGCTCAAAACACAACCTGGAGCCAGGGGAGAGGTGCCAGCTGTGGCAGATGCCAAACAGCTCCCACCGCAGGAATGTGCTTGCCGAGGCATGGAAATCAAAAAATACTAAGGGAAAGAACTTCCTTTTATTCACTACTTGAGTCTGGAGAAATGGATCTGAGGAGCAGACACCTTTCTCCCCAATAATAACCTGGCATCCACCTAAACTATACTTCAGGATCAGGACTGGCAGGAGTGCTGAAGTAGGGACAGCCTCCCACGTCACACCAGCATTGTGGCAGCTATGTCCCAGCATTTTCACAAGGAAGCTACACTTCACTGGTGTCCACAGCCACAGCACACACATCCCTGCAGGGAGAGAGTGTCTCTGTCCCCCTAGATATGCAGTTTCAGCCAGCAAACATAAAAAGGTACAAGAAAGTGAGAGGAAGAAAGAGAAGGAGGTTTTATGTTTGAGCAGTTTAACCTTTGAAAAGGGTCTTGTTCCAGAAATATACATGGGTACAATGTATTTATGGATGGGGTTTGCAAGGCCCTCACCAGCTTTTTGCTCCAACCTGATCCACACTGGCCAAAATCTCTGTAGAAGCAGTAAGCTGTCAGATGACTTTTTTTTTGCAAGGGGAAATTAAAGTATCAGACTCTCAGCAAAGGAGCACAGATTCAGTCCCCAGATTCAGAGTCCAGCAGAAACAGACAGGGTTTTAAATATCACCCACCAGTTGCTCTTGCACAGAGTAACATAACTGCAGGATTTGTTAATCAAAGGATTACAGTGAAAATTAAAGTGGTTGAACCTGCTCAGAGAGAAAAAATAAAATCAATTATTAGATAGAAGATGATGCTTTAAAGGTGATTTTTTTTCTTTTCCAATCATTCCCCCAGCTCCCTGCCTGAGCTTTATGAGCAGTGCACACTCAGGAGCATCCTCAGAATCATGGAACAGCAAACTGAAGAGGCAAAGACGGAAAACATAGAAGGTTCTATCTATCTCTTGCTTCTCTGTCTCAAAGGTCCTGACCAAGGCACTCGAAGAGCTTCTCCAGAGAGAAAAGCACGTGCATGACCATTGTGGTGCCTACTGAACCAGGCATAAGCCAAAATACCATTGTTTTGATCAAAGAATTTTAAATCCCACAGTAACCAGAAGGTCTCTCCAGCAGGAGCATGGAGCTCTCAAGGTCAGATCATCTCTCCAGAGGTGAGAAGCTCTTGGTGCTGAGGTGAGCTGCTCCAAGGCATCACATCTCAGAGCTGACAAACATTGAAAGCCTGACATGGCCTGGTTTGCACCACGGTCCCACATATTACATCATTGTTTGGCCACAGACTCACCAGAACCACATTCTCACCCCAGAAGCCTATTTTCTTCCCCAAATTAGTCCTGCAGTGCAAACACTGCTCAGACTGACAGCTGCTGACCAGAGCAGGGCTGCCAGGCCGTTTGCATAACACGGTCCGGAGCACGCTCGGCAGCGCCAGCTGATTCCTCACTGCAACAATGGAAAAACCCAGAAATCTCAGTGAATAAGCCAGTCTGTGTCCTAAGTCAGCCGTTGGATTTCCTCCCCTTCTTGAGCCCGTCTCGCCTCTGCACAGGCTCCACTGGGGCTCTGCAGCCAGCCTCAGGAGCAGAAATCTCAACAAGCTCACAGTTATATGCTCAGCTCTCAGCTCTTTGCTGCAGCCAGGAACTGGCTGGAAATCAGTTCAAAATGTTCCAATTCCAAACCCCACCCTGCAACCCCTGGATCTCTCTCTTCACGCTCACAGAAGCGGGCACTGGGGCTTTTAACTGCTTTGCTTTCACCTTCTTTATTGGGAGAGCAGGGGACATCCCTTGTGGTGTTAATTCACCTTTGCCACCACTACCCTAAGAAAGGAACCAAGGCAGATGCCACTCCCATCTCCAGCAGCGATTCTTTTGTTTTGCTCTTTCTCCATCTCTTTACCAATGCCAATGCTTTTCTCTTTCCACAGCTCTGCCTTGAGAGTCACAGGCACTGCCACCCACCTCTACACCACTGCCTGGCATTTCATATCCACCAGCCTATATCCCATCACTTCCCTGCAGGCTCTGATGCTGCCCCACCCCTTGTTGGAAGGCACCAGGCATCCTGACCATGACCATATTATCCTCAACTGTTCATAAGAAAAGACACAGAAAGAAAAGAAATTAAGACTGTCTTTGCACTCCCTTGCTTGGCCAGCTCTTCAATGCAGCCTAGATCTGGAAGTGTTCAACCAAAATTTTGCATCACAAGAACAACTGCTGCACTGTTGGCCTTTGGCATGACCCCAAAGCACTCCCACCTTCTCCAATCCCTGTTTAGGCAAACTCCTCTTGAATCAGTGAAAAAAGGCATCCCACCCCCCACCAGGAACCTTCCTCTGTGAGAACAGGACCCGATGCTTCTCCCCAAACCAGCTGAGGCTAAGTAGAACCCCAGAATCTGCTGGAAGCTCCAGCAGGAGGTGGCTGTGGAGCTCAGCAGTGCTCCCTGCTATGCTGTTCAACCAAAGCAGGCTGTTTTCCCCCCTGCAGATGAATCTGGGCTCTGCTCAGCAGGGACCAGGGAGGTTCTCCACAGAGCAGGTCTACATTGGTTCTTCCTGAGTATTTGCCTCCCATTTTCCTCCAGAGATGAAAACTACTCCTGCACATCGCTCAGCAGCAGGGCCAGGCAGGGCTGTGGACACTCCTCTGCCTGGTGCCAAGGGGTTAAGCTCGCAGTAAGTTCCCAAAGCCAGTTGTTTCCAACTGGCTGCTGCCTGTGGTTTGTGGGAAGGGATTTTGCTTTTTAATAACATTATAAATAGGGCTGTGTTCAGTATGCTGCAAACCCAGTTACTCTCTCTCTCTCTCTCTCTCTCTCTCCCACCCGTCACTCTCCTCCTCCTGCTTCTCTTCCCACCACACTTAATTCCAGATCTGACCATGAATGGGTCAGGCTTCCTCCTCGGTGTCCTCAGCCTGCTGGCATGTCTCGTCTCCACCATGCAGGCATGTCCCCCCAGCTGCCACTGCCACGGCGGAGACCTGCAGCACGTCATCTGTGACAACGCGGGGCTGAAGAAGATCCCCAAAGTGCCTGAGCAGACACGGCTTCTCAACCTGCAGAAGAACAACTTCCCCATCCTGCCGACCAACGGCTTCCGTGACATGAAAAAGCTGGTGTCCCTGCACCTCCAGAGCTCTCAGATCAAGGAGATCTCCACCGGAGCCTTCCGGGGGCTCAAGAGCCTGGTCTACCTCTATCTCACCGACAACCAGATCAGTGTCATAAAGCCAGGAGCCTTTGATGATCTCTCTGATCTCACCTACCTGTACCTGGACAAGAACAAGATCCCAGACCTATCCAAAGGTCTTCTCTCCCCTCTTGTCAACCTCTTCATCCTGCACTTGGGCAGCAATAAAATCCAGGAGCTGAAACCAGGGGTCTTCAACGGGGCTAAAGATCTGCGCTGGCTCTTCCTCTCCGACAATGCCCTCACCAACCTCCTACCTGGGGCCATGGAGGATGTGGAAAACCTTGCTGTCCTCCACCTGGACAAGAACCAGCTCAGCAGCTACCCTGTGAATGCAATGAGTAAGCTGAGAGTGCTGGAGGAACTGAAGCTTTCTCATAACCCAATTGAGGTCATCCCTGACAACGCCTTCCAGTCCTTTGGCCGATACCTGCAGACACTCCACCTGGACAACATGAAACTGAAGAAGGTGAGTTCCTTCTCCTTCCACTTGCTCCAGATCAGAAACATGGGGCTCTCTTTTCTTCCCCTTTACAAAGCCCTTGGTTTGCTGACCCTCCCTTACAGAGGACAGGGGAAGTGCAGGTCTGTAGGCTCTGCAGGCAGCAAGGCACTGACTACACCCTGACGTGGCTCAAGCGAGGGATGAGAGAGCACACCCCACCCCTCTGTTATTTATGCAAAACCAAATTATCTGGAGCTGATTAAGCCCTCAGGATGGATGCAAGGCAGTGCATTCCCTCCCAAGCTGGAGGTGACACCAGACACTGAGAAAGGTATCTGGGATGCTCCAGAACAATTAGGAACCTTCCATATTCACAGACACAAGGTGAGGGATGAGAGGTGAGCGTGTCCCTCATAGTGGACGGCACTTCCACCTTGCAAAGCTGAACTGCTCTGCCTCCTTTGCTCAGCCCAGGTACCTGCTATAGACTGGGAGAGGGAGGTTCCTTGGAGGGGCTGTGAACAGTCCTGGTTTCTTACCCCTGCCTTGCAGACAGGTAGGGGTACAGACCTTCACCTCCCCACTGCCTCCCAACCTGACACGTTACAAAGAAAGGTTTGTTTATTGATGCTGTCTCAAAAGGAACTCTCGCAGCATCTTACAAAGGAGCCCTGTTCCCACTGCAGGGGAGGAGGGACATTCAGGTATCCTGAAGGGCAAAACAACCTCCTCCTTTTTCTGTGAGAAAGCAGGATCCACAGGCAGGAGTATCACACTCAGGGAATCACTTGTATTAGGACCTTTGAAAAGCCTGGCAGTGCTGCAGAACCCAGCACAGCATCCTGATGCAGCCTGAGGTCCTGGGTGAATCCCACGTGGCTGGAAAGAGAGGGAGCTGCAGGCAGAACAGAACAGTTCTCCCTGGGATGATGCTTTGCCAGGAAGCCCAAAGAGAGTCCAGGTGAGCCAGGCTGGGACTGCACTGCAAAGCAACACCCACCACATGCAGGAAGATATGATGAAAAAGAGAATTTCTTCACAACTCAGTCTCACAGTGATGAGCAGATCACATGAAAGCTACAAGAAATGCACAAAACCAGAGTTTTCAAAGGGAGATAGAATTCCAAAAAGCTCAAAAACTGGAATAATGGCCTGTCCAGGTGCAGAACAACACTAACTAAACCAGTTGAGTAATAACTTCAGCATTTAAGCCCTTGACCACTCTGAGCATTAACCTCTCAGGTTAATGGCAATGGTTTTAATCCTGAATGCCTCTACTAGGCAAGACCTTAGATGCTGTGTGACAGTACTTCTGTAGACTCAGTTCTAAGGCACTTTCAGTCAAATATTGCAGCATAATGTTGTACCAGCTAGAGATATCAGAGTTCCAAGTTACATGTTGAAGAAATTAGACTTTGGGGTGTTCCAGGGAAATAAGCATCCTTGGTTTGACCAAGAAGCAATGGTTAACAATTCTAGACAGCAAAAAGGATTTTTTTTTTTTTTTTTTACAGTGACTACCTGTGGATAGGAACTTAAAAGGCTCTTGTGCAGCCAGTGCCTCCTTTCCTCCACAGCAGCCCAACAGGACACCAGTTTATGGGATCAGCACCAATAGGGGTGGCTTCTGCAGCTTTAGGGCTTGCAAATAGAAAGCTTCCAGCTCATTTTCCCTTCAAATCCTCAAAGGTCTCATACCCAAACAGCCCACGTGTGAACTTTGCACTGCTAAGAGACATCTAATCACGGAGGCTGCACGATCCAGGAAATCACCACCGAATGCTCTAAGTGCTGCCAGCATCTTTACTGCAGCCCTTTCTCCTTCACAAACATGCTGTCCTTAGCTCTTCCCTGCATGGCTGCAAGATTTTTGAGCTGATAAAGAGTAAACCCACGCAATTCTACTCCAGCCTAAATTACATTTGAGCAAAAGGAAGAGCCTGAGTAAAAGCTGGAGCTCAGGCTCCAGCACAGAGCTCCCATTTCCCCCCAGAATCACAGACCCACGCTGGACCCCACAGGGCTGTGTTGCACAGGCCAGGACCATCCTTGTACCTCAACACGAGACAGGCACCCCTGTCTGTGTATTCGGTGTAAAATAACTTAACAGCAGTAATCCTCCATCTAAATAAGAGATAAAAATCACCCTTTTCTTCCCAAAGACACGATCTGGCAGGCAGCTCTGTAGCTGTTAGCAGCAGATGTGAACTCTTCTCATGGGGCTGGGAGAGGAATGAGCAGCTGAGACAGTAACACCACTGTCCAGCCCTCCCGCCCCTCTGCATGGCGTGCCAGCATCCCTCAGAGCAGCTCCACTATCAGCACAGCCCAGCCTCCTGAGGTCAGCTCCGTTTTGGAAAGAGAAGACCAGCAATGCTGACTGTCTAACAGCTACAAGAGTCTGGGTGTCTCCTAGCTAAGCTCTAATCCCATCCAGCAATGCTTAATTTGGAAGATGACAAAAGTTCATGGCTTAAAATAGTACATTTCCTATGTCAAGCTTTTCAGCTTAGAGAGCAAGAACACACCCTCATGGTCCATGAGAAGTGCAAGGTTCTTTTCAGAAATGGGAGCACAGGTCCTGGGGCTTTGGGAAGACCTAGTGAGTGTCCTCTCCAACCTTTAGAGAAAGCTCTCCCCTACTTTGAGAGGGGGAAGAAATGGTTTGTCATAGCCAAGAAGAGCTTTGTGCTGTGTCAGGGAGCCCCTCCCCAACCCATCACTGCCATGGAAGTTCCTTTTGAGGGGTTTGCTTTCAACAACTTTCCAACTTGAGTAACCATGGGCTGAAAAACATCAGGGATGAGGCTTCAGGGAAGAGAGGGGAGAGCTGCAGAGTCAGATCTACGGCCTCTCTTGCTTTTTAACAGCTTTCTTAAGGGAGGCTCTACTTTAAAGCCTCCCTGTCAACCAAGAAAGCACAAATTTTACAGCATCCCTTACAAAAAAACCCACTGGAAATGAGAAAAAATGGAGGAGGCTGAGGTGCTGGAAACCTGCTTGTATTTCTGCATCGCTCAAATGCCAAGTGTAAATTTCCACTCAGAGCCCCCAGGCACTGCCAAAGTCTACAGCCCCTTCAGAGGCCACAAACACTCCTCCTTCAGTTGCTCCAGGCAAGGCAACAGGCCTTGGGAGGATTTCCAGCCTTAGAAAGGAATATACCAGAATATATCTTCAATTAGAATGAAGAATTATAGCTCAAAAATAAAAAAGGGTTGCCAGATTTCAATTTATTTAGGGATGTGGCTGCAAAGACAATCCCACATGGATTTGGGATGTAGCTCTCCCTGTAGGAGACTCCATCAACTATGAGCCCACCAGCCTGCTGCCTCTCAAGTGTATAGAGCATCCAGCAAGCCAGCTCCCTGTTCAAAGCTTCTTCTCTTGCTCTCTCCATGCTTCACAGAATGATAGAATAGCCTGGGTTGGAAGGGGCATTAAAGATCATCCCTTTCCAAAACCCCCTGACATGGGCACCAGGTTGCTCCAAGCACTGTCCATCCTGACCTTGAATACTTCCAGGGATAGCCCATTGACAACTTCTCTGGGCAGCCTTGCTCTTATGACACTCAAAGTCTGGAACAGAGGCCCCCATGTTTGGAGTCCCCATTCCCCAACTCCACGTTCCTCACCAGAAACCTTTGTGCTTCAGTTTGCAGACAACGCGTTTGCTGGCGTGACCGTGCTGAAAACCGCCCACGTGGAGAACAACCGGCTCACCCAACTGCCCCGAAACTTCCCTTTCGACAAAATGGAGACGCTGACAATCTCCCGAAACCCCTGGCACTGCAGCTGCCAGCTGGCACCTCTGCGCAAGTACGGCACCGCCGCACCCCGCGCTCCCCGGGGCCTCCTTGGGCCCCCGAGCTGCGCCAGGACACTGCTGTCACACTCGGCAGCTCTCTCCCCACCCTGCTCTCTGATGGCCGTGGTTTGCCCTTTTTTCAAGCTCCTCTCTTCCTTCCTCCCTGTGTCACAGGTGGCTCAAAGGCAACCGCACCCGTGCTGAGGACACGTGCTCCACCCCAGCCCAGCACCGGGGACAGCCCATCAGGGACACCCCGGCTCTCCGCTCCTGCAAGCTGCCCACCAAGAGGTCCAGGAAGGGGAGCCGCCATTAAACACGTAAGATGGTTCCCTTTTAGTCACAGCAGAAGCCCCAGCACCTTTGGTGGCATCAGTCTCAAATGCCACCAGGGTTTGGCTTACAGCAGCTCATCCATCCCCCCACAGATGCCTCTGCTCAGAGCTGCACCATCTCCTGGCTCCATGAGCTCCCAGAGCAGAGAACCTGCCTGCAGCACCAGGGATGGAACCAGCTCTGTGAAAAAAATATAGGGCTAAAGACAGGCCTGGGGCAGAAATTAAGGGCAAAACATGTAAATAAATATGAAATAGAGAACTAAGGATCCTTAAAATACACACAGAATAATTTTGAAATCTTCAGAGCTTCTATTGCAACATGAGAAAAAATTTATCTCTTTTTGCAGCAATCGCTGTACATAAGGAAAAAAACCAAAAGCCCTACACTGTATTAGGGTTTAAGCCTCAATCATGCTTCAGGCACTATGGTGACATGCACCCTGTCCTAACACCAGAGCCCCATATCAAGTCAAGATGTAATTGTTATACAAAAGGGATAAACACTATATATCAAAACAAGGGTGGATTTAGCTGACTCCTACCCTGAGCTGGGACCACACAAGCTTTACTTTTCTAACCAACTGGAGATGCTCAGCCCTTTGTCCTGTATAGGTTCTCCAGATCTGGTGTGAAATCCAGGACAGGGCATTGCTGGGAAGTCTTGCCCCAGACTGCCCAGCCCATAGGAAAGTAGATATCTTTCATAAGGAGCAGCTCTTGATTCAGCACTTCCTTTTCCACAACAATTCCCTCCAAGACAGTCAGGTATTTAAAAATGTCTGTTGCCTTCAAATGAGTATCCCAGGGGAGGGAGGTTCAAGATAGGAAATATTCTTTGGGTAAGGTGTCCTGAGCCAGGAGGTGATTCAGAGACCAGGCTGCCTTCCCCTCCAGCAATGAGCTTTTGCTGACAGCTACCAAGGCAAACACCAACTGTGAAAACTGATCACACAGACACCTTCCACAGCTGGAAAACTACCAGGGGTATTAAGTTCAGCCTGCAGAGGAGCAAAAAAGCCACAACTGTCATCACTCCACCCCAAGCATTTTACTTTTTCCCATCCCAGAAATAGGTCTGGAGTTTGTACAGATTCCAGAGGATTTTGAATGAGCCTGCAAGTTTGTAAGCTCTTGGGGAAGGGGCCTTTTCTCATTTGTTAAAGAAAGTCCAGTGATCCTGCACTGCATTGTATGAAAAGAGGTGGGCATTGTGCCATGGTATGGCCTTGTGATCCCCACTTCACTAAGGATATGCACATCAGGGTAGAGAAAGGAAATTTATGACCAAATTGTCAGGGATTATGCCAGCTGCTCTGTGCCTTTCTAAAGCGGTTATTTCTCTTGTAGTGCCAGAGGGTTTTATGGATTAGAGATGGAAATACCAGTCATTCCATACAGGGCAGGAAAAGTTCTGCTCTAAGCACGGAAAAACTTCAGTTTTCTAAACCACCATACTTAAACACAGTTTATTTACAGGTCTGACCCTTCTTAATCTTCTTTCCTTGCCTGAACTCAATCCCAGTTCACTCCTCCATGGTGAGAGTAAGAAAACCATGACAATAATACCTGGTTTTTTTTTCCTGTAGAGCTTTCCATCCAGCTCCCTCGAATAGGTTTACAAGTGCTAACGAAATAGGAAACTATTTATTTCAGTCTTGCAGGAGACAAAGCTCAGTGCCTTCAGGTGTCATGCCAAAATGCAGGTACACAAACCCACTCCAGTGTGGTGAACATGAGTTTTATGAAAGTGCCTCTGATTTCATCATGCACCCCTTGAGAGCCAGGCAGCTGTCATATACAGGGGTCTGTACTTCAGAGATGAGGACTGACTTGGGGCACTGGCTACATTTAAGATGAAAAGCTGCTTGGTAGTTTCTAAGACTACACCTGACCTGGATTTTCAGAAGCAGGGCATCAAAATACTCCGCTACTCTTGAAAATTTCATTCTGAGCTTCCTTCCTCTGCCAAGAAAGTGTCCCTTGACCATCAGCATTTTGGGTAAGATCCTCAGGAGTCACACAGAGAGTTGGGAGAGTAGCTCAGAGATAGGACTAACCCATTTCCTCTGGTGCAGGAAGTTGTAACAGCTCCTTGACTCCAAACTCTTCACTTTCAAGTATGGGCTTCATCCACTGGTTTAAAAATAGACAAATGTTACAAGTTTACTGCTCTGCTGGAAAAATCCCCTTAAAGATGTGGCCTTCTCTCTTTTTTAATGCTAGCAGGCTCCAGTATGGCCCGTCCTGGTGACCGGTCACTTCAACCATCAGAAAACTACTGACTTCTGAGTCCTTCCTTGAGCTTCTCCTACCTGTCAGGAAACACTTCTGATATATATGAACACCTGCAGCCTCCTCTGAATCCCTGCTTCTCTGCTGATCACAAGGACGGAATCCACCTTCTCAATCTTTTCTGACATCTACGTATTTTAAAAGAGGCCTCTTTAAAAACTAAACTATGCATGACCACATTAAGACAAGCTAAGCTAGATCCTGCTGGTAAAACACAGTCATCTTTCCCAGAAGAAACAGAACCCAAGTCCCTGATCAACCAGCTGGTTGCTGTCTCTCCCATTCCAGAGGAGAGGGAGCAAATGGGAAGGTAGGAGCACCCCTCCCCCAGCTGCTTGATAAGGAAAATTGGTCTCAACCCATGCAAAGAGATGCCCCTGCCTTCCCACAGAGGGGATCCCTGCAGGCCAGGGCTGAGGGGACAGGTGAAGCAGTGACCAAGAGCCAGTGGCCCTGAGGCAGCCATCTCCCAAAACTGGCCAGAAATCCTTTAAGGGAAACAGTACTGGGACCCTCCAAAACTGGAGCCATCTAAAGACTGGATTTCCCTCCCACTCTGTGAGGTCACCAAGATGTCCAAGAGGAGAAGGTGTGCATGGTGCAGTTGGCTCAGGCACCCCTCCTCTCCTTCCCACCCATGCTCCAGAGGATCTAGCAGGACACCAGGATGACTATGGTTTATTGTCACAGCTATTTCAAAGCCACAGTTGCAATTCAACTATGTTTTTTAATCCTGAAAAGTTATATAAATATATGTCTATTTATTCCTCTGTAACAGTGTAAATGACCTTTAAGAGGGTGAAAACTCCTCTGCCTCCTATATAGAAATCAAATTGTATATTTTCTTATGTACATCTTCTGTATAAAGCTCTTGCTGCAAAGATGAAATCAACAAGTCTCTGTGTGTCTGTCTGAGGGCTGGAGGGATCAGCAGTAACATGAGACCAGTGGCACAAATATAGACTTAATCCTCTTTATCCCATGGGCAGAGCAACTGTTTGGGAGCGTTTTATTATTTCTCTTGCTACAAAACAGGAACATGTGACACCTAATGAGTTCTGGGCTCTCACATTAATGCTTGAAAATATTTTGTGAGGCCAAACTCAGTTTTACTATGAAAATAGGTAGCTGTCACCTGACAGAGCTCAAGCAGCAGCACCAACCCTGGTGTTTCCAGCTCAGCATTAAGAGCATCATATCCAGGAAAAAAAACTGGCTGCATCCAAGACAGCTTCAGGACAGATGCCCTGGATTCCCCTGGTCTGTGGCAGAGCACAGAGTTGTCCCTGTAAAACCCTACTGCTGGTGCAGTTGGGGTCTGCCAACAACAACAGCCTGATCTGACTCCCAGACCCACATGTTTATCCATCACTACTGGCTGCTTCCTCAGCCTTGGGAAGCAGCATGGTACCAAATTAATTTCCTTTAGGGCAAAACAAAATAGTCCTTTTCTGGCGCAGCCATTCTGCATGCATCCTGCATGCAGATGGCAGGACATGCCTAGGAAATGTGTCACCTAGAGGGTCACCGACCCCCTTGCTGGTGGCCTGTCCCCCACATGCAGCACATGCTGGTGGCTCTTGCACAGGCCTAGGGTGGTGGAGCAGCAGGACACGTTGCCCAGCACATGCTGCCCTTCTAGCAGTGCAGCATTTGGTGCTGCACACGTGGATGGCACCATTCCCATGACCTGACTCAGACAAAAACCATGCAATGAGGTTTTACATCCACAGGAAATCCAGGATGGGCAAAGAAACTTGACAGCTCCACACCAAGAGGAATGTAAGCATCCACCCGCACCATGAACCAGCATTGCCTCTGCCACCATAATCCTGGCACTGTGTACAACTGAATGTCAGTATAAGTTTTGAAATGAGCAGCAGAATTTCACTTAATGACATTGAATGTGATGCCTTGTCTTCTTCTGAAGCTTCCTCCCCAGACACCTCAGCAGCAACCAGGCAGAACCCCCACTTCTGTCTTCCAGGTTTTCTGAGCCTTCCCTCTTCAGCCTGATCCCAGCAGCTCCAGGACCACCAGGTACCACTGTGGTCCAGAGAACCCAAACTTGGCGTCTCACCACGACCAACACCCCTTGCAGGTCTGGTCACAGCCACCACAACTCACCACAACCTCTGGCATGTGCATCTTGGTGATAATTGTCCTCATGATCTCAGGGGGAACAGAAGAACCTCCAATAATTCCTGGAATGAAGAGGAAAATATCTTGGAAACTAGCTATTTATTCCCAGGAGTGGTCCCTTAAACGGATCTCCACTCCCAGATTTAATGCTGGCAAGACCTGTGGGATACACTGGTTCGTGTCAAAATACTTCCTAAATCTTTTTATACAGGTCCTAGTTGTTCTAGAAGCAAAGGCTGTAGCAAGGCCAATTTGCCTTTCTCAACAGGAAAATAAACTCTATAACTCAAACCTAGTCCAACCTACATTTCCCCAAAAATGGAAAGATTCATAGCAGAAAGAGACACAGTTTTATAGTGAGACAAACACTCTCATCGATCATCACCATAAAACCAAAAACCTTTCCTCTTGCCTTGCCTCTCCCTTTTGGGAGAGGGTAGGTCCCACTGCCACCTGTTCCAACCTAGGATGACAGAGCAAAAGAGCAGGGTAATAGATGGGCTTTGGTGGGGAACAGGATGAAGACAGGATTGTTTTGCACATAGCAGAGATGATTAGGTAACTTGCTAAAATATTTCCTTATGCTCCAGCACCGTACTCTCTCCATACTATTATTGCCTCAAAAGGACTGGTGGTCTGCCCAGCTATTTCCAAGGTGGGCTGGGACAAGAGAGGAAGCTCCAGCACATGTTATCACACCCTCCAGCATGAGGATGAATGACTTCAGAAACAAGCAGGAAACTTCAGGTCTGAGAAAGAAATCTGAGCTTGGCTCTGCTTTACGGACTGCACTAGTCTGAGACACAGAAAGCATCTGCTGCCACATGGTGGTGGCTGGAGAGATAAGGAAATTCAAGCCCTTCCTGACACCTCCCCTTGCAGCTAAAATAGAAAGGTCCTTCCCTAGACTGCCTTCAGATGAAGGAGTCCTAAAATACATAATGATGGATTGGAAGGATTCCCCAAGGAAAAGAAATGTGGCATCAAATTAACAGGGGAAACACAAGGCTCATGCAACTAAATTCTTCCCATCAGAAGAGATGTGTGCTCACAAAAACGAAAAATATGGCCTCCCAGCAGGGAACTAGGAATATCCTGGTTCTCAGGATTTTCCCATTTGAATTCTGAGACTTACCTCCCCGGAGAGTTGACAGGTCATAGGAGTCAAAGTCTGGCTGGGAGAGTATGTCTATGAACATGGTGGGTGTGCCAAGGAGGAAGGAGCATCTTGAGAAAGAAGGGATAAAAAGGCAAAGCTGCAGAGGTGGAAACTGGGGGCAGCCCCAGCTCAGCACCCATCCCGTCCTGTCCCATCCCCTCCTGTCCCATCCCCTCCCCCCAGCTCAGCACCCATCCCGTCCTGTCCCATCCCGTCCTGTCCCATCCCCTCCTGTCCCATCCCCTCCTGTCCCATCCCCTCCTGTCCCATCTGGGGCTGCAGAGCAGCAGCACGGAGGCAGGCACAGCAGATGTGCAGCATACACAGACATGCATCTGCATAAAATATAGAGACATATGTACATGTATGATGCAGACAGCATCTTTTCTTTCCCAAGCTGTACTTAAGGAACAATATGGAAACCCTATCCCAGCAGCAGAGCTGGACTTGGAAAAGGAGGGCAGGTGTTCAGCTGTGAAAACACAGCAGCCACAGCAAACCAAGACAGCATTATGCTTCCCAAGCAAAGCCCTATGGTGACAGGAAGGATTCCTTAATTTCAGAAGAAGGATGACACACTCCCAAGCACAGCTGAAAAGGCAGACTTTGGTTCCTGAAGTGCCTGGGCAATTGAGTGCAGCAGCAAATCTGCCTCTCCCACTGTGGGAAGGAAGAGCACAAGCAAGGTCCTGGCAGGTGGGGCAAGGGAAGGAGCAGAGCCACGAGCCAAGAACTGCTCCTTAGCAAAACAGGCTCTCACTTCTCTCGAGACACGGCCTCCAGCACAGCCTTGCCCTCGAAGCTGGGCGATGAGAAGATGCAGGAGGTGCCATGCAGAGCCATCACCATGCAGCCTCCCACCGACGCCAGGCAGTGGTAGAGAGGCGCAGGGAGCGCACAGCGACTCTCCTGGGATCAACCAGAAAACAGTGAGGAGAGGAGACCTCCCAGCGTGTGTCCAGCCCATCTCCCTGCTGAAGAGCAAAGATCTGAGCAGTGACATTTTTCCTGATCCCCTTGGCTGGAAATCTGACAGTCCAGTGTGCTCCTGTTAGTTGAAAACACAACTGACACACCCTGCCTTTAATAAAAATCAGTTTGGGAAGTTTTTTATGTCAATATTTCATCCTGTAATCTTGCAATGTCTCTTCTTTGCTGGACTCCTTGGTCTGCTATTGTTTATACATTATATACCAAAAGACACAAATGAGAGTGCTGTGAGAGGCATGAAATGTGCAGGATTTGGCACAAAATGTGCAGGATTTGGCACATGCTATTCATTTTACTTTCTTTTTTTTTTTTTTTAATCACCAAAGGCTCTGAAGACCAATTGAAACAACTCATCTATTCTCTGGATCACAGCTGATGTGTTAGAAATAAGTACTTCAGAACTTCAAAATAAAATATTTGTCTTTAACATTTTCTTTAAGAAACCATAAAAAGAGAGGTCATACCCTGATAAGAGTTATAAGACTGTAAACATGACATGAAACCAAGTCATGTAAATCAAATTAAAACCTCAGTCAACAGAATACAAAGCTAACATCCAGAGTCTTGTAATTATTTGAAATGAGTAGTCACCAAAATGAAAAGTGATTAATTTCATGCTTTGCCCCCACAAAAAGATAGCTTTTTTTGCCTAAAACAAAACCCTTCACATGAAACTAAAACGAAAGATCAATGAACTCCCCTGAAATGCAAAATGTTATGCTTTAAAATCCTTCAATGTCATTTGCAGCAAAACATCCTGCCCTTCCACTGAGTAAACACCAGCATTCTCCACACATGGTCTCTCCATTGCAGTGGAGGCCTCCCCAAACCCTGTTCCCACCAAACCCACCTGGTCTGTGATCCCCAGCCTCACACCAATCAGACTGGCATTATTCACAATGTTCCTGTGGGAGAGGGTGGCTCCTTTAGGGCTTCCCGTTGTTCCCTAGAAGACACAGGGAATTATGCAATAACACCACCTTTTCTGAGGATGAGCTCAGGGGAGATTCTTCCTGGCAGACTCTGGGGTGATCTTCCACTTTTTTCTCCGATCAGACCTGGGATACTGGTTTTACTTTTTTAACAGCACCTGAATCCCAAAAAATAGCCAATTTCAGCCGAACAGAGTTCACCTGGCACTGTCTCATCTCCATTAGCCCTCGACAAAGGGCTGAACAATAAGAATGGAAGAAGGGGAAATGGTAGAACACTTTTTCCATCCTACTGCAGAAGCTGGAAGCTTGGTCTCAGAGGGAAACAGGAAGAAAATGTGATGTGTGGCATTGCATCCCGTGTTCCCAGTGAGGAACCCAACCCCAGGGCATGGAGCTGGCAGGGCACCTACCGAAGTGAACTGGATGTTGATGGGCTCATTGCAGGACAGCGTCTGCTGCACAGCCCTGAGCTGCTTCAGGTGGCTGCTGTCCCCAGCCTGCACCACTTCATCCATGTGGAAGGTGCCAGGCAGCTTCGAGTCACACATGATGACAATGGATAAGTCAGGTAGCCTGGCAGAGAGAAAAATACCATCAACAATAAAAGAACAAGGAGAAAAGTGCCCAGACAGGCACTGGTCAGGGCAAACCTCTGGGCCAGCCTAACTTGTTCTCTTCAGATGAGACCTCCTGTGAGTCCTTCTTCAGGAAAACCTGTGTTGTGCAGCTGAGGGGACACAAGGCAGGACATGGCTGTGAGGTCAGTGCAAAGACTCCAGATGTTCCTAACTCACCTTTTGCTCTTTATTCCCCCTGGACTGGATTTTTCTAGCTCGGGACATGACTGCTTTAGAATATCATAGTATTTCTGTGTTTTAAATTGACTGGGAAACACCAGTGCCTTACAGCCAACCTGTGAAGGAAGACAGAAACTCATGAACAGCCTTGTTGGGTTGATGGTCAGGACATGATTAGAAGCAGCCATTCCCAGTACAGGAACAGGGAGGTTCCCCAATGACTAAAGCAAATGAGCCCTTACAGCTGCACATTCCCAAAGCAGTGCTGCCACTGCACACCAGCATCCCAAGCCTGGATCAAGCTGTGCAGCCAGTGCTTTGCTCTTCCTCAGTGCTGGATTCAGGATGATTTTTGCTGGTCAAGAAATTAGAGCTGTAGCCTAAGGTTCCCTCCTTGCACAGGACTGACGCCCTTCGTTGTGAGCACAAGGCAAACAACAGATTTTTCAGATTATGAGTCTCAAATCTAAAAAAAAAGCCCAGTCCCAAAATATGAATAAATAAATAAATAAAGTTAAAACAAATTAATTTGTGTTGATCTGGAACGAGGATTTTTGATGAAATTTGGAAAAACAAGGACTTCTAAAATCTGCCTCTTAAATCAAGCCAAGGTTTTTTTGTGGAATTTTTGAGGTATTCCTTTTCCTAAGAATTTTCCACCTCTTTTTAAAGCACTAGCTATTTTGAAAATGAAAACATTTTTCATTCAACTCTTACATTTACATAATCCCAAAACAAAATACCTTAATTACTCCAAGAATTTTTGTTTCTTTTTCAGCAGTGAAGATTTTTCTGAATTTGACCCAGATTTGCAAACTGTTTTCATCTTCCAAAAAATGTATTTGTGTCCAATAAACTATTTACATATTTATGCAGCTATTCTCATTATTTTCCCAGAGTCTGGGAAATAAAGAGACAAAGGCTACTCCAATAAATTATTTGTAAGTACCCTCTGGGCTTTGTCAGAAAGGAACATAAACATTTGCTCTATTTTCTGGAACAGGCTGCCCAGAACCCAGGGGACTGAGGCTGTTTTGGGCCTCAGCAGCTTTTTACTACTAATTCCTTTAAACTACAATTCTGGTTGAACCAGCTCTGAAAAATAGAGGCTGTGTGGGGAGAGGAGGGAGGGTTGAAGGGCTGGTGTTGTACAAGATAAAGAGTCTCTGCTTGGGCCTCTCCCACATGGTCTCAACCTGAATGGCAGCAGACCTGTCTTCAAAGAATGTAAAATATGAAAACTCGATATCAGTTTGCTTTTACCAAGCCCTGGAAATACAGTAGGAATCCAAGGAATGGTTATTCCACACATCTTTCCATAGATACCAATCGGACTGCACAGATGGACAGGATCCAACAGGAAAAGCCCTAAAGTCTTCAGAAATTTTATTATGCAAATAAACAAACACAAACAAATCCTTAGGGTGATGAGGAAGTCAAGAGATCCCAGTGTCAAAGGTGCATAATAAAGCTGAGAATGCTGGCAGATCTGGAAGGGCAAGACAGGAGCAATTCCCATGGGAGCTGAAGCACATTTCTGCTCTTATCCCACCAACATTCCAGATTACATTAGAGAAGAAAATCAGAGGAGATGAAAACGAAAGCCTTGCTGGGGAAAAAAGGAAGAACTGAGTTGCACATTCCAGTAGGACAGAGAAGCCCAAGGACATCCAGCCTGGAAGAGATGGTGCTCCACTGCAGCAGTGGGTTCAACCCCTATGCATGAGAACAGGAGTGACCAGCAGGACTGCTGAGAGGATTAAAGAAAGGATGCAACAAGAATTCAAATTGCAGCCCAACAACCCATGACACAGTTACTGATACAAAAGAAATTTGCTAAAAAATATCCACTTTCTAGGTAAAAATAACTTGGGTGGTGCTGGGAACATTCAGAAGTGGCCCTCTCTCTTCTAATATTAGCCTTTCATTTATAGCTGAACAAATCACAATGAAAAAAATTAGCTGCTTAATCTTAATTTTTAGCCATCAAATATTTAATAATCTGAATTCCTCATTATTTGAGCAAGGGAGCCTGAACAGTTTAAATTGATCAGTGCTCTGCACGTCACAAACTCAAACCCAGGCAGGTATTCAAGGGTAGATGAGGCAGCAGGATCAGACAGCAGAGAGATTTTAAACAGTGGCAATGCCTAGGACTTAAACCAGCTTAAATTCAAGGCAGCCAGCCTCAGACAAACCTGTGAAGGAGAAATCAAGCTACCAAGTAGACTGGTCCTTTCTGAGGTTAAAATGAAGTCCTTTCTGAGGTTCTACTTTCAAGGTTGAGATCCCAGATGGTGATTTTTGCCCTGAGCAGGAGGGGCGAAGAGGAGGTATCAAATCCTACATTTTTTCCCCCATTCCCTAGTAGATGATTGCTGACAGTGGGGGCTGGGTTGGGGTAGTACTGGCAGTACCTGGCTGTTAGCAGAGAGAGAGGGATGAGAAGGATACAGCAGTTTCCATCAGACAGGGAGGCAGCCACAGCAAGAAACGTGGCCACAGAATTGCAGCTTCATCCCCTGTACACATCCAACACGAGCCCTGCTCTCCAGCCAGCTCTTCCTGTACACCCAAATCTTAAGCAGCTCATCTGCACCATGTCCCCACCAATCCCCTTCAACAGACAGTTCATGCCATACGAACCTTCCTGAGCACAAACTCCAGCTCAGAGGCCTGGTAGGCTGGATTCACAGATACCTGAAGAGCCAGAAACAAGAATTTGATCACCTTCTTGCCTTGAACACACTCCCCCCTAGCACAGATTCCAACAGAAAAGTTCCTCCAGGGTTAAGCCACACTCAGAGCCTCTCCTCCAACACAGAACTAAGAGCTCACCACCACAGGGATTCCGCATCCACAGAAAATATATCTGAATTCTGTGTTTGTGTGAAAGAAAACAATTGCAAAAGAGATTTATGTGAGGTCACATAGTCAAAACAGAGCTTCAGGAACAGAAACCAGACCTCCTGTCTCACAGGGGTTGATCCAGTTGATCTAGCTGATCCAATCCACTAAACTAGATCAAAATTCTCGTGCAAGTCAGGTTTCTTCATGGAGAACCGTGATAACACCTTCTACCCAGCTCTCCACAGAGCGGCCACTGGAGTTAAGTTCACCCACAGGTTCCTACCAAGCCACACTGTTCCACCCTATTCCTGCAGACACTGGAATGAACTAGGATGGAGGAAATGGAGCAGAAGGCAGGGTACAGACCTCAACACAATACACTGCCTAAATAAGGTGTATTTTGGTCATGCTATCAAATGAAAATTGGCTTTAGGCATATGCAGCCTGGACGAGATTTTTAAGTGAGCCCTTGTTCCATGGAGCAATACATTTCAAAGGGATCTAACCAGCTGCTAACTGGCTAGGGCAGCAACATCCCACATAAAAATGGTGCTGTAGAGAAAAGCACATCTCCTATTAACAGCTGTTGTAAGCACTTTTTTTCTCCTTCTCCCTCTGCAGCCTGCTTCCCTAGAGAGCGGAGGACGAAGATGCAGAGAGCTGCAGAGGTCTTCCTTAAATAATTGATTCAGCTATAGATGACATGCCAGGTAAGAGCATGGAAAAACAAACAAACTTTAATCTCCAGTATTTCCTATTGCTTCTTTGTCTCTATTTCCTTTCCCAATAGACTGCTAAAAGCAAACTCCTTACCAGGATGATTCCTGCCTGGGCAGTTGCAAACTGCATAAGAACCCACTCATATTTATTGGGTCCCCACATCCCCAGCCGGTCTCCCTTCCTCAGGCCAAGGGCCAGAAGTCCAGCTGCTGCTTGGTCCACCTGAAAAATACAAGAGCCTGAGGATCACACACAGGATGCAGTGGGGGATATTGGTCTCCAGGCACTGCTTTCTGGAGAAAAAGCATCATCTTTGTAACTGAAATGCAACAGACTGTGTCTCCCCAGAACAGTCCATCAGCCCATGCCTGCAGCAGCTTCTGAGCCTGGAGCACAGACCAGCCCCTGCTGAGCAGGTTGACTGAAAGCATAAAAACAACAAACCTGGAACAATACAACAAAGCAGGAAGGAAATCAAAATAGGCAATTATGTTGATGCAAGTTACTTCTTGCCCAAAGAATATTTATTGCCAAGTTTCTCATCAATTCCACTTAGGACCAAGCCTTACCCATATGCTGGGCCCATCCACACTGTTGGATCTACCTCCCTTCTGGGTATCACTTCAAAAAGGATTTGGGTGAAGAAAATTCTATCAAGTGATTTTTGACCAGTTCTGGGTTCCCATCCTCCTAAATCCTGTGAGGAGTGACTGGGGAAGTTGGAGGGGCTCAGCCTGGAGAAAAGGAGGATCAGAGGAGACCTTCTTCCTCTCTACAACTCCCTGACAAGAGTGCAGGTGGTAGTCAGGGTCTGCTCCTGGATAACAAGGTTCAGGATGAGAGGAAGTGGCCACAGACTGCACCAGGCTAGGGTCATGCTAGAAACGGGAGGAATTTCTTCACTGAAAATGTTAAATATTGGAAAGGACTTCCCAGTGAGGTGTTGGAGTCCCTGCCTCTGGAGGCCTTAAAGAAATGACTGGATGTTGCACTCAGTACTCTGACCTACTTGACAGTGTTGTGATTGGCCAAAGTCTCAGTCTTTGAAACCTTTTCCAACATTAATGATTCTGTGATTCTGTGATTCGTCAACTGAAGTTCAGCCACTATATTAACAACTACTTTATTTTGCAGGGTGGTAAGCATGTTTCAGGTTCACAAATGTATGTATAAATACACTGAGGCATTCAGGAAAGGTTTCATAGTTTTGTTAAGTTCTTGGAATTTATAAAATCTGCCTTATAGGAGATATGACTCTAAGGAACAATTTGATTTAGTTCTGAATTACGGCCTACTTCTTAAAATTAAGGTGAATACAGCTAATCTTGTTTATGTGAATGGATGTGACCAAAACCATAGTAAGCCTAAAAACCTACCAAACCATTCTTTCCTATCAAAGATCATATCATACATTTATTAGAAACTTTCCAGGTAGTTAGTCCCTCCACTCCAAAAACAGAGAACCATATATTCGTATATGCACACACCCACACACAGCTGTGCATATGATATTGAGCCCTAGTCCTTTATTTTGCTCCATTGCCTTCATGCCTGGATAAAAATCTTCCCCACACTCAGGACCTCTGATAGCCAGAGTGACGAATCCAAAAGGTGGAGTCTACTCCAACTGAGAAAAGCACCATGACTCAGCCCACAACCCATCAGACAAGTGTGATAATTTTTAAGTATGAATGTTCATTATGGGATGTTAGCATTTTGCATATGCCACCTCCCTCCTTCATTCCAAGGCTCAGAGAAGGATGAAGGCAGCACATGCCCATCAGTACATGCTGGAAATGCGCTGCTCCCTCTGCACCGGCATGAAGGGCCACACACAACTCATCTCAGTCCTGAGCTGAGCAATGAAACTGAGAAATGTTTCCTATTCCTCCATCACACTTGCTGCTGTCATCCAATCACCTGAGGGATGAACAAGGCACTCACCTCCTCTTTGAACTGAGCAAATGTCTTCCGAACCCCTTCCCGGCAAAAGACCAAGGCCTCGCGGTCAGGAAAGCGCCCCACAGTCTCCTCCAGGCACTGGCCCACGGTTTTGTCAAGAAGGGGAATGTCTGTGGGTCCCTGGATGTAGCTGTTGGTCACCTTGGGAGACACAGAGGGCATCTTTGTGTGCAGGGCACTGGGAAAAAAAAAAGAGAAGAGGCTATTTAATATAACCTGTCAATACAGTTCTCCCCATCTGGAGGGATTACCAGCCTGCCAATGGCATTGGGAATACCTGATGCACATTCCTGCGCCAGTGGGAACCACAGGCAACTGCTTCAGTGAGTCAAGATCAGGAAGACTTCCAAAAGGACTTGGAAAGCTTATGCAGTGGCTTGGGGCACATGGACAACCTTGGTACCCCCAGGGCACGCACATGTGAGTCTATACCAGCAGGCAGAACAGGCATCCCTCCATGGGACACCTGGTGGGGAAGGAGCCTGCACCAGCCCTGTAGAGCCGGCACATCCTGGTCCTACCATCATTCACCTGCACTGAAAACTACACAGATATATCAGCACGCCTGGACAGAATATGGGCTCTGCAGTTCACAAAGAGATGTCAACTGGGCTTGGTCTTCCTGCAACATTAAAAAGTATAAATAGCTGTGAAGTAACACAACCAAACCAGTTTGTAGATAAATTCTCTCAACTGGCTGAAAAGAGCAAACAAATGAGAAAGAGAGAATTAAAATTAAAGAGGTCATTCTCCAAAACAATCAGCAGAGAAGAGTCTAATCCTGCAGAATGAAAACTGTTTAGAAGAGTTCAGAGAAACTAAGCTGTAACTGAGGGGTCCACAAAGGAATGTTCTGTGTTTACAACAGCAATCTGCTGTACACATTCCATCTCTGACAGCTGGAATGCAGAGAGTTTATGGAACTGAAACAGCAGCAATAAAAAGAGGAGCTCCCAGTGAAATGAGGGGGGAAAGTGCAAAGGCAATAGCACAGAAGGGAGGAGATCGCCCCCACTGCAAATTTGAGACAGGTGGGAAGGAGGAGAGCTGGGATGGGTTTGAGAAGTACAAGCCAGGCAGGGTAGAAGCACCGAGACATTGTGCTGGAGGCCAAGGGGGAGGTCAATGAGTCAAGAGAAGCAACAATAGGGAAAATAATTTCAAAATCATTAAGGCTTTCCCTGAGGTCTGATCATCGGTGGAAACGCAGCAATCTCCCCATGAACCACAGCTTCTGAGCACTGCAGCTCCTACCTTGGTTTCTCTCTCCATCTCCTACAAACCTCTCTCTACTCCAGCAGCCACCTCCCACCACGCTGTCTTCCTCCCCAGGCAGCCCCACATGTTCTCTGTCCCTCCTCATTTCCTCTCTGCCTTTCTCCACGACTTCAGCTCCTCCATTCCAACATCAGGAGACAACCAGGAGTGACAGGGTCAAGGTGCATTTGTAGGGTGCATAGCACAGAGGCTGTTATAATGCAGTGTATAATGGGGAAATCCCTGCCTTAAAGAGGAAAAATAGCTCAGCCCAAATGCCCATCTACTATGGGATCAATATTCTGCAAAGACTTGGTGTTACTGTGACAAATGATTTGTTTTCCTGCCCACAAGAAACAAGCCTGAGCCTGCAGTTACCGCCTATGTGGAGTGAAAGGCGGTGCTCAGAGAACAAAAGCTAGATTTTACTCTCGAGGGACTACAGCTCCAAGAGACACTGAATGACCTGACCCTTTTCCCCTACTGCTTTTCGGCAGAGGGAGGATTGTGCAAACTCCCACGGGCTCTGCTCAGACATCCCTTCTCACCAAGCTCTTGGGCAACTCACATCAAGGCTGTAAGACTGCCTGAGGAGGAGGGAGGACAAGTGCTAAACTGAACTTCCTTCTATTGCTTGAAAACTCCTGGGCAAAACATGTGTATAAGTGAGGAGATGAAAGACAGCTCTGAAGAAAGGCCTTTATAAACATCGGTTCCATAAATCAAAAAGTAGAAAAAATTCTCCCTAAAGCAAGGGCAGGATGAATGCTCCTAGGAGAGTTGTGAAAGCCAGAACAGCCACCCACAGCCACTTGCTGGTTGAAATGGAGACTGAAGAAGTCCCTGACCCATCATAGCTCGAGAGGGCGGATGAAGAACTCTCAGCTTGTTCCTTAAAACGCTTAATGGGGCCAGTCACACTCTCATCTCCCTCAAGCCAAGTCATCTCCGGTGTCAGCAGAGCCTGCCCCTGAGTTTCCTGCCTAGGAAGGGCTGGAGAGGGCAGGGAGCAGCTGCTGACCTGGTTGCGCAAGAGCTCTTCCCCCCAGCATCATCTCAGGGGGCACTAGGAGCCAAGCAGGCTCAGCACTGGGAAAAATAAACAACAAAAGAGCATCACAAAGAGACTGGAGAGAGGAAGAAATACTACAAAATTCAGATTGAGAAAATTCAATCAAAACCCAAAGTGACCAGCTGAAACAGTCTCCTGCTCTCTGCAGTCAGCCTTCAAAGAGGTACTTGCCCAGCCCTGCACTGCCAGTGAAAAGGGGAATATCTTACACTCTCATGTCTTGGCAATGCATTACACAGATCAGGCTCTCTGGGCTTACTGGCTCAATATTTTCCAGACCTGAAGAGCCAAAAGGTTTCACTGACTTTTCAGAACAAGACTTTTACACTAAATGCAAGAAGGCACAAAGCTCCAGGTTTCGTGGTTTGGCTTCCTCCTTATCCCCAAACATGAGGATGAAAGTGCATCAAAGAGTAGTAAAAGATATCATTACAAAGCAACATGCTGAACAATACTGAGAAAATACTGCAGTATTTCACACTGTGAACACAGCTTGGTCTCAGAGGTCCCAAGTATTCACATTTTCAAATTAAAGCATCAGCAAATGATGAGGCTGAAATTAGAGGCTAAGAAAGCTGATATCTCATGCTCATAAGCCAGAGTCACTGACTCTTCTCAAAGCACTAACTCACATAATTTCTTCAAATGCATTAAGAAAAATTCTCAACTGCCATCGAGTCTGAGCTCCCCAAATTCTGGTCTGACATTCACATGTGCTTCAGCATTTCTGTATCACTTTGACAGTGGCAGAAATGAAAGGTGTGGGATAAAACACAGCAGCCTTTTGGAAGCACTGGGGATCAGGAGTGGAATGAAGGAGGCAGACACAAGATACATTCATTATCAGCAGCATCATGCTGGAAATCACATAGGGCTGGTCTCCCTCCTACCTACAGCCAGCAGCAATGTATGTATCTGATCTGAGAGAATGTATCAAGAGACCTCTAGAAAGAAAGGGTCCAAAGGATTTAGAAATAACCTCTGTGTTCACCTTTGTTACAGAAAACAAGCCATTCACCCTTCACCTCTTCCTACAAAGCATCTGGTGCTGCTGGAGATAAAACAAGACCCATGGTCTGATATTACACCAGCTCTCATTTCCTTGACTCAGCCAAAGGAGAGCAGATAAAACTCTGCTTGCTCTTGGGTGTCAGCCCTGTAAACCATGGCTTTTGGAGAGCACATGCCTTTTGTTAGCAGCACATTTCAGCAGCAAGACAGCCTGCAAGTGAGCCAGCCTCATCCACAGGCTGTTCGTACAAAACTCCAGAACCCTCAAATTCAGCAACGCAGCTCAACAGAGAGACATCAGAGATCTCGTAAGAATGCATCCTCCTCCTCTTCCCAGCAAAAGGCGGGAGAGCAGTCAAATCCCAGCAATCCCAGAGCTCTTTTGCCTGATTGCAGGGAGCAGAAATGATAAGACTGAGGCAAACACTCTGGGCTAACCCTAGGTTAGCTGTTTGTATTTTTCTCTGAACGGCCCAAATTAACAGTCTGGAGTTGTTGACATAAGATAACCAGCTCCGTTTTCACCTTTAACTCTTTACCAGTCTCTACAGAAATTATCAAAAAGGATGGGAGAGAAAACAAGGGAGTGTAAGCTCCTGTCCCCTTTGTAATGTGAAGGACACTGACCTGCCCTGTGGTGCCATCACATCTGCACCTGTGGGAAAGGCCCGGCCTTCCTCGAGCCTGGGAATTGTCCCAAATACAGAGTTCACACTTGAAGAGGTTCACAGATTCTGCCAGTTCCTTGGCTCATGGACATCTACCAAGAGCATCTCTCCCCAAAACAAGAGCTTTTGGGTGTTTTCTGTAATATGACTGCAATTAAAGGGTGGTGAAAATTCACTCTGCTCTGTCCTCACTTCTCCTTTAATCTATTGACTAAAAAGTTAATCAGATACTTACTACATTTTAAAAATATTATTAATATTTTCGTTTAAGGAGAGATGAGGTTCCCAGGGTTTTCAGACTCCTCCTGCAGTAACTTTCTGGTTTTGTTTTCCACTCTCTGCCTTCTGCACTCTCCCTGCCAAAAGGATAAACAAGCCTACGAGCAGAATTCAGTAAACGTTTTTTATAACATTACTAGAGTTTACTCTCTAAATACATGCTGTCTCTCTCCAAGGGCTTTGTGTTGTCCCTCAGTTTCAGTTCTGGGCTGGAATGAGCTGCAGTGAACACTGTCATGCTTCCCTTCTCATCCTATTTCCTAAGAACAGATTCTGAGAAGACAATCTTCACACACCTATGATGAAATGGCTTCAACACTTCACTCCTAATGTCAAACCAGCTGAAAAAACACACCTAAACCCTGTCTGTGAAAAACAAGGAATGGCCCACCTGGTTCTTGGAATTGCTCACTGGAAGTCATTCATCCCGGTGATTATTACTCTGAATATCAGCTAATCCTTCAGAGCTTTTCTCAAAGCCAGATACTTCCCATTTCTGGTTTTTTTGGTTTTTGGGTTTTTTTTTACATGAACTTGCTCCAAAAGGCAGTGCTGAAGAAAAGCCAGGCAAAGAACTGGCCTGACTTCCCAAGCCCCAGAGCTTCTTGGTGTCCCAGACCTGCTGGGTCACCCAGTTCCCTGGGGGCTGCAGGACCACAGGGAGACAGGGACACTGACCGCAAGACAGAGCCCTGACGGAGGATGGGGCAGCCATTTGATACATTTCACATTGCTGCAATCTAGATGGAGCTGCTGCACAAAGTTCAGCCCTTGCAATGCCTCCACTTCCCTTCGCCTGCTGCTCAGGACTCGTGCCTGCCCCGGCCCACTCCCAAGCTGGGGCGAAGCAGATCCAGGGGATACAGCCTGCCTTCTGCCACTTTGGAGGGGTTTTAGGGGAGGCAAGGGTTACACATTGAGATGAATATGCCCTCCCTGCATGCAGCCACTGGCCTAGCTGGACACCCACAGCGCTCTGCAGCTGCCCTATAGTCCCTGGCCCCCACTACACATGGTCTTCATCCTCTGCAGCCTCTGTGCCCTACAGCTGCCCAACCCCAGAGTCCTCTGCCCCCTATAGCCCCCATATCTTCTCATCCACATCCCCCCTATCCCCTATAGCCCCTATTCCTTCTCATCCATAGCCCCCTTCCCGCTTTAATTCCTATCCCTTTTAGCCCCAGTCCCCTATAGGTACCCACGCCCTGCAGCCCCACAGCCCTCTGCCCCCTACAGCCCGCAGCTCCCGTGCCCCAGCCCATCCCTACCTGCCCCGCGGGGCTCCCCG